>NC_069502.1:1185668743-1185986243 GCF_027579735.1 Bombina bombina
CCAATCTGAGGAAAGCTTCCAATTGGAAACAGATTCCTTGGGGGGAGGATTACGTTTTTGTTCCTTATTTTGACGAAAGGAACAAAAACGGTTAGAAGCCTTAGATTTACCCTTAGGTTTTTTATCCTGAGGCAGAAAATCTCCCTTTCCCCCAGTGACAGTTGAAATAATAGAATCCAACTGAGAACCAAATAAATAATTACCTTGGAAATAAAGAGATAGTAATCTAGATTTAGATGTCATATCAGCATTCCAAGATTTAAGCCACAAAGCTCTTCTAGCTAATATAGCTAAAGACATGGATCTAACATCAATTTTGATAATATCAAAAATGGCATCACAAATAAAATGATTAGCATGTTGCAGTAAGCGAATAATGCTAGATATGTCAGAATCCAATTCTTGTTGCACTACATTCTCCAACCAGAAAGTTGAAGCAGCCACAACATCAGCCAAAGAAATTGGAGGTCTGAGAAGATGATCTGAATATAAATAGGCCTTCCTTAGATAAGATTCAAGCTTCCTATCTAAAGGATCTATAAAGGAAGTACTATCTTCCATAGGAATAGTGGTATGTTTAGCAAGAGTAGAAATAGCCCGATCAACTTTGGAGATTTTTTTCCCAAAACTCTATAGATTTTGCAGGTAAAGGATACAATTTTTTTTTTCCCCCCAATAATTTTTGTTGAGGGTTAAAGCTGTACAAACATATGGGTACATTGACTTAATGCAAGAAAATAATAGAGAATAAAAGAAAAAACACAAAGAAAAAGACCAATAAACAAACATTCCTCTCCATGACAGTTAAGTTACATATACTCTAGTAATTACAGCTAATACATAGGAACATAAAACACAATAGTAGTTAGCTGTCTAAATTGTACCTTTAATATTCATCATAAAATATTGGAATTCAACCCTCATTTTCTATCTTCCTCAGTACAAATGAGGCCACTTTTGGACCTCCCATTTAACTAACATGGTGTATAAGAAGAGGATTATATGTATAAAAGGCCACTTTTGGACCTTAGAAGGAAAATATCAACTGTAAATATAACATTTATAGATAACTTATAACGGCTAGAAAGCCCTAAGGCTACAACTCTGTCAAAGTGCAGTCTGATAATAACTCTGTTTAAAAACTATCTAAAAGCCTGGTGGTCATTTCAACTGGTAGGCAAAGTTCTGCTGAATTTACATGTTAGGATATCCTGCATATTCTCTAAAGTATTGACATAAGATCTGGTATGTATAGACCAACATTAGGAGTAGTGTACAGCAAATGACTATTGGGACACCTCAAATAACTATGGTGCAACCTTATCTTGTGAGTTTGTAGTCAGTTAAAAGCAGATCAGGGCACTTAATACAACTAGGGTTGGGACTCCATTGGGGCATTAATTTGAACAAAATATGGGGGTTAACCTTACTATTATCGGGGATTATAGTCTCAGGCAGCTAATGTCTAACAGTATTCAGGCATATATAAAATAGCAGTTATGGAAGGAAGAATGGGCACACTCTATAGGTCCATTATATCTCCCTCAGTAAAGGGTAAATAGCTATATGCTAGGATAAGAACTGTTCCAGAGAAAGAAGTCTAATGACTAATCTGCACTGCCCTGGCCGCAGGCAGCAATGTCCGACATCAGACCTTGAGTTAGCTAGGTCAGGATACTATAGAAGGAGAATGTTAATTAAGCCCACGTGTAACAAGACTGCCGTTTAAATCAGGTTTCTACTACTCAGGGTCTGAATGTTCGGCGTGTAGAAAAGTGTGTTAAAAAACTGTTATGCAGCAAACAAGTGTTAGTATTGTATCTGTCCTATATCATGAAGAACATCTACTGCAAGAATAAATAGGTACACATGTACATACATTAATACTATTTTAGAGCCAATAAATTTAAACATATAGGGTCCCTATGTTACTTGTTCAGCACTATACCCAGGGAACTTTGAAAAGGAGCCACCATTATGCACCTCACATCTATCTCACCCCAGTCCACGTGGTTGCAAGCTCACATATAACAACAGCACCTCTCCTCCAGGATACAACTTTTTTAAACCTTGAAGAAGGAATCAAAGAAGTACCTGGCTTATTCCATTCCTTAGAAATCATATCAGAAATAGCCTCAGGAATGGGAAAAACCCCTGGAGAAACCACAGGAGGTTTAAAAACAGCATTTAAACGTTTATTAGACTGAACTTCAAGAGGACTGGTTACCTCAATATCCAAAGTAATTAACACTTCTTTTAATAAAGAACGCATATACTCTATTTTAAATAAATAAATAAGTAGATTTGTCAGTGTCAATGTCTGAGGAAGGATCTTCTGTATCATATAGATCCTCATCAGAAGAGGATAAATTATTATGTTGTTGGTCATTTGAAATTTCATCAACTGAATGAGAAGTTTTAAAAGACCTTTTACGTTTATTAGAAGGTGGAAATGCAGACAAAGCCTTCAGGATAGAATCAGAAACAAATTCTTTAAAATTCACAGGTATATCATGCACATTAGAAATAGAAGGAACTGCAACTGGCAATGTACTATTACTGATGGATACACTATCTGCATGTAAAAGTATATCATGACAACTATTACAAATGACATTCGGCGAAATAATTTCTACAATTTTACAACAAATGCACTTAGCTTTGGTAGAACTGATGTCAGGCAGCAATGTTCCAGCAGAAACTTCTGAGGCAGGATCAGATAAAGCAAAATTATCAATTTCCTTATATAATGATAAAGTTTGGCCTTAAGTATGACGCACAACGTAACTAAAAACTTTTTTGGCGCCAATAATAACTGGAAATGACACACTCGCGTCACTAATGACGCAACCGTGTGTAAGGTCTCAGCGTCAACTATGACGCCGGAAATGACGAAGTTGCGTCATAGACGTATATTTTGCGCCAAAAAAATTCTCGTGCCAAAAATGACGCAATAAAGTTTAGCATTTGACGCACCCGCGGGCCTAATACCACCTGCAATTTGCAAGAAGTAGTCAATTGAAAAAAAGACTAAACCCCAGGTAAGAAATACATTTCTTAATTTTTTTTTTATATTCCCCAAATATGAAACTGACTGCAAAAGGAAATACATGAACCTGACTCATGGCAAATATAAGTACAATACATATATTTAGAAATTTATATAAATGCATAAAGTGCCAAACCGTAGCTGAGGTGTCTTAAGTAATAAAAAACATACTTACCAAAAGACATCCATCCACATATAGCAGATAGCCAAACCAGTACTAAAACAGTTATCAGTAGAGGTAATGGTAAATTGAGAGTATATCGTTGATCTGAAACGGGAGGTAGGAGATGAATCTCTACGACCGATAACAGAGAACTTATGAAATAGACCCCATTAGGGAAATCATCATATTCAATAAGTGATACTCCCTTCACATTCGCTGTACTCTGAGAGGAATCGGGCTTCAACAATGCTGAGAAGCGCATATCAACGTAGAAATCTTAGCATAAACTTAGTTCACCACCTCCATAGGAGGCACAGTTTGTAAAACTGAATTATGGGTGTGGTTAGGGGTGTATTTATAGGCATTTTGAGAGAAAGAGAGAGAGAGAGAGAGAGAGATGTATTTATGTATCAATAGAACATATTCTGCTATGTTAATAACATTGGAATATAAAATATTCAGATTTTTATGTTGGGTTAGGGCAAATTATTTGAATATGCAATACGGTTTGCATGAGAGTGGGGTGCACATGATTTTCTAACTTTAGATTTTTGTGTTTGTTGAGTTAGCTCAAGAGCAGAAACAGTTTACTTTCAAATCATAATACGAGCTCAAAACTCTTACTTCTAGCACAGTTAACGCTCAAGCAGAAGCGTTAAATTGCGTTACTCTCATAATCTGGCCCTTTATTCTTTAGACTTGGACCATATTTTAAGTTGGTGCTTTAGCTGTAAATTGTTCAACGATTTGTTTCCACTTTCTTTGGTAACATCATTAAACATATATTTTATACACTACTAAACAATTGCAGAAAACATCACAGAGAGTATTGTTTCAATTTTGATATGTGTCAAAACAGACAATTCTTTTTAAATGAATACATTTAGTTTGAGTTTGTTTTGCTTTTTTTTATTATGTGTTACCTAAATTACTTCACCTTTTCATGAAGATGTTAAAACAAAGATTAAATTAGCATCAAGCTGTGCCTGGGTTTTCTACATATAGTAGAACACTGGGGAAGATACTAAAGCTAATAAATTCAGATAACTAAAAAAAATACTTTAAATGCTTTGCATATATATGGAAATGAAAACAAAATACAGGCGCGTTTTCTTAGAAAGGCAGAACAAGAAAGGCAGAAAAATTCAGAGAAATAAAGAGAAAAAGAATTTGAGAAATGGAAAGAAAGAAAGAGAAAGAGAGAGCGAGAGAGAGAGAGAGAAAGGAAGAAAGAAAGAGCGAAAGAATGAAAGAAAGAGCGAAAGAAAGATAAAAAGAAAGAAAGATATAGCGAAATAAAGAAAAACGTAAGAAAGCAGTGTTATTATCTAGAAAGAGTGGGGTGTCACATTGTAAAGTGAGAACACTTTTTGCTAAACGCTCGTTAAATGAAATGAAATATGATTGCCGTAACTTTAGACATGCCTGCTAAACTGCAGTTTAATTATTAGAATAGCTGAGAGGGGGCAGGAGAGTTTTTTGGGCAACATCTTAGAGAGAGGTCTTAGACATTAGTATCTGTGAACTCTGCTTTGTGTGTCTCACTGAATGATGATGCTGACTGTAGCTGCACTCCTCTGCCTGTGCATTGTATGATAATGTTAATGCCTTATTCAAAACCCGAAGGTAATTAATGTGTTTATAGTTTAATCACTTCATTGTTTTTTAAACTGATTACTGATTGATGTTATTGCAATAATTGCATAATAAACACTGTTACTAATCTATTGCATTCTTGTGTGTCTCTTTCTCGTGTGTCTCTTTCCCTTTTTGAGTACGATTGTGAGATCTATTTTGTGCTGCCCCAGCGCCAGGACATAACAGGTGCATATGTCTGGAACACTATATGGCAACAAACACTGGTCCCATTCAGTGCCTTTATATATGTGTATAAAATATTCAAAACCGCTGCTCTGTCATATAGTGCTCCATATACCTGCACAACTCGGAGCCTTCTTACCTCTTTTTCAACAAAGGATACTGTGACAAAACCAATCTCGCCACTGTACATTGGAGGGCCTGTTATGGAACATTCTTTGGGCTGGAGGTACATGGGCTTAAGGATACCCAGAGACTGCATGGAAATATGGAATTTTATATGCTGGACACCCCATGTACTTTCATAACTCTGTCTTATGTCTATGTCACCCTGTATCCATAAATACAGGATGGGTACAGGGTGTGAGTGCCCCTTGTGGGAGCAATTGTGACTCTATAAGCCAAGTGGGCATAAAAGACTTTATAGCTAATAAGAACTGTTCCTATATTCTGTAATAAGATGTATTATATGTATGTTTAAGATCTGATTGTGTCTCAGGAGTCTGTCTAGGTAAACTGATTGGGTTTTATGTGATTATGTTAACTAGACTGCCCAACATCAGATTGTCTGAGTACTTAATATGTTAATCTGTTTTACCTGTGAATAGATAATTCTTAGAGGTTTGATGCATTGTTCATATGTTTGCTTTACTGTTTAACCAATGCCCTCTGTAACCTGAAGCCAGGGTTATATTCAACCCCCCCATCTGGGGTCAAAACCTGTATAAATACTAGGCATTCAGCCTTTAATAAATATATTCTTTTTTAAACCTGAAATGTGGAGCTTGGTCTCATGTTTGCAGGGAAACTGATCAAGGTTGTGAAGTGCTGATTCTGTATGCAGGACATTGTTCCCTGGTATTAACCCTTGGTATCCTGTTGGTACCGCAACAGATACCCAGAAAATTAAGTACATTTGATAAAAGAAGTATTTTTTTCTTTTTTTAATTGTATGCTCTGTTTGAATCATGAAAGGCAAATGGGAGATTAGTGTCCTTTTAAATAAAAATAAAAAACAATCAGGTTTTTATTAAAACTAATAAATACATGTGTGTTTCTATATGTTAAAACACTGAGTACTAATGCTATATTTGTAAACTATATTTATTTATTTATTGGAAAAGCTCACTCTCTTTACCATATTTTTTATGCAATTTACAGTTGTACACAGTTCCTAGAGATACTGAAGTATATTGTGTATGGCTCAGAAATCCACAGTGATTTGTAGAAATAAAACAGTGGTACTGAGTGATACACTTCAAAACTGTCAATATATAAATTATGTAAATAGCAAACAGCAATCATGCTGCACCTCCATAATTAAACAGTAGAATAAAAGTTTGTTACCATAGCGAGCAGATATGAACGCTTAATGAGCTGGCTGAGTTTCAATCTAGATAAGAACCCTTGAGATACTTTATTGTGTAAAACTATACAGGTCTCGTTTAACAAATCAGCTTATTTTGTCTTCTCTGAAATAAAGAAAAAAGGGAATGTCTATTGATTTGCAACATATTAACAAACCTTAAAGGGACAGTAAAGTCCAAAAAAAACTTTCATGATTTAAATAGGGAACATAATTTTAAACACATTTCCAATTTACTTTTATCATCAATTTTGCTTTGCTCTCTTGGTATTCTTAGTTAAAAGCTAAACCTAGGAGGTTCATATGCTAATTTCTTAGACCTTGAAGACTGCCTCTAATCAAAATGCATTTTGACCACTAGAGGGCATTAGTTCACGTGTTTCATATAGATAACATTGAGCTCATGCACGTGAAGTTACCCTGGAGTGAGCACCGATTGGCTAAAATGCAAGTCTGTCAAAAGAACTGAAATAAGGGGGCAGTCTGCAGAGGCTTAGATACAAGGTAATCACAGAGGTAAAAAGTGTATTCAGATAACTGTGTTGGTTATGCAGAACTGGGGAATGGGCAATAAAGGGATTATCTTTCTTTTTAAACAACAATAATTTTGGTGTTGACTGTCCCTTTAAAGGGATGTTAAATACTTGACTAAAATGGACATAATACCCAAATGTTGAAGCACTTGAAAGTGATGCCGCATAGCTGTAAAATGCTGACTAGAAAATATCACCTGAATCTCTCTGTGTAAAAAAGGAAGAGATTTTACCTAAAAAATTCCTCAGTAGCCACATCCCATTGTAATGGGACTTTAACCCCTGCACCATATAGACATAGGTACTATGTCACATAGTACTTTGCAGAAGCCATCTGACTTCCTATGGTATGGGAGCACAGCTTGAACTCTGTTGCCTTATGAAGAAAGCTTGCTTTTTTTTTTATATATATTTATTTATATATACCAACAGTGCAGTTGAAATTAAACATGTTATAATTACAATATGCGTACACCTCACAGGGAGTCAGAAAACAAAAAACAAAAAACTAGAACAAAACAATGAAAAACAAGAAATACAATCAAGAAATAATATAATGGCAATATATGCCCATTCCATCCATCTTTCATTTGAAAACAGTGAACAGTACAATGAAGCAAGATTGCTGATTGTTACAGGCAGTGAAACTGTCTGTGTCACTGTCGGTAACAATTTTTGTGGTGAGGTGAGGCAAGTGGGAGGTGTGGGAGAAAGGTGGATTGGTGGCTCATCCTCGGAGGGGGGAGGGATGGGTCCCTAAACTAAAGCAAAGATTTTAGTTGGAGGCGGTGGTGGGACCCTAAACTACAGAAAAATATTTATAGCAGATATATAACTAAATAACTAAAAAAGACTGGCTGACAGAAACAAAGAGTAGGGGGGTTAGAGAGCTGTTGGGGGGGATCAGAGAGGTAGTGAGTTAGGAAGGATCCCTACACTACAGAAAATTGAAATAAATTATTAAATATTAAAAAAAAGCCTAATAATGCATACTGACTGACCTAAATTGGTGGTGACCAGTGGGGGGAAGAACAGAGCTGTTTGGGAGGAATCAGATAGGAATCAAGGGGTGGTAGGTGTCAAATGTGAGGGTAATCCCTACACTACAGCAAATATTACCCGTAACAGGTAACTGATTAACCCCTCTCTGCCAGGAATTTCCGAAGTGTGGTGAGCAGCTGCAATAAGCAGCCTTCTAATTACCAAAACCAATGAAATAGCCATGCATGTCTGCTATTTTGGACAAGGAGGGGGTCACAGATAAACTTTTACAACCATTTGTCTTATGACTGCAGTAGTTGTGTGTAAATAATTTCAGTTAATACATTTTTATATGCTCACATTTGGTGGTCAAAAAATTTCATTAAATATACCAAAATGTGCCTATATCAATACCTTGGATTGTCTATTTTAAATAAATATATTCGGCTAGATTATGAGTCTTGCGTTAGCCTTAAAAAGCAGCGTTGAGGGGTCCCAACGCTGCTTTTAAATGCCCGCTGGTATTACGAGTCTGGCAGGAGAGGGTCTACCGCTCACTTTTTTCCGCAATTTTAGCTTACCGTAAATCCCCTTACATCAGTTGTGTATCCTATCTTTTTAATGGGATTTTCCTAACGCCGGTATTACGATCACTGGAAAAAGTGAGCGGTAGACCCTATCCTGGCAAGACTCCTACCGCATTTAAAAGTCAGTAGTTAAGAGTTTTATGGGCTAATGCCGGAACATAAAGCTCTTAACTAAAGTGCTAAAATGTACACTAACACCCATAAACTACCTATTAACCCCTTAACTGAGCCCCCACCACATCTGAAACACTTAACTAAAATGTTTAACCCCTAATCTGCCGACCAGACATCGCCACCACTTTAATAAATGTATTAACCCCTAAACCACCGCACTCTTGCCTCGCAAACACTAGTTAAATTTTATTAACCCCTAATCTGCCGTCCCTAACATCGCAGACACATACCTACATTTATTAACCCCCTAATATGCCGCCCCCAACGTCGCCGATACTATAATACATTTATTAACCCCTAAACCTAAGTCTAACCCTAAGTCTAAACCCCCCTAACTTAAATATAATTTAAATACATCTAAATAAATTTACTATAATTAATTAAATTATTCCTATTTAAAACTAAATACTTACCTGTAAAATAAACCCTAAGCTAGCTACAATATAACAAATAGTTACATTGTAGCTAGCTTAGGATTTATATTTATTTGACAGGCAACCTTGTATTTATTTTAACTAGGTACAATAGTTATTAAATAGTTATTAACTATTTAATAACTTCCTAGTTAAAATAAGTACAAATTTACCTGTAAAATAAATCCTAACCTAAATTACAATTACACCTAACACTACACTATCATTAAATTAATTAAATAAATTACCTACAGTTAACTACAATTAAATTAAATAAACTAAAGTACAAAAAAACAAACACTAAATTACAGAAAATAAAAAAAGAATTACAATTTTTTTAAACTAATTACACATACTCTAATCCCCCTAATAAAATAAAAAAGCCCACCAAAATAATAAAATTCCCTATCCTATACTAAATTACAAACAGCTCTTAAAAGGGACTTTTGCGGGGCATTGCCCCAAAGTAATCAGCTCTTTTACCTGTAAAAAAAAATACAATACCCCCCAACATTAAAACCCACCACCCACACAACCAACCCTACTTTAAACCCAGCCAATCCCCCCTTAAAAAAACCTAACACTAACCCCCTGAAGATCACCCTACCTTGAGCCGTCTTCACCCAGTCGGGCATAAGTGGATGTCCAGAGGGGCAGAAGTCTTCATCCGATCCGGCCAGAAGAGGACATCCAGACCGGCAGAAGTCTTCATCCAATCCGACCAGAAGAGGACATCCAAACCGGCAGAAGTCTTCATCCAGGCGGCATCTTTTATCTTCTTCCATCCGGAGCAGAGCGGGTCCATCTTGAAGACATCCGATGCGGAGCATTCTCTTCCATCCGACGGCGACTGAAGAATGAAGGTTCCTTTAAGTGATGTCATCCAAGATGGCGTCCCTTCAATTCCGATTGGCTGATAGAATCCTATCCGCCAATCGGTATTAAGGTAGGAAAAATCCTATTGGCTGATGCAATCAGCCAATAGGATTGAAATTCAATCCTATTGGCTGATCCAATCAGCCAATAGGATTGAGCTCATATTCTATTGGCTGTTCCAATCAGCCAATAGAATGCAAGCTCAATTCTATTGGCTGATTGCATCAGCCAATAGGATTTTTCCTACCTTAATTCCGATTGGCTGATTGGATTCTATCAGCCAATCGGAATTGAAGGGACGCCATCTTGGATGACATCACTTAAAGGAACCTTCATTCTTCAGTCGCCGTCAGATGGAAGAGGATGCTCCACGTCGGATATCTTCAAGATGGACCCGCTCCGCTCCGGATGAAAGAAGATAGAAGATGCTGCCTGGATGAAGACTTCTGCCGTTCTGGATGTCCTCTTCTGGCCGGATCGGATGAAGACTTCTGCCCCTCTGGACGTCCACTTGTGCCCGGCTGGGTGAAGACGGCTCAAGGTAGGGTGATCTTCAGGGGGTAAGTGTTAGGTTTTTTAAGGGGGGATTGGGTGGGTTTTAGAGTAGGGTTGGTTGTGTGGGTGGTGAGTTTTAATGTTGGGGGGGTATTGTATTTTTTTTTACAGGTAAAAGAGCTGATTATTTTGGGGCAATGCCCTGCAAAAGGCCCTTTTAAGGGCTATTTGTAATTTAGTATAGGGTAGGGAATTGTATTATTTTAGGGGGCTTTTTTATTTTATTAGGGGGATTAGATTAGGTGTAATTAGTTTAAAAAAATTGTAATTCTTTTTTATTTTCTGTAATTTAGTGTTTGTTTTTTGTTCTTTAGTTTATTTAATTTAATTGTAGTTAATTGTAGGTAATTTATATAATTAATTTAATTATAGTGCAGTGTTAGGTGTAATTGTAATTTAGGTTAGGATTTATTTTACAGGTAAATTTGTGCTTATTTTAACTAGGAAGTTATTAAATAGTTAATAACTATTTAATAACTATTCTACCTAGTTAAAATAAATACAAAGTTGCCTGTAAAATAAATATAAATCCTAAGCTAGCTACAATGTAACTATTAGTTATATTGTAGCTATCTTAGGGTTTATTTTATAGGTAAGTATTTAGTTTTAAATAGGATAAATTTATTTAATTGAAGTAAATTTATTTAGATGTATTTAAATTATATTTAAGTTAGGGGGTGTTAGGGTTAGACTTAGGTTTAGGGGTTAATACATTTATTATAGTGGCGGCGACGTTTGTCGGCGGCAGATTAGGGGTTAATAAATATAATATAGTTGCGGCAACATTGGGGGGGCAGATTAGGGGTTAATAAATATAATGTAGGGATCTGCGATGTTGGGGGCAGTAGATTAGGGGTTCATAGGGATAATGTAGGTAGCGGCGGTGTCCGAAATGGCAGATTAGGGGTTAATAATATAATGTAGGTAGCGACGATGTCAGGGGTGGCAGATTAGGGGTTAATAAGTGTAAGATTAGGGGTGTTTAGACTCGGGGTTCATGTTAGGGTGTTAGGTGCAGACATAACTTTTATTTCCCCATAGGAATCAATGGGGCTGCGTTAGGAGCTGAACGCTGCTTTTTTGCAGGTGTTAGTTTTTTTTTCAGCCAGCTCAGCCCCATTGCTTCCTATGGGGAAATCATGCACAAGCACATTTTGCCAGCTTACTGCTACCGTAAGCAGCGTTGGTATTACAGTGAGATGTGGAGCTAAATTTTGCTCAATGCTCACTTTTCTGAGGCTAACGCCGGCTTGAAGAAAACTTGTAATACCAGCGTTGGCTTAAGTGAGCGGTAATAAAAAAAGGCTTGTAATCTAGCCAATTGTTTTTATAGGTACATAAAAAACAACAACAAAGGCTCTATTTCTGTTTAAATGGAGTGATAGCAAAAATGCTAAAAATTCTCTGGTAGGCTGGGCAATATTTTTCTCTGAAATTCACCGGTAGCGAAGGGGTTAAGCAGCCAGTCAGGATGTCAGTTCTGGGACCTGAAAAAGGAGCATTCATCTGGCATGTGCAGGCACAGTCATGTTATTTCCCTACTTTGTTTAAGAAACTTTACTATGAAATATCACAAGATTTCAGTGAAATCTCATGAGATCACATTAAAACAAAGTGTGACATCAGCAATGATGAAGTTGATTGGCTGTTTTTTTTTTCTTTTTCAGCATACATTATGGGGCATATATATCAAGCTCCGTATGGAGCTTGATTCCCCTGGTTTCCAGTGAGTGTTCAAGCCCCAAATTCGGCCCTTATATCTCAAAATCTACAGAACAGGTTTTTACTAAAAAAAAATACATCCTCTGATTCATGTAAAATAAGCTGTGTCAGTATACGGCTGGGTTATAATACAATATATTTAATAATTATTCTTTAAAACAAACCCCCAATCCCAATAAAATGCATATACGAAACAATTAAAATTAATATAATTTCCTGAATCCTTTATATTAGTTAAATTTATAAACACATTGAATTGTATTTATAGAAAACCAGATATGAATCAAATGATATACACTTATGTTGTTACAATATTATTTACAAAGCAAACCAAATGTACCTTTAGAATTAACCTTATTCACAATTGAATTGCATTACATCACCACAATGAAATACCAAAGTATGGGCCACTAGCTTTCAGACCAGTACAACTAAACTACTTAGACTATAATTTATCCTATATAACTCTAATTTAAAACATCAGAAATTATATATATATATTATTTGTGCAAACAACCAACTCCTATGCCAATTTATCTGAGCTGAAATAAATTACTTAGCATACAAAAGATTAGCTTAAAACTATACAGGACTGTTAATATTAGTTTAAAATACAAAGTGCCCTTTTAAATTTACTAACTGTAATTAGATTGTAGTAACAATGAATATATTTGCTTTAAAATATAAAAAATATAGAACAGTCATACATCACAAACATGAACCAATTCAGTATTCCAGTCTTTTCCAAATAGATTCAGATCATATGAAAAAAGATTATTGCATAGATCAAGAAGTTAGTCTCAGATTTTGCTTAAAGTGACTGTGTCCCAATTTGGCAGCAGTTATTCAGTCACAAGTTTCAGCAGACAAAAAAGAACCTTTCTATCTCATTTTGCATGATGTTATATCATGAGATATAACACACCCTTTTTATTCTTATTGTAATCATTGGTGATTATTTGGAAATGGCCCATGGTGCTTGTCTTCTTTGGATTGGCCCTGCGGATGCTTAGCATTGATTGGTTATTTGGGAGATGCCTCCCTGATTGGTTCATCTGGCTCTGCATGTGTTCCAATAGTTAATTTATTTGGCTGTCATACCAGTTTTAATCCCCTAGGGGGCAGCAAACAACCGCAAATTCAGATCTCATCATCAATATTGCTAACAATTTAATACATTCTTATAAAGTGATTATTTAACATACTATAATTTCTTGTATTAATAAACCTGTCTTGTCAGCATCTATATTTCATTTAACATAACAGAAAATATACAATTTGACACCAAACACCAGTATTTTATCAGTTTCTATGTTAAAATAGAAAATATCCACATATATCCATATTTATGGCTAATATTCATAGAACATCTTGCTGTCTGTAAAATAAAGAAACAAATGTTTTTATTTTGAAATCTTTGGAGCATATTTTAAATTTACTGTATAACTACTATTAATTTCAGCATATATATCCCAATTTGTCCCTTAGATGTCTGGCATTGTATTGTATCACAATAGGAATATAGTATATTTCATATTTCGAATATATTTTGAATGCATGAAACACCAGATGCAGGTCTGAAATGAAAGAAATAATGTTGTTAAAAATGTCAAACATTTATACATCTATTTGCAGTTTTTAATTTAATTTATTACAAAACTGGAATGCACCTCTCAGATCCATGGAGTTGTACATTTCTATACAGTATTGAAGATTATTCCAGTTGTATTTTAAAATGAATTTAACAGCCACAATACAAACATGTCTTTCTGTTTGGTTCAGTACATGTTTATCTGACATCACAGGTACCAATTTGCATCGAAGCGTGAATGGTCACTTTCCCATAAAACGTGTCACTTGTCTCAGACTTTTAGGCTCTCTTCTTCTTATAAGGAAGTCTAGTTATCTGATAGGACATTTTATTACACATTTCCAGGTAGTGTGTCTTTCTAAGATTACTTTGAATGCAATTCCTTTTGATGAATTGGGACAAAGGCCTGCGATGCATCCTATGTAACCAAAAAGAAGTGGGGATTGTTTTACCCAGCCAAGACCATCTGGCAGAGAGGACTGTAATTTATAGTTAATAAAAGTGATGCAACCAGTTTCATATATAATTAACCCTGTGGTCTTATCATGTATAAATAATTTATATATATATATATATATATACATATATATATATATTATTTTAATAACAGATATCCTGACAAAGCCTAACATTCAAATGTTATAAAAAATATGGAATGGATTTACTATTTTTAAAAGTATGTGGTTTCAGAAAAATAAACAGTTAGAGGCAGCTGGAAAAGGGCTCTTAACAAAGAATCCTATGAAATTACAAAGTGTTTTCAAATTTCAATATTAATCAACAACAATGTGATTTAGCAGAATAGTTAATTAAAAATTATCATCATATAGGAAAACCAAAAACATGTATAGGATTTGTTTACATTTCTTATAAGTAAAAACACAAATGCATTAATTGCTTCACACCGTTTCATGCTGTCCTAACAACACTGGGCTTTAACTCTGTTAATACACCATGGAATATTCTACCTTATATGGCGTCCTGCACCCTCCTCCTTTTAAGGAATGGAAAATTTGACTGGGGGGCGTGCCTGTCATCATAGGCAGTCCTCTGTGATCCGATCCCTGCCTTAAATCATGGGATCACATTGACAATCGTGTGGTTAAGGAACTAAAATTATTATTAACCCCTAATCGGCCGCTCCTTACACCGCCGCAACATACATTATAGTTATGTACCCCTAATCTGCTGCCCCTAACACCGCCGACCCCTATATTATATTTATTAACCCCTAATCTGCCCCCCACAACGTCGCCGCCAGCTACCTACAATAATTAACCCCTAATCTGCCGACCGGAGCTCACCGCTAGTATAATAAATGTATTAACCCCTAATCCGCCTAACTCCCGCCTCAATAAACCCTATAATAAATAGTATTAACCCCTAATCTGCCCTCCCTAACATCGCCAGCAGCTAACTTCAAGTATTAACCCCTAATCTGCTGACCGGAGCTCACCGCTACTCTAATAAATTGATTAACCCCTAAAGCTAAGTCTAACCCTAACACTAACACCCCCCTAAGTTAAATATAATTTTTATCTAACGAAATAAATTAAGTCTTATTAAATAAATTATTCCTATTTAAATCTAAATACTTACCTGTACAATAAATCCTAATATAGCTACAATATAAATTATAATTATATCTTAGCTATTTTAGGATTAATATTTATTTTACAGGCAACTTTGTAATTATTTTAACCAGGTACAATAGCTATTAAATAGTTAATAACTATTTAATAGCTACCTAGTTAAAATAATTACAAAATTACCTGTAAAATAAATCCTAACCTAAGTTACAATTAAACCTAACACTACACTATCAATAAATAAATTAAATAAACTACCTACAATTATCTACAATTAAACCTAACACTACACTATCAATAAATAAATTAAATACAATTCCTACAAATAAATACAATTAAATAAACTAACTAAAGTACAAAAAATAAAAAAGAACTAAGTTAAAAAAAATAAAAAAATATTTACAAACATTAGAAAAAAATTACAACAATTTTAAACTAATTACACCTACTCTAAGCCCCCTAATAAAATAACAAAGACCCCCAAAATAAAAAAATGCCCTACCCTATTCTAAATTACAAAAGTTCAAAGCTCTTTTACCTTACCAGCCCTTAAAAGGGCCCTTTGCGGGGCATGCCCCAAAGAATTCAGCTCTTTTGCCTGTAAAAAAAAACATACAATACCCCCCCCCCAACATTACAACCAACCACCCACATACCCCTAATCTAACCCAAACCCCCCTTAAATAAACCTAACACTAAGCCCCTGAAGATCTTCCTACCTTGTCTTCACCATGCCAGGTATCACCGATCGTTCCAGGCTCCGAAATCTTCATCCAAGCCCAAGCGGGGGCTAGACATCCATCATCCGGCTGAAGTCTTCTATCAAGCGACGGCTGAAGAAGTCCAGAAGAGGCTCCAAAGTCTTCATCCTATCCGGGAAGAAGAGTAGATCTGGACCGGCAACCATCTTCTTCCAAGCGGCATCTTCTATCTTCATCCGATGAGGACCGGCTCCATCTTGAAGACCTCCACCGCGGACCCATCTTCTTCTTCCGACGACTTCCCGATGAATGACGGTTCCTTTAAGGGACGTCATCCAAGATGGCGTCCCTCGAATTCCGATTGGCTGATAGGATTCTATCAGCCAATCGGAATTAAGGTATGAAAATTCTGATTGGCTGATTGAATCAGCCAATCAGAATCAAGTTCAATCCGATTGGCTGATCCGATCAGCCAATCAGATTGAGCTCGCATTCTATTGGCTGATCGGAACAGCCAATAGAATGCAAGCTCAATCTGATTGGCTGATTGAATCAGCCAATTGGATTGAACTTGATTCTGATTGGCTGATTCCATCAGCCAATCAAAATTTTCCTACCTTAATTCCGATTGGCTGATATAATCCTATCAGCCAATCGGAATTCGAGGGACGCCATCTTGGATGACATCCCTTAAAGGAACCGTCATTCATCGGGAAGTCGTCGGAAGAACAAGATGGGTCCGCGGTGGAGGTCTTCAAGATGGAGCCGGTCCTCATCGGATGAAGATAGAAGATGCCGCTTGGAAGAAGATGGTTGCCGGTCCGGATCTACTCTTTTTCCCGGATAGGATGAAGACTTTGGAGCCTCTTCTGGACTTCTTCAGCCGTCGCTTGATAGAAGACTTCAGCCGGATGATGGATTTCTAGCCCCCGCTTGGGCTTGGATGAAGATTTCGGAGCCTGGAACGATCGGTGATACCTGGCATGGTGAAGACAAGGTAGGAAGATCTTCAGGGGCTTAGTGTTAGGTTTATTTAAGGGGGGTTTGGGTTAGATTAGGGGTATGTGGGTGGTGGGTTGTAATGTTGGGGGGGTATTGTATGTTTTTTTTTACAGGCAAAAGAGCTGAATTCTTTGGGGCATGCCCCGCAAAGGGCCATTTTAAGGGCTGGTAAGGTAAAAGAGCTTTGAACTTTTGTAATTTAGAATAGGGTAGGGCATTTTTTATTTTGGGGGTCTTTGTTATTTTATTAGGGGGCTTAGAGTAGGTGTAATTAGTTTAAAATTGTTGTAATTTTTTTCTAATGTTTGTAAATATTTTTTTATTTTTTGTAACTTAGTTCTTTTTTATTTTTTGTACTTTAGTTAGTTTATTTAATTGTATTTATTTGTAGGAATTGTATTTAATTTATTTATTGATAGTGTAGTGTTAGGTTTAATTGTAGATAATTGTAGGTAGTTTATTTAATTAATTTATTGATAGTGTAGTGTTAGGTTTAATTGTAACTTAGGTTAGGATTTATTTTACAGGTAATTTTGTAATTATTTTAACTAGGTAGCTATTAAATAGTTATTAACTATTTAATAGCTATTGTACCTGGTTAAAATAAATACAAAGTTGCCAGTAAAATAAATATTAATCCTAAAATAGCTACAATATAATTATAATTTATATTGTAGCTATATTAGGGTTTATTTTACAGGTAAGTATTTAGATTTAAATAGGAATAATTTATTTAATAAGAGTTAATTTATTTCGTTAGATAAAAATTATATTGAACTTAGGGGGTTGTTAGTGTTAGGGTTAGACTTAGCTTTAGGGGTTAATACATTTATTATAGTAGCAGTGAGCTCCGATCGGCAGATTAGGGGTTAATTATTGTAGGTAGCTGGCGGCGACGTTGTGGGGGGCAGATTAGGGGTTAATAAATATAATATAGGGGTCGGCGGTGTTAGGGGCAGCAGATTAGGGGTACATAACTATAATGTATGTTGCGGCGGTGTAGGGAGCAGCAGATTAGGGGTTAATAATAATATGCAGGTGTCATTGATAGCGGGGGCGGCAGATTAGGGGTTAATAAGTGTAAGGTTAGGGGTGTTTAGACTCGGGGTACATGTTAGAGTGTTAGGTGCAGACGTAGGAAGTGTTTCCCCATAGAAAACAATGGGGCTGCGTTAAGAGCTGAACGCTGCTTTTTTGCAGGTGTTCGGTTTTTTTCAAGCTCAAAATGCCCCATTGTTTTCTATGGGGATATCGTGCACGAGCACGTTTTTGAAGCTGGCCGCGTCCGTAAGCACCGCTGGTATCTAGAGTTGCAGTCATGTTAAATTATGCTCTACGCTCCCTTTTTGGAGCCTAACGCACTGAAAACCCAGCCATTCTGTGAACTCTAAATACCAGCGTTATTTAAAAGGTGCGGGAGAAAAAAAGCATGCGTAGCTAACGCACCCCTTTGGCCGCCAAACTCTAAATCTAGCCGTTAGTATTCTTAGTTGAATGCTAAACCTAGGTAGGCTCATATGCTAATTTCTTAGTCCTTTAAGACCACTTCTTATCTGAAAACATTTTTAATTTTTTTCTCAACTAGAGGGCATTAGTTCATGCATGCCATATAGATAATGTTGTGCTCATGCCCGTGGAGTTACCTAGGAGTCAGCACTGATTAGCTAAAATGCAAGTCTGTTAAAAGAACTGAAATAAGGTGGCAGTCTGCCGAGGCTTAGTTACAAGGTAATCACATAGTTAAAAAGTGTATCAATATAACCGTGTTGGTTATGCAAAATTGGGGAATGGGTAATAAATGGATTATCTTTATGTTTAAACACTAAAAATTCTAGTGTAAACTGTCCCTTTAATGCAGTATTGAACTTTTTAGTATAGGTGGATGTTTCAACAGAAAAAAACACTTATTTCAAATGACAAAATAAAGCTAAAGTAGCTATTTGTAAACACATTAAAAGAGAGTCACACATATATATATATATATATATATATATATTTGTCACATGTATATTTGTATTTTTAAAAGCCACAATTCCTGACTGTCACTACACCTCTAGCGTTGTATGTGAGGGTGTATTGAATGACTGATGTGTGTGTTTTAGTGACAAAAAGGGGGCAAAATTAGAAAGCAATAAAAACCCCTCTGTTTTTTTACATATGTTTTATTTTTCAAGTTTGTAACATATAGATAAAAGAAATAAAAGTGACAGTAAAATTATGTCATAAACTTGACCTTAAGAATACAATCTGTTATTAATAAAGTCCAGGGGGGGAAAAAGGGCTATTGTCTTTACACAGCAAGTCCATATAATTCAAAATGTGCCATTTTAAAGTTCACCATTCCCAACTGTAAAACAAATATTGTTATAGCAAAATTAAGATGGAATAATACCATACAGTTAATGCTATAGGGGATATTTTTCAAGCCGTCAACCGCAAATACGCTGGAATTCCACAGTGTAATTGTTGCAAGCTTGATCCGACCTAGTTATCAAAGCCTACAGACCGGCAAAATTTGAAATTTGTGACGTAACATAAGGTCCGCCGGTCTCAATCCGACACAGATCGATGCTTACGTCATTACAGATGGCTCTATTTGACACTTTTTCAAAGTTATCAAATAATTAACAGTTACACTCGCATCTATTCCAGCCCAGCGTACCTGGTTTTCAATCCACACCATGGAGGCCGCGGATGCCATCGGAATCAATGTGAGTCTGAAAGCACTGAAAGCTTATGTTCGATGCTGCCAGATATCCCATTGATTCCTATGGTAGAAAACAAGTTACGTTTACACCTAACACCCTAAAATAAGCCCTGAGTCTAAACACCCCTAATCTGCCGCCCCGACATCGCCGCCACCTACATAATGTTATTAACCACTATTCCGTCTGTCCTGAACCCCCCGCCACTAAATAAAGTTGTTAACCCCTATCCCGCCGCTCCCAGACCCTGCCGCCACCTAAATAAATGTATTAACCCCTATCCTGCCACTCCCGGACCCCGTCACCACTAAATAAACTTATTAACCCCTAAACCTCTGGCCTCCCACATCACTACCGCTAACTAAACCTATTAACCCCTAAACTGCCAGCCCCCACATCCCCATAAACTAAATTAAGCTATTAACCCCTAAACCTAACAAGCCGCTAACTTTAAATTAAAATTACAACATCCCTATCTTAAAAATTTTTAAACTTACCTGTAGAATTAAAATAAACTATTTTTAAACTATTAATTAACCTACCCTAACTATTATACTACACTTAAATTAAACTACCAATTAAATTAACTAAATTACATATTAAAAAAAAAAACCTAACCCTGCTTAAATTATTTAAATCTACTATTTAACCATATTAAAAATTACAAAAAATAAAAAACACTAAGTTACGATAGAAAAAAACATCAAAAATAAAAAATAATTACACCTAATCTAATAGCCCTATCAAAATAAAAAAGCCCCCCCAAAATAAAAAACCCTAGCCTACACTAAACTACCAATGACCCTTAAAAGGGCCTTTTGTGAGGCATTGCCCCAAATCAGCTCTTTTACCTGTAAAAAAAAATACAAACACCACCCAACAGTAAAACCCACTACCCCCACAACCAACCCCGCCAAATAAAAACCCTATGTAAAATAACCTAAGCTCCCCATTGCCCTTAAAAGGGAATTAACCCTTTTACTGACCATACCCTACCCTAAAAATAAAACCCACTCAAAAAACCCTTAAATAAACCTAACCCCGACAATCTACTTACAGTTACTGAAGTCTTGCTTGATGGATCCATCCAGCCGGCAAGAAGTCTTCATCCGGGCGACCTCTTCCATCTTCATCCAGCCAGCGAAATCTTCATCCAGATGGCATCTTCTATCTTCATCCATCCGGAGCGGGTCCATCCTGAAGACATCAGGCGCAGAGCTCCTCTTCAATATGGTCGCCGCCGTAAACTGAAACTTGAATGCAAGTGACGTCATCCAAGATGGCGTTTCTTGCATTCCTATTGGCTGAAAGATTCCAATCAGCCAATAGGATTAGAGCTGCTAAATCCTTATGGCTGTTCCGATAGCCAATAGAATTTAAACAGCTCTCATCATATTGGCTATTCCAATCAGCCAATAGGATTGAGCTCTCATCCAATTCTTTTTTATTTTTGATAATGTGTTGTTTTTTTCTGTACTTGTTTTTATATTTTTTGTAACAGTAATTTTTAATAAGGTTAAATAGCAGATTTAAATAATTTGAGTAGGGTTAGGATTTTTTTAATATGTAATTTAGTTAATTTAATTGGTAGTTTAATTTAAGTGTAGTATAATAGTTAGGGTAGGTTAATTAATAGTTTAAAAATAGTTTATTTTAATTCTAAAGGTTTAGGGGTTGTTTTAGCTTAATTTAGTTTATGGCAATGTGGGGGGCTGGCGGTTTAGAGGTTAATAGGTTTAGTTAGTGTTAGTGATGTGGGAGGCCAGAGGTTTAGGGGTTAATACATTTATTTAGGTGGCGGCGGGATCCGGGAGCAGCGGGATAGGGGTTAATACATTTATTTAGGTTGCAGTGGGGTCCAGGAGCAGCTGGATAGGTGTTAATACATTTATTTAGGTTGCGGCAGGGTCCGGGAGCGGCGGGATAGGGGTTAATAACATTATTTAGGTGGCGGCGGGGTCCGGGAGCGACGGGATAGGGGTTAAACATTTTAGTATAGTGGCAGCGTTTAGTGACAGGGTATAAATAAAGTTGGTTAAAAGGCGAATAGACGCGAGATCGATGACTGTTAGTTAACAATAGTCCGATGCTCATAGCTCCGTACTTGGTGCTCGTCTTTTTGCCGACTTTTTTTTATAAATATGGAGATCGTATTCAGGTCCGCTGCCGCAATGTTAGGCGATGTTAGGCGAGCGCATTGGTGCCGACGAATGCAGCATAGTTGAGGCTTTGAAAAATATCCCCCTATATTCCTATATGTTGGCATTACAGCCATTATTGACAACACAATGTACTTGAGAAAAAAAATACAATTAAATTCAAACGAACGGAGCTTGATTCACAAGAACTGCTGATGCAATGATAAATGCTGAGAGCGTATGCTGTCGGCATTTATCGATGTGCAGCAGACATGATCAGCAATATCGGATCATGTCCACTCACATCATGATAAATAGGCCTAAAAGGCCTCTTAAAAAATAATTATAACGCCCAAAATGGAAACAATTGTGTGAGGTATATTATTATGACAATCATCTGGTAGTGTGACAGATACAAGACCAATCATTTGAAAGAGTAAAATTGCTGCTTCAAATAAGGGGTCTCAAATTTGTCTTTTTATTTTGTGGGGGGCAACTTAGGGTATACTGCAACCTTATGTAATTCCATAAGCCTTTGGCTTTATCAGGTGTTCACTGATGCCATGATAATCAGTTGATAGCGATCTAAATATGTGACTCCTCCTTTGAAAGAGGGGCCTCTCCTTTTTCAAAAGAGTGCTTACTTGTCCCATTATTATGGTTATTTTGGGGTGCTAGGGCCTCTTTAATAGGCTAGGTGACAGTAAAAGTATCACAATCCTACTAAAAAATAAATTGTTCTACTAGTTACTAACAAAGATGGTCTTGGATACATAGATAACCTTTAAGTAATGCAGGTATGCAGGTAAGGAAATTAGGTTTTATGGTAAGAAAAACTCAGAAACAGACCTGCAATTTATATAGACAAATTTTACTTAGGAAAAATAAAGCCCAACAAAGAATAAAAGCTGCAGAAGTAAAATAAGGCAGACAAAGAAAATGGAACTGAAATTAATGCAAAAATAGGAGACAAACAATTTGAAATAAATGAGAATAAAGTTCACAATAATGTCCACAAAGCTTACTGTTAGATGGATCAGGAAATAGAACTTTAAACAGGCAGGATATTCTGAATAAGCAGGATGGCAAGGGATTACCTTAGAGCGAGTGAGGAAGCAAACACTGAAGGCTGATCAATCCGCTGGAGTAGAAAGTAGATCCGTCTGTTTTGTAATGAAAAGGCAAACAGCAAATAAAAGTACTCACTGAGAAAGTAGATTACAACAGGACTTTAGGGAGGTAGAATTATGCATACATGGAAGTGGAATAAACTGCAAAATAATGAATTCTCCTGAAAAACTGCAGAGGAAAAAAGATTCAGTTTAAACACAACAGGCAGTAAGGATCTCTGAGTAGAGACACAGGCTTAGCTTAGGTAGCAGTAATGATATCCAAGCACTTCCTGTATGGAGGAGGTCCTATTTATTATGAAAACTGCAGCCAGTTAAGGAGAGTAGACATGTGCGGTTCGTTTCGGATTTATTCGGAAATTCGGAAAATTCGGTAAATTCGGAGATTAGGATCGATTCGGATTTCCGAATTAAAATACTTCCGAATCTACCGAATGAATCCGAAATAGCTGCCGTATCTCCAAATAATTAGCTCGGTAAAATTCGGCATTTCCCCATAGGAAACAATGGGAGTTTCGGCTGAAAAAAAAACCTAACACCGCAGCCCCATTGTTTCCTATGGGGAAACACTAAATCTGCACCTAACACCCTAACATGTACCCCGAGTCTATAAACACCCCTAATCTAACACTTATTAACCCCTAATCTGCCGCCCCCGCTATCACTGACACCTGCATTATTTTATTAACCTCTAATCTGCCGACCGAATATCGCCGCCGCCTACATTATAGCTATTAACCCCTAATCTGCTTTCTCGAACACCGCCGACCCCTACATTATAGTTATTAACCCCTAATCTGCCCCCCCCCAACGTCGCCGCAATCTAACTACAAGTATTAACCCCTAATCTGCCGACCCGATATCGCAGCCGCCTACATTATAGCTATTAACCCCTAATCTGCTGTCCCTAACACCGCCGACCCCTACATTATAATTATTAACCCCTAATCTGCCCCCCCAACGTCACCGCAATCTAACTACAAGTATTAACCCCTAATCTGCCGACCCGATATCGCCGCCTACATTATAGCTATTAACCCCTAATCTGCTGTCCCTAACACCGCCGACCCCTACATTATAGTTATTAACCCCAAATCTGCCCCCCCCAACGTCGCCGCAATCTAACTACAAGTATTAACCCCTAATCTGCCGACCCGATATCGCCGCCGCCTACATTATAGCTATTAACCCCTAATCTGCTGTCCCTAACACCGCCGACCCCTACATTATAGTTATTAACCCCTAATCTGCCCCCCCCCAACGTCACCGCAATCTAACTACAAGTATTAACCCCTAATCTGCCGACCCGATATCTCCGCCGCCTACATTATAGCTATTAACCCCTAATCTGCTGTCCCTAACACCGCCGACCCCTACATTATAGTTATTAACCCCTAATCTGCCCCCCCCCAACGTCGCCGCAATCTAACTACAAGTATTAACCCCTAATCTGCCGACCCGATATCGCAGCCGCCTACATTATAGCTATTAACCCCTAATCTGCTGTCCCTAACACCGCCGACCCCTACATTATAGTTATTAACCCCTAATCTGCCCCCCCCAACGTCGCCGCAATCTAACTACAAGTATTAACCCCTAATCTGCCGACCCGATATCGCCGCCGCCTACATTATAGCTATTAACCCCTAATCTGCTGTCCCTAACACCGCCGACCCCTACATTATAGTTATTAACCCCAAATCTGCCCCCCCCAACGTCGCCGCAATCTAACTACAAGTATTAACCCCTAATCTGCCGACCCGATATCGCCGCTGCCTACATTATAGCTATTAACCCCTAATCTGCTGTCCCTAACACCGCCGACCCCTACATTATAGTTATTAACCCCTAATCTGCCCCCCCCAACGTCACCGCAATCTAACTACAAGTATTAACCCCTAATCTGCCGACCCGATATCGCCGCCGCCTACATTATAGCTATTAACCCCTAATCTGCTGTCCCTAACACCGCCGACCCCTACATTATAGTTATTAACCCCTAATCTGCCCCCCCAACGTCGCCGCAATCTAACTACAAGTATTAACCCCTAATCTGCCGTCCGCAAATCGTAGCCACTATAATAAACATATTAACCCCTAAACCGCCGCACTCCCGCCTCGCAAACACTATAATACATTTTATTAACCCCTAATCTGCCCTCCCTAACATCGCCGCCACCTACCTACAATTATTAACCCCTAATCTCCTGCCCACAACGTCGCCGCTACTATAATAAGGTTATTAACCCCTAAACCTAAGTCTAACCCTAACACTAACACCCCATAACTTAAATATAATTTAAATAAAACGAAATAAATTTACTATAGTTAAATAAATGAATCCTATTTAACACTAAATACTTACCTGTAAAATAAACCCTAATATAGCTGCAATATAACTAATAGTTACATTGTAGCTATTTTAGCATTTATATTTATTTTACAGGCAACTTTGTATTTATTTTAACTAGGTACAATAGCTATTAAATAGTTATTGACTAATTAATAGCTACCTAGTTAAAATAATTACAAAATTACCTGTAAAATAAATCCTAACCTAAGTTACAATTAAACCTAACACTACACTATCATTAAATAAATTAACTACAAGTACCTACAATTATCTACAATTAAATAAACTAAAGTACAAAAAAAACCCACTAAATTACAAAAAAAAACAAACACTAAATTACAAAAAATAAAAAAATATTACAAGAATTTTAAACTAATTACACCTAATCTAAGCCCCCTAATAAAATAACAAAGTCCCCCCCCCAAAAAAAAATGCCCTACCCTATACTAAATTACAAAAGTTAACAGCTCTATTACCTTACCAGCCCTTAAAAGGGCCTTTTGCGGGGCATGCCCCAAAGAAAACAGCTCTTTTGCCTGTAAAAAAAAACACAATACCCCCCCCACATTACAACCCACCACCCACATACCCCTACTCTAACCCAAACCCCCCTTAAATAAACCTAACACTACCCCCCTGAAGATCTCCCTACCTTGAGTCGTGTTCACCCAGCGGGCCGAAGTCTTCATCCGATGGGGCAGAAGAGTACATCCAGACCGGCAGAAGTCTTCATCCAAGCGGGGCAAGAAGATGTCTTCCATCCATCAGAAAAGTACCAAAATACAAACAAACACTAAATTACCAAAAATAATAAAATATTACAATAATTTTAAACTAATTACACCTAATCTAAGCCCCCTACTAGCTATTAATATAGCTACAACTAATAGTTACATTGTAGCTATTTTAGGATTTATATTTATTTTACAGGCAACTTTGTATTTATTTTAACTAGGTACAATAGTTATTAAATAGTTAATAACTATTTAAAAACTACCTAGCTAAAATAAATACAAATTTACCTGTAAAATAAATCCTAACCTAAGTTACAATTACACCTAACACTACACTATCATTAAATTAATTAAATAAATGAATCCTATTTAAAACTAAATACTTACCTGTAAAATAAACCCTAATATAGCTACAATATAACTAATAGTTACATTGTAGCTATTTTAGGATTTATATTTATTTTAAAGGCAACTTTGTATTTATTTTAACTAGATACAATAGCTATTAAATAGATATGTACTGTTTAATAGCTACCTAGTTAAAATAATTACAAAATTACCTGTAAAATAAATCCTAACCTAAGTTACAATTAAACCTAACACTACACTATCATGAAATACATTAAATAAATTAACTACAAGTACCTACAATTAAATACAATGAAATAAACTAAACTAAAGTACAAAAAAACAAACACTAAATTACAAAAAATAAAAAAAATTACAAGAATTTTAAACTAATTACACCTAATCTAAGCCCCCTAATAAAATAACAAAGCCCCCCAAAATAAAAAAATGCCCTACCCTATACTAAATTACAAAAGTTAACAGCTCTATTACCTTACCAGCCCTTAAAAGGGCCTTTTGCGGGGGCATGCCCCAAAGAAAACAGCTCTTTTGCCTGTAAAAAAAAAACACAATACCCACCCCCCACATTACAACCCACCACCCACATACCCCTACTCTAACCCAACCCCCCCTTAAATAAACCTAACACTACCCCCCTGAAGATCTCCCTACCGTGTCTTCACCCAGCGGGCCGAAGTCTTCATCCGATGGGGCAGAAGAGGACATCCAGACCGGCAGAAGTCTTCATCCAAGCGGGGCAAGAAGAGGTCTTCCATCCATCAGAAGTCTTGATCCAGGCGGCATCTTCTCTGTTCATCCATCCGGAGCGGAGCGGCAGCATCCTGAAGAGACATCCGACGCAGAGCATCCTCTTCTTTCTTGATCCGACGACTCAATGACTGTACCTTTAAGTGACGTCATCCAATATGGCGTCCCTTGAATTCCGATTGGCTGATAGGATTCTATCAGCCAATCGGAATTAAGGTAGGAATATTCTGATTGGCTGATGGAATAAGCCAATCAGATTCAAGTTCAATCCGATTGGCTGATCCAATCAGCCAATCAGATTGACCTCACATTCTATTGGCTGTTCCGATCAGCCAATAGAATGCAAGGTCAATCTGATTGGCTGATTGGATCAGCCAATCGGATTGAACTTGAATCTGATTGGCTGATTGAATCAGCCAATCAGATTTTTCCTACCTTAATTCCGATTGGCTGATAGAATCCTATCAGCCAATCGGAATTCAAGGGATGCCATCTTGGATGACGTCACTTAAAGGTACAGTCATTGAGTCGTCGGATCAAGAAAGAAGAGGATGCTCTGCGTCGGATGTCTCTTCAGGATGCTGCCGCTCCGCTCCGGATGGATGAACAGAGAAGATGCCGCCTGGATCAAGACTTCTGATGGATGGAAGACCTCTTCTTGCCCCGCTTGGATGAAGACTTCTGCCGGTCTGGATGTCCTCTTCTGCCCCATCGGATGAAGACTTCGGTCCGCTGGGTGAAGACACGGTAGGGAGATCTTCAGGGGGGTAGTGTTAGGTTTATTTAAGGGGGGTTTGGGTTAGAATAGGGGTATGTGGGTGGTGGGTTGTAATGTGGGGGGGCTATTGTGTTTTTTTTACAGGCAAAAGAGCTGTTTTCTTTGGGGCATGCCCCCGCAAAAGGCCCTTTTAAGGGCTGGTAAGGTAATAGAGCTGTTAACTTTTGTAATTTAGTATAGGGTAGGGCATTTTTTTTATTTTGGGGGGCTTTGTTATTTTATTAGGGGGCTTAGATTAGGTGTAATTAGTTTAAAATTCTTGTAATATTTTTTTATTTTTTGTAATTTAGTGTTTGTTTTTTTGTACTTTAGTTTAGTTTATTTCATTGTATTTAATTGTAGGTACTTGTAGTTAATTTATTTAATTTATTTCATGATAGTGTAGTGTTAGTTTTAATTGTAACTTAGGTTAGGATTTATTTTACAGGTAATTTTGTAATTATTTTAACTAGGTAGCTATTAAACAGTAAATATCTATTTAATAGCTATTTTACCTAGTTAAAATAAATACAAAGTTGCCTGTAAAATAAATATAAATGCTAAAATAGCTACAATGTAACTATTAGTTATATTGTAGCTATATTAGGGTTTATTTTACAGGTAAGTCTTTAGTTTTATATAGGATTCATTTATTTAGTTAATTTAATGATAGTGTAGTGTTAGGTGTAATTGTAACTTAGGTTAGGATTTATTTTACAGGTAAATTTATATTTACTTTAGCTAGGTAGTTATTAAATAGTTATTAAATATTTAATAACTATTGTACCTAGTTAAAATAAATACAAAGTTGTCTGTAAAATAAATATAAATCCTAAAATAGCTACAATGTAACTATTAGTTATATTGTAGCTATATTAATAGCTAGTAGGGGGCTTAGATTAGGTGTAATTAGTTTAAAATTATTGTAATATTTTATTATTTTTGGTAATTTAGTGTTTGTTTGTTTTTTGGTACTTTTCTGATAGATGGAAGACCTCTTCTTGCCCCGCTTGGATGAAGACTTCTGCCGGTCTGGATGTCCTTTTCTGCCCCATCGGATGAAGACTTCGGCCCGGCTGGGTGAACATGACTCAAGGTAGGGAGATCTTCAGGGGGGTAGTGTTAGGTTTATTTAAGGGGGGTTTGGGTTAGAGTAGGGGTATGTGGGTGGTGGGTTGTAATGTGGGGGGGTATTGTGTTTTTTTTTTACAGGCAAAAGAGCTGTTTTCTTTGGGGCATGCCCCCGCAAAAGGCCCTTTTAATGGCTGGTAAGGTAATAGAGCTGTTAACTTTTGTAATTTAGTATAGGGTAGGGCATTTTTTTATTTTGGGGGGCTTTGTTATTTTATTAGGGGGCTTAGATTAGGTGTAATTAGTTTAAAATTCTTGTAATTTTTTTTATTTTTTGTAATTTAGTGGGGTTTTTTTGTACTTTAGTTTAGTTTATTTCATTGTATTTAATTGTAGGTACTTGTAGTTAATTTATTTAATGATAGTGTAGTGTTAGGTTTAATTGTAACTTAGGTTAGGATTTATTTTACAGGTAATTTTGTAATTATTTTAACTAGGTAGCTATTAAATAGTCAATATCTATTTAATAGCTATTGAACCTAGTTAAAATAAATACAAAGTTGCCTGTAAAATAAATATAAATGCTAAAATAGCTACAATGTAACTATTAGTTATATTGCAGCTATATTAGGGTTTATTTTACAGGTAAGTCTTTAGTTTTATATAGGATTCATTTATTTAATTAATTTAATGATAGTGTAGTGTTAGGTGTAATTGTAACTTAGGTTATGATTTATTTTACAGGTAAATTTGTATTTATTTTAGCTAGGTAGTTATTAAATAGTTATTAACTATTTAATAACTATTGTACCTAGTTAAAATAAATACAAAGTTGCCTGTAAAATAAATATAAATCCTAAAATAGCTACAATGTAACTATTAGTTATATTGTAGCTATATTAATAGCTAGTAGGGGGCTTAGATTAGGTGTAATTAGTTTAAAATTATTGTAATATTTTATTATTTTTGGTAATTTAGTGTTTGTTTGTATTTTGGTACTTGTATGATGGATGGAAGACCTCTTCTTGCCCCGCTTGGATGAAGACTTCTGCCGGTCTGGATGTCCTCTTCTGCCCCATCGGATGAAGACTTCGGCCCGGCTGGGTGAACACGACTCAAGGTAGGGAGATCTTCAGGGGGGTAGTGTTAGGTTTATTTAAGGGGGGTTTGGGTTAGAGTAGGGGTATGTGGGTGGTGGGTTGTAATGTGGGGGGGGGGGGTATTGTGTTTTTTTACAGGAAAAAGAGCTGTTTTCTTTGGGGCATGCCCCGCAAAAGGCCCTTTTAAGGGTTGGTAAGGTAATAGAGCTGTTAACTTTTGTAATTTAGTATAGGGTAGGGCATTTTTTTTTATTTTGGGGGGCTTTGTTATTTTATTAGGGGGCTTAGATTAGGTGTAATTAGTTTAAAATTCTTGTAATATTTTATTATTTTTTGTAATTTAGTGTTTGTTTGTTTTTGTAATTTAGTGGGGGTTTTTTTTGTACTTTAGTTTATTTAATTGTAGATAATTGTAGGTACTTGTAGTTAATTTATTTAATGATAGTGTAGTGTTAGGTTTAATTGTAACTTAGGGTAGGATTTATTTTACAGGTAATTTTGTAATTATTTTAACTAGGTAGCTATTAATTTGTCAATAACTATTTAATAGCTATTGTACCTAGTTAAAATAAATACAAAGTTGCCTGTAAAATAAATATAAATGCTAAAATAGCTACAATGTAACTATTAGTTATATTGCAGCTATATTAAGGTTTATTTTACAGGTAAGTATTTAGTTTTAAATAGGATTCATTTATTTAATTATAGTGTAGTGTTAGGTGTAATTGTAACTTAGGTTAGGATTTATTTTACAGGTAAATTTGTATTTATTTTAGCTAGGTAGTTATTAAATAGTTATTAACTATTTAATAACTATTGTACCTAGTTAAAATAAATACAAAGTTGCCTGTAAAATAAATATAAATGCTAAAATAGCTACAATGTAACTATTAGTTATATTGCAGCTATATTAGGGTTTATTTTACAGGTAAGTATTTAGTTTTAAATAGGATTCATTTATTTAACTATAGTAAATTTATTTCGTTTTATTTAAATTATATTTAAGTTAGGGGGTGTTAGTGTTAGGGTTAGACTTAGGTTTAGGGGTTAATAACCTTATTATAGCGGCGACGTTGGGGGCGGGAGATTAGGGGTTAATAATTGTAGGTAGGTGGCGGCGATGTTAGGGAGGGCAGATTAGGGGTTAATAAAATGTATTATAGTGTTTGCGAGGCGGGAGTGCGGCGGTTTAGGGGTTAATACATTTATTATAGTGGCGGCGATTTGCGGTCGGCAGATTAGGGGTTAATACTTGTAGTTAGATTGTGGCGACGTTGGGGGGGGCAGATTAGGGGTTAATAACTATAATGTAGGGGTCAGCGGTGTTAGGGACAGCAGATTAGGGGTTAATAGCTATAATGTAGGCGGCGGCGATATCGGGTCGGCAGATTAGGGGTTAATACTTGTAGTTAGATTGCGGCGACGTTGGGGGGGGCAGATTAGGGGTTAATAACTATAATGTAGGGGTCGGCGGTGTTAGGGACAGCAGATTAGGGGTTAATAGCTATAATGTAGGCGGCGGCGATATCGGGTCGGCAGATTAGGGGTTAATACTTGTAGTTAAATTGCAGCGACGTTGGGGGGGGGGCAGATTAGGGGTTAATAACTATAATGTAGGGGTCGGCGGTGTTAGGGACAGCAGATTAGGGGTTAATAGCTATAATGTAGGCGGCGGCGATATCGGGTCGGCAGATTAGGGGTTAATACTTGTATTTAGATTGCGGCGACGTTGGGGGGGGGCAGATTAGGGGTTAATAACTATAATGTAGGGGTCGGCAGTGTTAGGGACAGCAGATTAGGGGTTAATAGCTATAATGTAGGCGGCGGCGATATCGGGTAAGCAGATTAGGGGTTAATACTTGTAGTTAGATTGCGGCGACTTTGGGGGGGCATATTAGGGGTTAATAACTATAATGTAGGGGTCGGCGGTGTTAGGGACAGCAGATTAGGGGTTAATAGCTATAATGTAGGCGGCTGCGATATCGGGTCGGCAGATTAGGGGTTAATACTTGTAGTTAGATTGCGGCGACGTTGGGGGGGCAGATTAGGGGTTAATAACTATAATGTAGGGGTCGGCAGTGTTAGGGACAGCAGATTAGGGGTTAATAGCTATAATGTAGGCGGCGGCGATATCGGGTAAGCAGATTAGGGGTTAATACTTGTAGTTAGATTGCGGCGACGTTGGGGGGGGCAGATTAGTGGTTAATAACTATAATGTAGGGGTCGGCGGTGTTAGGGACAGCAGATTAGGGGTTAATAGCTATAATGTAGGCGGCGGCGATATTGGGTCGGCAGATTAGGGGTTAATACTTGTAGTTAGATTGCGTCGATGTTGGGGGGGGGGCAGATTAGGGGTTAATAACTATAATGTAGGGGTCGGCGGTGTTAGGGACAGCAGATTAGGGGTTAATAGCTATAATGTAGGTGGCGGCGATATCGGGTCGGCAGATTAGGGGTTAATACTTGTAGTTAGATTGCGGCGACGTTGAGGGGGGCAGATTAGGGGTTAATAACTATAATGTAGGGGTCGGCGATGTTAGGGACAGCAGATTAGGGGTTAATAGTTATAATGTAGGTTGCGGCGATATCCGATCGGCAGATTAGGGGTTAAATAATGTTATTATAGGGTTTGCGATGTCGGGGGGCCTCGGTTTAGTGGTTCATAGGTAGTTTATGGGTGTTAGTGACTTAGTGTACTAAAACATACCAAATTTCGGAACCGAATAGAACCGAATTCAGCCGAATCAGAATAAATCCGAAACAAATTTATTCGGATCCGAATAAATCCGAAACAAATTTATTCAAATTTTGCCGAATCCGATTCGATCCGAACCGAAATTCGAAAAGTCTGAATCGATCCGAACCAAAAACTAACCGAATTTTTTAGCCGTGCACATGTCTAAAGGAGAGAGATTTAAAGGAACAGCAGAAATGTGACAAAAAGACGCTTGGAAAACAGGTGATTTCCATTTTTATGTCAATCACCTGCTAACTAAAGGAACATGAGATCCATTATTTGAACATGGGTAATCACCTCTTTTATATGAGGGGTATTGTATGCAGAAAACTTAAATCAAATATATCAAAGTCCACAAATGAGTCGACAGGGAAGAAATTATCCTGTGAATAAAAGAGAAAAGTGGTATGAATATAATTAAGGGATTCCCGTTAGGAATAGATTTGAACCTCTATATGAGAGGAGGAAAGATAGAATATGCCAAGTACCTCTACTAATATCCTTCTAGAAAAAGAGAATAGAGAGCAAGATTTTTAACACTAAAATGATTTTAATCCTGTAGCAAAAGAAGAACAAAGCGCAGCCCCACATCAAGGTAGACGTTTTTCAAGCATTTATTACACACGCTGGTTTAGTAAAATGATTGTAAGAAAAAGAAAAACATCAGAAGAAGAGGATTTAGATGAGAGAAGAATAAAGGGATCTTTAATTTAAGTACCACTACCCTAAGTAAAACTCAAATCGATATATTAAGTAGAGGCTTATCATATACCCACACTAGAACATTAGGGGCTTCCAGTGGGTGGAGCTAAGCAGCTCATGAGGAATTTAGCATGCTGCACAAAGAGCTTGATATCGCTCTCACCCAGGCTGTACTGTCCGTTGTTGGCATAGAGCAGCTGAGTCTGTGCCCTAGGACAGCGGTCTGCTGTCAGGACCACCCCAAATCCATTACAGGCCGTGGATGGCCTTTTCGCCTGGCACGTGACCAAAGCAAAACAAGGACTGAGACACTGATATCCTGTATACCACATATATAGCTACAGCAGAAATCAGCAAGCCAGAGAACCAGGAAGAAAAGGGAAAAGCATGTGTACCTTCTCGAGCTGAAGGATCAGGGCAGCAACGTAATGTGCACACCTCTAACTGGGCTATGAGTTATTCAAGGTACTCTTAAAACTCAAGTTTGTTTGTTGGCTATTACAATATTAGGCCTCACAATTAACTTTACTCTCAGGAGACAAATATGTAGGTTGTAGATTGTCTCTTTAGAGTGTTATCTAATTAGCACATGAGCAGACCACTCTAACTTTCACTTAAGCCTAATAAGGGAAGAAATAAAATTATGTGTAAACAAGTTATTACAATTGTTTACCATATGGCATCCTTTATTTTAATAGTGAATTTTAAAAATGTATTTAAAGTCATTTTTTAAAACAATAATAAAGTATTTGCCCAATGGTTATCTGTAAAACATGAGATACCATTGTCAACCTTTCAAAAAATGGATATATGAAAATGGATTCATGGCTTACACAATGAAATCCAATTTTTCATTTGCTTAGATTAAATGAAGAGTCAACTTCAGATTTTTTTTTCTTCCGCTTAAATTCACATGCATTAGCTAAATGTTATCTATATGAAAGACATAAACTAACACCCTCTAGTGTTGAAAAAAATGTCACAATACATTTTAATTAGAGGTTGGCTTCAAGGTAAAAAAATTAACATGTGAACCTCAAAGTTTTAGCATCCAAATAAGAATACCAAGGGAGAACAATGCTAAATCGTTGTTCAAAGTAAATAGTATAGCTTTTTTTTATATAATTAAATGCCCTTTTTTCAACCATGACATTTTTTGGGTGCTAGACTGTCCATCTAAATAACATTGGCAAATAATTGTCAGTTTATTTCTAGTGTATTGTCCTTGTATATATATTTTATTATATTAATCTTTTAACAGCTCAATCTCAATCGGTGACGTCTAGGGGTGGCGATGAGGAAGCTGCATGCAGTCCATCGACATCCTCAGCAACCTCAATGCCAAGTGGTGCTGTCCTACATGGACAATTTATTCGCAGCACCTCAACACCTATGTTATCAGCTGATACCCTTCCTGATATAAGGACCAGCACTCCGGAAACAAGTGTTGGCAGAGGTAAAGGTAAGAAACTTTATTATTACAGAATTTAGAAATAAAAATGTGGCAGGCATAAATAACACATTAACCAATCAAATAATGAAGCAGCAGGCACCAGCTTGAACAATTATACAATCCTTTATTGGGCAATAAAATTACATGGAAATAAATGGGTTAACAACTTCAAACCCTTCAGGAAACAACAAAGTGGATGGTGGTACTACATGTACCCTAACGCTGACGCGTTTCGGCTATTGCCGTAATCGTAGCTGAAGGGTATCTCTACCAAACTTGTATTTAAACCATATAACATTAAATCATTGGTTAAAAAATGTACCATGTGACAGACACACCTCCACTTTCCAAATCATGTGATCGCTCCTGTATCTTGCCTGTTCTACTTGGTTGCCAATTCACTAAAACACTATAAGTTTAACTATAAGTGTAACACTTCATGGTCCTAGTGCTCATCTCCTATATTGACAGCCTGGTTATCTAACATGTGGATGTGGGTATATATATACTATGTAATATGTATGGCCTTATGTCATATCTTAATGTTAAGCTCACTTTACTTTCAGGATGTTAGCTAGAAATATCCACTATATATTTATCTCCCTAGTAGTTTGCTATCCATTATGACCCATACACTCACATATATATAATGGATTAAAACCAAGCTGGAGATATTTTAAAACACTAAATTCTTAAATGTCAGCGGGAAGGTTAGACCTATTTCAATTACTTATCATATATTCATATAATAAGCAGATTGGATAAACAGCATATTTTCTCTGGACACACAGGTCAACACCAGTAATTTATTAAATCAAATTCAGAATTGAACCCATTAGGAAATCTGGTGTTTAGCCTGTGTATCCAGAAAATTTCTCTCTTGGAAAGGAGAGCATCCCTATCCCCTCCTCTATTGTCAGTGTGTACCACTTCTGCAATAGTCCATGAGAGGGATAAGGGATCTTGATTATGTTTGTCTTTGAAATGACTAACTAATGCTGTTGTTAGTTTTCCTTGTTTGATGTCGCTTATATGTTCCCTAATCCTGGTCCTAACTTGGCGGGTCGTTAGGCCTGTATATTGAATATTGCATAAGTCGCAGTTAAGTATATAAATTGCATACGAGGATCTGCAATTAAAAAGTGCTCTATGTGAAAAAGACATTCCCCATTTTTACATGTTTGCATTTGTATACTCCTTTAAATCTTAACCAAGATGAGTCCCTGGATATGTCATTTTTTAGTTGTGTAGGTGCTAGGTGATTTCCTAGTGTCTTTCCTCTCCTGAAAGCAAATCTGCATCCTTGCGACACCACCTGTGCCAAGTCATCATCTGCTTTTAGCATTGTGAGATTTTTGCGTATAATGTTGCAGATTTTATTGTACTGTTTGCTATATTGCGTAATAAAAGTTATCTGTTTGCAACCAATATCATTTTTTGGGGGCCTAGTTTTATCCTCCAAAAGGTTCATTCTGTCTCTATCCATTACTTCCTTGCGTACTCTGTCTATTTCTTGTTTGGGGTACCCTCTCTCTGAGAATTTCTTAGACAACTCTTTCTCATGCTTGGAATATTCAATGTCTCGGGAACAATTTCTCTTCACTCTAGTAAATTGTCCCTTGAGAACAGATCTAAATACCTGATTGGGATGGCTGCTCTTAGCGTGCAGCAGGTTATTCCCAGTAATTGGTTTTGTAAAGAGTTCAACCCTCAATTTTTCTTCCTTTTCTCCTAGGAGAGTTACATCCAAGTAATTTATCTTGGACTCCCCATATTCATATGTGAATTGGAGGTTGGCATTGTTTATATTCAAGTTTTTTACAAAATCCTGTGCTTCTTCCCTGCTGCCTTTCCAGACAATGAGCAGGTCGTCTATGTAACGACGATAATAGACAATATTGTCCTTAAATTTATTACTATCTCCAAAAATGTGGCACAGCTCCCACCAACCCATATATAGGTTGGCGTATGAGGGGGCAAATTTCGCCCCCATAGCCGTGCCACATCTCTGGAGATAGAATTCCTGCTCAAAAAAATTATGTGTCAAAAGATATTCTGTTATTTTTAGAACAAACCTGATGAAAGGTGTGTCATAGGTAGTAGATCTCCTGAGGAAGAAGGCAATGGACTCCAGACCATGATCATGTGGGATGGATGAATATAATGCTTTAACATCGATGGTTAACCAGCCATAGCCTCCTTCCCAGGTGATCTCTTCTATTTCCTTTAGAAGATGCTTTGTGTCTCTCAAATGGCTTAAAAGCTCCCCAACTAGTGGTTGGAGTAGCGAATCCAGCCACTTAGAGAGTGGCTCAAGCATGGATCCAATCCCACTAATTATAGGTCTACCTTCAACATTCACCAAAGATTTGTGTACCTTTGGTAAAAGGTTGAAGGTAGGAACGCTGGGACTTTTGTTATAGAGGAAATTGCTGGTATCCTCATCCAAAAATCCTGCTTCCTTACCATCATCTATCAGGTGAGATAATTCTCTCTGAAACCTAATAGTTGGATCAAAAGCCAATTTGGTATATTGTTGAGGATTTTCTAACTGTCTGAGTGCTTCTTTCACAAAGAAATCTCTACTCATCAACACTATAGAACCCCCCTTATCTGCTGTTCTTATCACCAGGTCTTTGTTTTCACTCAAGGATTTTAGTGCAGATTTTTCTTTGGAGGTCAAATTGTCCTTTGACCCTGATCTAGAGGTGTAGGTCAATTTGTTGAGATCCTCTTCAACCCTTTTGTGAAACTTTTCCAAAAGGTGGCCTCTAGATTGAATAGGATAAAACTTAGATTCACCTCTAAATCTGGGACAACTGGCAGTGATGGATTGCATACAGTCATGGTCTATAGCATGACTCTCTGATTGCAATGATTCTAAATTGACTATATCACAACATTCATTAAATGTTAATCCACATGTTGTGTTATTCTCCTGTCTATCTGTACAATAATAATCATCATAGGGGTATGCTTTGAAGTGTTTTTTTAATGTGAGAGATCTTATTAATTTATTCACATCTAACAATGTTGAAAAAAGATCAAAATCATAGGAGGGAACAAAACTTAACCCCAAACCCAGAACCTTTTCTTCCGTGGGGTTTAAGATATAATCAGCTAAATTGATTATGGATTTTAGTTGTACTTTCTGCTCTGACGACCCCTCCTTGTTGGATATCTTTCTTTTGTAAGATCTCCATCTCTCCCCCCCCCTTCGGGTCCTGCCGGGGGCCTGGAAAAAACCTGCTCTACTTCAACCCTTTCTCTTTCTAAAGTTTTACCCCTCCCTCTACCTCTAGTGTTGGTGTATCCTGAAGCTGTATTTATATTACTAGCTGGTATGGGGGTAGGTGTTTGAATATTTTCCTCTCCTGAAGAGGCACCAGTGTTATAGTTTTCATCCTGAGATTCAGCCTCACTGTCTACAAATGTGATTACTTTTTTGGGAGTGTGGTGGCCCTTATTTTCTTGTCCTTGGAGCCCACCCCTGTTTCCTTTCTTATTTCTGTATGATTGAGATCTAAGCTTTCTATTCCAAATGTAAATTTTATTGCTATCGTAATCCCTTTGGTCCCTCAAGTATTTTTCATGCTTGACCTCCATAATAACTCCCTTGGCTTCATTTTACGTATTTTTGAAAAATTCTATCATATTCTGCATATTTAGTACATGTACTGCATATGCTCAACTCAGACTGCAATAATTCTATTTCAATGGATACATTAAGCAACTGTTTTTTCTTAAACTCTATCAGCATGTTAATCAGACGGATGGAACAGTCTGTAAGAATGGCATTCCATGCCACAATAAACTCTGTGTCCTCAACAGGAAACGTGGGAAACTTATTGATTCGTAAGCCTCTTGGGATTATGCCCAGGCTTATATATTTTTGTAAAGTCCATATGTCCCATTTTAAGAGACATTCTTTCGTTAACAAATGCTCAGCTTCTTCAAACAACTTGCTTAACGGAAATTTAGTACGATCAGTAACAAACAAGGTTTCAATTTCAAGTTCGTCTCTCCTTCTATCCTCTGAACTTGATAGTGAATAGTATTGTAGAGGCAAGTCCATATTTTGAACAGTTTCCATGTTAGCAATTTTATTTCAGCAGTTGGCTATACAATGATAATTGTGCGGTTACACTGTAGTGCTCACAAGTGTAAAAGTCACTAGAACATATAATGAAAGTAGCCAAACATACCAACTGACATTCGTAGCACCTGCTGTGTCCGTGATACACACATATATATATATATATCATATGAATAATGCCTTCATGTCTTACCCCTGTCACGGCTTAAGCACAACACTCCCCTCCTCAATGATACTTCTGTTAGCCAGAACAAACAGTCACACATGTAGTAAGGTCATTGTACTTACTTCCTCCAAATGATGCATACTGCCAGTCCTGGGGATATATGTCCACACTCGTCTGTTCAATGGCCAACCCTTGACCGGTCTCCGTAGCGGTAATCCCTATGGCACTGTAGCACGTGTGTGTGTGAGAAAGGCTTTTACCTTCTTCCGGGTTCTGGCTAAGTTGGCGTGTGACGTATGTCCAGGGGGAGGGGAGGAGTGCAGGTGAGCTGGGGGAATACTCCGTTTGCGTCCCCAGATGCCGTTCTTCTAGGGAGACACGATGTACCGCTGGATATCAAAGGAAGTTCATCTGTGCCTTCCTCATGTCCTCAGCATAACCAATCAAATAATGAAGCAGCAGGCACCAGCTTGAACAATTATACGATCATTTATTGGGCAATAAAATTACATGGAAATAAATGGGTTAACAACTTCAAACCCTTCAGGCAACAACAAAGTGGATGGTGGTACTACATGTACCCTAACGCTGATGCGTTTCGGCTATTGCCGTAATCGTAGCTGAAGGGTATCTCTACCAAACTTGTATTTAAACCATATAACATTAAATCATTGGTTAAAAAATGTACCATGTGACAGACACACCTCCACTTTCCAAATCATGTGATCGCTCCTGTATCTTGCCTGTTCTACTTGGTTGCCAATTCACTAAAACACTATAAGTTTAACTATAAGTGTAACACTTCATGGTCCTAGTGCTCATCTCCTATATTGACAGCCTGGTTATCTAACATGTGGATGTGAGTATATATATACTATGTAATATGTATGGCCTTATGTCATATCTTAATGTTAAGCTTTACTTTCAGGATGTTAGCTAGAAATATCCACTAACAACAGCATTAGTTAGTCATTTCAAAGACAAACATAATCAAGATCCCTTATCCCTCTCATCGACTATTGCAGAAGTGGTACACACTGACAATAGAGGAGGGGATAGGGATGCTCTCCTTTCCAAGAGAGAAATTTTCTGGATACACAGGCTAAACACCAGAGTTCCTAATGGGTTCAATTCTGAATTTGATTTAATAAATTAATGGTGTTGACCTGTGTGTCCAGAGAAAATATGCTGTTTATCCAATCTGCTTATTATATGAATATATGATAAGTAATTTAAATAGGTCTAACCTTCCCGCTGACATTTAAGAATTTAGTGTTTTAAAATATCTCCAGCTTGGTTTTAATCCTTTATATATATGTGAGTGTATGGGTCATAATGGATAGCAAACTACTAGGGAGATAAATATATAGTGGATATTTCTAGCTAACATCCTGAAAGTAAAGTGAGCTTAACATTAAGATATGACATAAGGCCATACATATTACATAGTATATATATACCCACATCCACATGTTAGATAACCAGGCTGTCAATATAGGAGATGAGCACTAGGACCATGAAGTGTTACACTTATAGTTAAACTTATAGTGTTTTAGTGAATTGGCAACCAAGTAGAACAGGCAAGATACAGGAGCGATCACATGATTTGGAAAGTGGAGGTGTGTCTGTCACATGGTACATTTTTTAACCAATGATTTAATGTTATATGGTTTAAATACAAGTTTGGTAGAGATACCCTTCAGCTACGATTACGGCAATAGCCGAAACGCGTCAGCGTTAGGGTACATGTAGTACCACCATCCACTTTGTTGTTGCCTGAAGAGTTTGAAGTTGTTAACCCGTTTATTTCCATGTAATTTTATTGCCCAATAAAGGATCGTATAATTGTTCAAGCTGGTGCCTGCTGCTTCATTATTTGATTGGTTATGCTGAGGACATGAGCAAGGCACAGATGAACTTCCTTTGACATCCAGCGGTACATCGTGTCTCCCGAGAAGAACGGCATCTGGAGACGCAAACGGAGTATTCCCCCAGCTCACCTGCACTCCTCCCCTCCCCCTGGACATACGTCACACGCCAACTTAGCCAGAACCCGGAAAAAGGTAAAAGCCTTTCTCACACACACACGCGCTACAGTGCCATAGGGATTAACGCTACGGAGACCGGTCAAGGGTTGGCCGTTGAACAGACGAGTGTGGACATATATCCCCAGGACTGGCAGTATGCATCATTTGGAGGAAGTAAGTACAATGACCTTACTACATGTGTGACTGTTTGTTCTGGCTAACAGAAGTATCATTGAGGAGGGGAGTGTTGTGCTTAAGCCGTAACAGGGGTAAGACATGAAGGCATTATTCATATGATATATATATATATATGTGTGTATCACGGACACAGCAGGTGCTACGAATGTCAGTTGGCATGTATAAATAACACATTCCATTATCTAGATGACAAAGATATGCGTGTGATTCTCTTGCAAAACACTGTTTCAATTATAAATAATAATTTTTTTAGTATTTAGGTTGTAAATTATTTTAATTCTATAAGATAGAGATCATGTATTCTTATTTATTGAAGAAAAAATCAATTTAAAAGGACAGTTAACCATAAATGTATTAATTCAATTACCCCCTAACAGTATTCAAACCCCCACCTCACAAATAAAAATAAAGAAAAACCTAATCTACCTATTGCCCTAAAAAGGGCATTTGTATGGGCATTGTCCTTAAAAGGAAATTCAGCTCTTTTTCTTGCCCTTAAAAGAGCATTCAGCTCTTTTAAGAGAAGCCCAAACCATAATCTAAAGAAAAAACCCACCCCAATACAAAAAAAAACATTACACAAAATAACAAACAAATTACCCAAAATAATAAAAATGATTCCTATTCTAATACCCATTTTAACAAAAAACACCCCAAAATAAAAGGAACCTAATCTATAATAAAGTACCAATAGCCCTTAAAAGGGCCTTTTGTAGGGCATTGCCCTAAAGAGATCAGCTCTTTTTCTAAACAAAAATACAAAGACCCACTAACATTACAAACCCCCACCCCACAAACCCACAAAATAAAAAAAAACTATCTAAAAAAATATTTTTCTGCCCTTAAAAGGGCATTCATCTCTTTTGAGAAATGCCCAACCCCTAATCTAAAAAAAACAACCCAAAAAACCTTAAAAAAACCTAACACTAACCCCTCTATAGGTACTCACAGTTGCTAAAGTCCAACTTAAATGATCATCATCCTGGCAGCTCCATCTTCATCCAGGCAGCTCCATCTTATTCATCGCAGGACCATCATCTTCTTCATCGCTGCGGAGCAGTCGATGCATGGAGGCGGAGGTCCAGGTGAAGGTTCAAGGCGGAGGGGGTTTGTAATGTTAGTTGGGGGTTTGTAATGTTAGTGGGTCTTTGTATTTTTGTTTAGAAAAAGAGCTGATTTCTTTAGGGCAATGCCTTACAAAAGGCCCTTTTAAGGGCTATTGGTAGTTTATTATAGATTAGGTTTCTTTTTTTCTTTTTTCTTTTTTTTTAAAATGGTTATTAGAATAGGAATAATTTTTATTATTTTGGATAATTTGTTTGTTATTTTGTGTAATGTTTTTTTTTTTTTCATTTTGGGGTGGGGTTTGTTCTTTAGATTAGGGTTTGGGCTTCTCTTAAAAGAGCTGAATGCCCTTTTAAGGGTAAGAAAAAGAGCTGAATGCCTATTTTTCAATCTTGAAAAATAAGTTAATTGATCGTGGGTATAACAGTGAGGATATGGAGGAAATAGATAGGGTGACTTATAAAAGAGAAGAATAATAGAGATAACAAAAAAAATAATGAAAGATGATAACCTTTTTGTACCATTTATTAAGCAATATAGTTATAATAAAAATCTAACTGAAAGAATATTGAAAATAAACTTGCATATCCTAAAAATTGATGTAAATATAGGATCTTTCCTATATACAGGGAGACTACTGATTATATTTCAGTTCATAAGGATACCCCTTTTTCCTTTGGGGAGGCCTGGGATTTAGAGAATGTGGAGGTGCTGCGAACAGAGGGACTATCAGAATTTGATTTATCTGATTATACACATGATAAAGGTCCTTCTTTTCGCCCTACCTCCAGATATTATCCCATACACACCAGAGGTACAATTCTGGAAAAATTTCAGACCAGGATTGAATCTGATTTAAATAAATTGGCTTACAGCATTCATGGGAGTAAACACTCCAACCTTAGTAAGGAGGAGTCTTTTACCCTGAATAGTCTGAAAGAAAATCAGGATTTAGTGATTAGGTCAGCTGACAAGGGGGGGTCAGTGGTGGTTATGGATAAGAGTTTTTTTATCCAAGAAGCATTATGACAACTCACTGACCCCTCACAATATCAAGTATTAGACTTTAATCCTGTACACCGTTTTAAACGTGATCTGTTACAACTATTGGATGATGGGAAAGAAGAAGCGTTCATAGATCAACCCACATTTGATTTTTTGGTGGTAGATTGCCCCATAACTCCCATCTTCAATTTTTTGCCTAAAGTCCACAAGTCTCTTGTGGACGTAAAAGGCAGGCCCATCATTAGTGGCATTGGCTCCTTATTTGAGCCCCTTTCTCAGTGGCTGGATGAGATTTTGCAGCCACTGGTTAGGGGACTAAATAGTTATCTGAGAGACACCAAACAACTACTAAATGAGATGGTCAATGTAGTGCGGAGGGAGGGATACAGTTGGCTCACAATTGACGTTGTGGCGCTGTACTCTTCTATTCCACACAGCAAAGGCCTAGAAGCTTTACATTTTTGCCTGTCAAGATTTACTAACTTCAGCCACAGGCTTCGTGGCTTCATTCTCAGAGTGACAGAATTTCTACTGACACACAATGCCTTTTTTTTGGAGGGAGTTCATTACCTCCAGAGATATGGGACAGCTATGGGGGCAAAATTTGCCCCTTCATACGCCAACCTTTTTATGGGTTGGTGGGAGCTGTCCCACATCTTTGGATGTGATGAACTCTGGAAACATAAGATCATTTATTATAGGAGGTACATTGACGACCTGCTAATGATTTGTTATGGTACAGAAGAAGAAGCTGTGAGCTTTGTATCCTTACTTAATGAAAACAGTGTTGGCATAAAATTCACATTTGAATTTAATAAAATCAGTATTAATTATTTGGATGTCACTCTGACAAGCATGAATAACAGAAACGTTATCAGTAAAGTGTACAGGAAGCCCATCACTGGCAATACCCTCCTCCATGCCAAAAGCAACCATCCGAAAAGAGTCTTTAAATCCGTCCTTAAAGGACAATTCATTAGACTCCGGAGGAACTGCACAACGGATAAGGAGCATGAAAAACAATCTTTAGAGCTGGAGGAGAGGTTTTGTGAAAGAGGCTATAAAAGGGATCTTGTCAGTTACCATAGATTGAATATTGGGGCAAACCCAAGAAATATCTATCTTGAAAACAAAATTAAAGATAGAGCAAATGAATTTGAGGGGGTATCTTTTATCACTCAATACAGTAACCAATTCCATCAAATTTGCAATATTGTTAGGAAACACTTCAATATTCTTAAAGCAGATGATGGCTTGGTAGATACTGTTTCAAAAGGGTGCAGATATGCCTTCAGACGTGGTGTAAGCCTAAGTAATATACTTGCTCCTACACAGCTTAGAGCCAGGGATGAGGTAGGCTCATCCTGGATTACATTTAAGGGCACCTATAAATGTAATTTTGCTCAGTGTACTGCCTGTGAATTTTTACAACAGGGAGAAGGCTTTAGAAGCTGCATAACTGGAGAGACCTTTCGACATTTCTCTTGTTTGAATTGCAGAACAAAGTTCGCAATCTATTTATTGACCTGCATAGAGTGCAATATTCAGTATACAGGGCTCACAACCAGAGAGACTAGGGAAAGGATTAGGGAACACATCTCAAATATCAAAAATGGTAAACTTACTACACCTCTGGTCCAGCATTTTAAAACCTGTCATCATACAAGTATTAAGACATTTAGATGGACCATTATAGAACAGGTCAAAACAAACAAACGAGGTGGTGACAGGGAGAGGTTGCTGGCAAAAAGAGAAGTATTTTGGATACACAGACTCAGGACCAGAGTCCCAGAAGGGTTAAATTCAGAATTTGACCTGATAAATTTCTGGGAATAAATTTCTGGTCCTGGGTCTGTGTTTCCATATTTGAACTATGTAAATATATCTCTAAATCTTTATATATCCGTTTAGCATAGATTGTAAATTTTACACATTAAAGCATTTTGTATATATATGCATTAAAGAATAATATGTAAGCTTCATGCTTCTTAGCACTATGATAAAAATTCTCTCTTTTGTTGATTTCATTTTGTATTTATTTATAATGTATATACACATTTATTAGACAAATTGGAAGGAGGTATTTTGAATATTTTCTATCCTCTTCCAGTTTTCAGATTTATTAACTAGTATTGACGTGACTATGATTATATTACATATACTGGGATTCTATTTCCAATAATTGTTTAGCTTAATTCTCTTACACACAGTTGATTGTTTAAGTTTAGAATTCACATATGATTGTATCTATCACACTTTTGAAATGGGACAATTGTTATCCTGTTGTATTCAATATGAGGAGAGCTGGATCTAGCTTCACTTCAGGTATGGTTTTAATCATTTTTAACCAATCAGGTAACAGGAACCAGTATATAAGACTGGTGCACACCTGAGACTGCAGCTACGATTACGGCTTAATTGCCGAAACATGTCAGCAGACAGTCACTGGAGTGAAGCTATCTCCATCCACTACACAGCTTGAGAATCCTGTATCCCTGGAGGGACAAAGATTTTTAATTGCAATAAAGAAACTTGAACTTACCACCGGCTGCCTGTGCACCTCATTTGTTTTTGTTGATTATAGGATCTTTCCTGCCTAGTCATCTACAGGTAATATTCAAGAAAGCAAAAAACCTTAAGCAGATATTAGCTCCATAAGAGATTAAGAATGTAAGAGTGAGGTTTTAGACCCCTAAGGTAAATTAGTTAAGGTTTCTTTCTCTGTCTCCAATGTAAATCATGCAAGCATTCACAGAAAAAGAAAGATTTTAGCTTCAATATTACTAGAAAGAAAAATGATATAATGTTTTAATCAAATGCACAGATAAATGTGTAGAATACCTAATATAATTAACAAAAGGTGGCATACATTATGTGGGGGAATCTGAAAGACCCCTGTGAGACAGGATTTGTGAACATATCCGGTCTATAGAATTGGGAATCAGATAGGAGTAACCAGTTTGCAGTAGCAACACATTGTGTCAAATGTAATGGGGCTAATCTCAACTATTTTAACTGTACAGGTTTAGCAAATTTGAAAAGAAATTGGAGAGGAAGACATTACCAATAGCCAAATCTTGAAATTAGAAGGAAAGTGGATGCACCCTTTCCCCTAGAGGTCTGAACTAAGAGATGGATATTGGATGCTTTCTACAGAATTAATTAATCATTAAGTTTTCATTTTTATTTTGTTTTATTTTTTTTACTTCTTCCTCCTTCAGTTTTTTTTTTTATTTCTGAATCAAATTTAGTTTAATAAATAAAGTAGGTATCCTTTTGAGTAGTAATAATTGGAAAATAACTTGAAAAATAATCAGGACAGGAATATTAATTTGTGTTTTAGAAATGATTATTGTATTTTTAATATTAGTTTTAATATGTTTTTTTATGTATTTTTTGGAAATCATGAATTGTAAAAATGATGGTATATGTATATTTGTACAAAATTTTTGATAAATGTATTATATGCATGGTCAAGACTTTTAAGATAGTCTTGGGATGTGCTAAATCTAAAACTCAGAATAGAGCTTGACAAAGGCAGGGTATCTGTCGAAATGCATTACTTTTATCTTGACCGCTTCCAGCTTCCTTATTTCACCCCTCGTATGAAATAGTAAAGTGTGGACTGGTGAAAAGACTGGCTAACCAGCTTATGTGATAGATATCCCATAGTTGGTCGACTACAGAAACTTCATGGGACAAAACGGAGGAGGTGTTTATACAAGGAACATCACCACAGGAACTCATTGTAAGTAAGCATAGCACACCATTTCTGTCGATGAACGTTATTGCTGGTGACATAATCTCTTTACCTTTGCAGGGAGAGTAACACACTTTGGAATTTGTCCGTTTGTACTAAAAGTGGATTTCTTTGCAACACAGAATTCTGTAAAATTTTACGGGTATTGTGTGCATACATGTTGTATGCTGTTTTTATGGGATAGGGGCTCCTAATACATTAGGTAGGTGATTGCCATTTTTATGCCAATCAGCTACTATTGACGTGTGTATAAGACCTTTAAATTGGAAGAAAGATAGGACAAGGTTTCCTCTCATATCAAAAGGACTTATAAAAGAGGTTACTTGTTTTACTAAAATAAAAAATAAAATAAAAAAAGGTTATTGAGGCTTTTAGGGTAATGATCTGAATCTTACAGGGGGCATGCAACCCCTCTTCTGAAAGGGAAGTGTCCCCTCTTTAAAATGAGGGTTATCTTGAATATGTAAAATGCAGGTGATCACTGGAAAATGGCAATAACCTAAAAACGCAGGTACAGCAATTGTGTAGTTTAATCTTAGGGAGGTGGGTTCAAAAAAGCCCCTATTTCTCACAGTGACATGCAGTGATGTCAGTGGATTGGGGAGGAACTGGCAAGTATCAGAGTGCTGAGATATTAGTTACACTATAAAACGATACATAAAGAGGGACACAGACAAACACAAGGACATACACACACATAGGGATACACACACATTGTACAAAAACATAATACCCATTTTAATTTGTATTTAATATTTAAACACAGCACATTTATACCTTTGAATTGCTATGCTAAAAAGTGTTTTTTCATTTTTTATTTTTTTTTACCGATTTTATTCAAGTTATTTCAATTTACAGAGTGGAAGACGCAGATTCCATAAACAACAATCAACAATCAGTAACATTTTACATTTAAATCTTTCAGAAAAAGAAAGAAAAAAGACCTTCTTGCAGGGTTAAATTTACATTTCCAAGAGTTTGTGTGACGGTGGAAAAAAGAAAAAAAAAAAGAGGAAAGAAAAGAATAAAGATACTGCATAAGACTGATTAGTATATTTGAGTGTGACTGACGACTCCCCTAATTTTGTATCATACAAACAGCTATTCCTGCGTTTTCCATATGTATTTGTTTATACAGTTTGTTTCCTTTGAGTAAATGTGTAGTAGTTAACCTTCATTAAATGGATCCATTTTGCTTTTTTGTATGTGATTTTTTTATTTCTTGAGGTATTGTTCCCATAAAGTTACCATTTCAGCATATACATCCATTTTAGCATTTTTAATATAGTAGTATTCTTCTAGTTCTAGGAATTCTGAAACTCTATTTATCCACATCATTAGAGAGGGGGCTTCTTTGTTTTTCAAATTTCTAGCTAGAAGATATCTAGCACTGTTAGTCATTATGTAGAATAGTTTGAGGTAATTTTTAATTTTGATCTTAGGATGTTTATTTAAAAGCCAGATTATGGGGTCTAGGGGGAGTTGAATATTTAAAAATGTTTTCTATTTCTTCTACAATATTTCTCCAGAAATTCTGAATTATATTGCACCACCACAACGTATGGGCTAAACTACCATGTCCATGGCCACATCTCCAGCAGCGGTTGGATCTGTTATGGTACAAGCAGTGTAGTTTAGTTGGTGAGAGGTACCATCTATGTAACATTTTTAGGTTGATTTCTTGTATAGAAAGAGAAATTGACGTTTCCGTAACATTTTGGAAAATAGATATACTGGTTTGTGGTAGTATTATTACTCCTAACTCTTCTTCCCATTTTTTGAGGAAGGCAGGTATGTGACCCGGAGGATTATATGTTAGTATTTTGTATATTGTTGAAAGGGTGTGTGATATTGGAGGGGTTCTAACACAAAAGTGTTCGAAATTAGTTAGTGGTCTAACCATATTCCTGGAATGCTTATGATGTGTTACAAAATGATGGAAGCGAGCATATAGAAACCAATTGTGAAAGCAAATGTATACCTTATCAATCAGGTCAGATTATGATATTATTTTTTCATTTGATGTTATAATGTCTATCGGAATGTCTCTATAAAAGGAATTTGTGGCGACTCTTAAAGTGTGTGTCCCTATCGTGAATTGTCCATTGTTGATAAGGGAGGTTAAGGGGGAGGGTTTTGAGGAGAACTGATAGGCAGCGTGGGCAACAATTGTTCTAAGTTCCAGCAGAGTTTTCCTAAGTGTGGTATGTTTGACATGGAGTGTTCTAGTTGAACTCATCTTTTATGTTCAAAGTGTATGCACCAGTCAATAATCCTTTGTAAGAATATGACTTGGCAGTATTTTGTTATGTTGGGTATTCCTAGACCTCCTGGAAGTTTTGGAGTTTGCATAATTTTGTTATCTATTCTAGGAGTGTGTCTACCCCAGACAAAGTCGCTGAAAGCTCTTTATAGGGTTGGGATATAGTTTTTAGGACGTGGGATTGGTAGGGCTTGTAGTATATACAGGAGTATTGGGAAGATATTCATTTTTAGAACATTTATTTTACCTAACCATGATCGCCTCTTAGAAAGCCACAATGATAGGTCTCTTATAATTATTTTTTGGATGGGGAGGTAATTTTATTTTAAAGTGTTTTCCAATGAGGTGATTAACTCTATCCCTAGGTAGTGTAGTGAATGGGGACACCATGTGAATGGTGTTAGTTTTTTAACTTTGTCCAGTGAAGAGGTATCTAGATTAATATTTAAGACTTCAGTTTTGGATGTGTTTATCGAGAAGTTTGAAAGTAGTTTAAAAGTGTTAAATTCCTGTAATAAAGGGGGTATTGAAGTTTCAGGGTTTGTGATGGAGAATGGAATATCATCTGCAAATAGAGACATTACGTAAGCTTGAGTGCCAATTTGTACTCCTCTGATCAATGGGTTTTGTCTGATTTTTGTAGCTAAATTTTCTATAAAACAGGCAAACAGCAGAGGAGAGAGGGGGCAATCCTGCCGCGTACTGTTAGATATGGAGAACAAGCTAGACAGCTTTCCGTTTATTAGTAATTTTGAATTTGGGTGAGAGTATAGAGAGAATATTCTATTAAGAATCTTAGGCCCAAGGCCCATGTTAATTAGTGTGGCTCATAGGAAGTCCCAGCCAACACGGTCAAAGGCCTTCTCTGCATCTATTGACAGTAGAATTCCTGGGATCTCTCTATCTTGTATGTATTGAATTAAATTAAGGGCCCTGACCATGTTGTCTTTAGCCTCCCTTTTGGGGACAAAGCCCACTTGGTCTTGGTGGATTAATTCTGGAAGTACTAGGTTTAATCTGTTTGCGAGTATTTTCGCATATATTTTCACATCCGAGTTTATTAACGAAATGGGGCGGTAGTGTGATGGGTGGGCTAGAAATTTCTTCAGCTTAGGTATAGGAATAATGTGGGCTTCAAGTGAACGGGGAGAAAACTGTTTAGTTTCATCAATGTGGTTAAAGAATTTTGTAATGTGGGGGAGTAGGTCTTCTTGAAATACCCTGTAATATCGGTTACTAAAACAATCTGGACCTGGTGATTTTCCAGCTGTCTGAATTTCTTCTGGTGATATGGGGTCTTCCAGCTGGGCTTTTTGGTAAGTTGTAAGGTGAGTTAAATTGAGGGATGAGAGGTATGCGTTTATGTCATTCAGTTTTGAGTCTTGTGTTTTCCAATGAGGTGGTTAACTATATCCCTAGGTAGTGTAGTGAATGGGGACACCATGTGAATGGTGTTAGTTTTTTAACTTTGTCCAGTGAAGAGGTATCTAGATTAATATTTAAGACTTCAGTTTTGGATGTGTTTATCGAGAAGTTTGAAAGTAGTTTAAAAGTGTTAAATTCCTGTAATAAAGGGGGTATTGAAGTTTCAGGGTTTGTGATGGAGAATAGAATATCATCTGCATATAGAGACATTACATAAGCTTGAGTGCCAATTTGTACTCCTCTGATCAATGGGTTTTGTCTGATTTTTGTAGCTAAATTTTCTATAAAACAGGCAAACAACAGAGGAGAGAGGGGGCAATCCTGCCGCGTACTGTTAGATATGGAGAACGAGCTAGACAGCTTTCCATTTATTAGTAATTTTGAATTGGGGTGGGAGTATAGAGAGAATATTCTATTAAGAATCTTAGGCCCAAGGCCCATGTTAATTAGTGTGGCTCGTAGGAAGTCCCAGCCAACACGGTCAAAGGCCTTCTCTGCATCTATTGACAGTAGAATTCCTGGGATCTCTCTATCTTGTATGTATTGAATTAAATTAAGGGCCCTGACCATGTTGTCTTTCGCCTCCCTTTTGGGGACAAAGCCCACTTGGTCTTGGTGGATTAATTCTGGAAGTACTAGGTTTAATCTGTTTGCGAGTATTTTCGCATATATTTTCACGTCCGAGTTTATTAACGAAATGGGGCGGTAGTGTGATGGGTGGGCTAGAAATTTCTTCAGCTTAGGTATAAGAATAATGTGGGCTTCAAGTGAACGGGGAGAAAACTGTTTGGTTTCATAAATGTGGTTAAAGAATTTTGTAATGTGGGGGAGTAGGTCTTCTTGAAATACCCTGTAATATTGGTTACTAAAACAATCTGGACCTGTTGATTTTCCAGCTGTCTGAATTTCTTCTGGTGATATGGGGTCTTCCAGCTGGGCTTTTTGGTAAGTTGTAAGGTGAGTTAAATTGAGGGATGAGAGGTATGCGTTTATGTCATTCAGTTTTGAGTCTTGTGAATATGTCTTATAGTCAGATTTGGTGTTTAGATTATATAGGTCTTGGAAGAATGTTCTAAATTTATCAACAATGGCTTGAGTAGAACAGTGTGTTTTATTTTTATCGTCTTTAATATGTAGGATATAATTTTTCTGTTGTTTTAGTCTTAGGTATTGCGTTTAGGACCGACCGGCTTTGTTTTGGCCCTCATAGTTTAATTGTTGTAGGCAAAGTGCTTGACATTTATGTTCTTTATTTAAATGGGACTCTATTTTTTCAACCTGAATAGCTATTAAAAGGGTGTGGTTAGTAGGACAATTTTTATGATGTTTTTCTAGATCTTCGATGTTAGTAAGTAATGCTGCTAGGAATGTGCGTCTTTGTTTAGTAATAGAGGCTTTGATAGCCATAAGCTCACCTCTTATCACGCATTTATGAGCTTCCCAAACATTTAGGGGGGGTCATGTCTGCTGTATTGTTATGGCTAAAGTATTCTGTTATGGATTGGGAGATTTGTTGGGTTATTTCTGGGTCTGACAGGATTTTTTTGTCCAGTTTAAATATATAATCATGTATGGGTTTAGATGGCCATGTGAGGGTACCTAGGACAGACGTGTGATCTGACCATGTTATGGGAGAGATTTGGGTCGAGGTAAATAGCGAAAGGCCTGTGACATCTGTAAAAATAAAGTCGATTCTAGCATATTGTTTGTGTGTATATGACTAAAACGTATAGTCTTCTTTTTTTGGGTAATGGGATCTCCATAGGTCCTGTACTGTTATTTTTTTCAGGTAGTTACAGTAAGTCTGCTGGTTATTTGTGATGTGGGGACTGAAAAATTAGTGGCTGAACAATCTAATGTTGGGTTGAGAGGCATGTTGAGATCACCACAAATGATTAAAATACCTTTTTTGGTGTTCTAAAATGAGGTTAGTCACCGTTTGAATGAAAGTTGATTGTATGGTGTTTGAAGTATATATGGAGACTAACGTGATAGGCCGGCCGTAAAGAAATCCTATCAAAATGATGTATCTGCCTGCTTTATCTCTTATAGTTTTAATTTCTTTAAATGGGATGTTTTTCCTTATCAAAATTCCTACACCATGTTTCTTGGATTCGGTATGAGAGGCATAGTGGCAGTTCCCGAATTTAAGTTTAAAAGTAAGTGGCTCTCTTCCTTTAAGGAAGTGTGTTTCTTGAATGAAGACCAAGTCTGATTTGCTTCTATTAAAATCTCTTAAGGCTTGCATTCTTTTTGAAGGGATATTTAATCCTTTTAAATGAATGGTTTGGATCCCTAGTGAGTTTAAGGGTATTTTACCGTGAGAGTGTTTTGCCATTTGGGTAGAGTGTAGTATTCATAGAATGAGTTTCAGGGTTATAGCGAGGTTTAATATCTTTACTGATGTTAGTATGAAATAGTGAGTAATCATTTGTCAGTGTTAGCAGCTTAAGAGTATAGTAATTAACTTTATTTAGGAAGCGTTTCTCCCTCATTGGCCTAAGTATAAGGTATACAACCTAGTAACATTGTACTTTAATATTGATAGCTAAGCTGTCTTAGCTTATAAATTGCATAGTTGCCGAGCATTATATATAGCGACAAAGTGTTGTGTGTAGGGTTGAGAAAACAAGGGGATTGAAATATTTAACTAATACTTGTAGTGGTGTGGCCTCCCGCCCAGGGAGAACCTCATTTTGGTATAGAAAACATTTTAATAACACAGCATCTATTTATGTGAGCACTCCCCCCCCAAGAGGCCACACCTCATTCTGCAAAAGCATGCATGGCAGCTGTTTTTCAATGGGCAAGTAGGTTAAACATCATTTTTAGTATAGCTGACATTATCGCAGAGCCTCTAGAGGTGCAGTTTCTTGTACTTGGTATCATTGAACATTTTAACTAGTTAACAATAGCAATTGCTATAAACAAATAACAAGTGAACAGTCTATATAGGGATATGCAAGTAGTAAACTGTTGCAGGTGAAACGTTTTTGTCACAAAAGTCTGATTATAGATATCTTTCCTATTTCACCTGCATTTTATTTCCACAAACAACATTATAGCTTATTAAGATCTCCCTCATGTATCTGAATTATATCTATCGCATAAACTTTAATCCTCATATTTTACATGGGGAGTTCATATACCATCTGTTGTATCAAAGATTTGGACCTTGTAGCAACAAGGAACCTTCTTCTTACTTGGATGGTGATCGCTCTTTTGGGTATAGAGTCTGTTGTGTGTCTTCTGGGTACTTTGGACCACAGTGGTCTATGGGATTTTGGAAGATTTTCTTGTGTGTTGCCACACTTTGGTACTTCCTGTTGTTGGGGTACTGGAAAAGTAACATTGCGACTTTTGGATAAAGTGTCTAGGTCCTCCAAATCCCTGTAAACTATGGTTTTACCATCTTTGTGCACTAAGAGGCTAAAAGGGAAGCCCCATCGGTATTTTAATTTATGTTCCTGTAGTAGAGATGTAATAAATCTAAGAGAGCATCTCTTTTCAATTGTTGCTGGGCATAAATCTTGGTAGATCTGAAGGTTGTGTCCCTGAAATTATATTGATTGCTGACTTTGTGCTTGTTTCCATATGGCTTCTTTTTTCTGATAATTTGTAAACTTCATGATTACATCCCTAGGTGGCTTTGGGGGGTTAGGTTTCGGCCTTAGGGCTCAATGAGCCCGTTCTAGGGATGTTTCAGAGAGTTCTAGTGAGGGTTCCTGATGCTTAAAGAGTTGCAGCAGGTAGGCAATAAGGGTATCTTGAGTGACGTCTTTGGGTATTCCGCAAATCCGTAGATTGCTACGGTGGATACGATTGTCAAGATCTTCGACTTTCATCTGCAGGGATTGAATAATAGATTCTTGACAATTTAGTTGTTGTGTGTTGTCAGTAACTAAAGTGTCCAGGTTCTCCTGCCCCACTTTTAAGTATTCAATTCTTAAATTCATATCACTCATATCTTTTCTCAGAGAGGAAATTTCAGTTTTAATAAATTATTTCAAGTCAGCAATGTCGCTTTTGGATGGCAGAGATGCTATAGTTTCCTGTATTTGTGACAATTGATCTTGTGGTAGTGGAGGTATGGTTGTAGAGGGCTGTGTCACCATTTTATGTATTTGTTCAGTTAGTTCTAGTGTATTAGTTGTGTCTTTTTCAGTGGATTGGAAAAATTAACTAACTGAAGGGGTGTTTGTGCCTGTTAGCTTTTTGTTGTTAGGTCTGGATGAACTTCTTGTTGCCTTTAATCTGTATGATCGGTCACAATCTGAGCTCTCTATAGCACAAAGTAGGGGGAATGCAAATGAAATAAATATTAATAAAATAGGACATTGCGAAAACTAAATGTTAGACACATTCAATTTATTTTTTATCAATAATTTCACCATTATTCCTCCTACGATTCTTCTCAATAGCATGCATTGTGCAAACTAACCTGATGTATGATCTTTAAAAGTCGATTCTAGTCCAAATATCAAATTATCTGCATTATGTGTCACATTCATCACTTTCAAAATAGAGGATTGGGAAATACCATCTAAAATAAATGAGAGGACACATAAGTGTTTCCCATAGGATGTATCCTGCCTCCCCCAGTCTAGTTCCAGACATTGTGTACACTTACCATGTGAAGGTGTCTTTAGATGTTGTAGAATTCAGCACAGTAGAAAGACAATGCCACAGACATGATCACATAGGTATTCTTCACTTTCAGTCTGTAGATGAAGTAAATCTCCCTAATAGAAAGTAAAGTGTAAATCAAATATCTAATAACGTGGTACGAGGTACATAATTCTGCATCCCTCCCCCTAACACTAACTATTTCTTAAATGTTATTTAGCAATAGCTTAATAAGAATATGTGGCCTCAAGTGTGAATCTGAGTCATATACATTGTGCATACTCAACCTCTGATGTATGAGTTTGTCAATTCGATGTGCTTCAGAGTAACCCTTTATATGCTATCTGTCACATTCATCCCCTTCAGACTATCTAAAATCTAATGTCTAAAAGGAATAATACATGTAAACTAATTTTGTGCCATATGATGGATCAGTGGCCCAATCCCTCCCCATTCTTGGTCCATACATTGTGTATACTTACCATCTGATGTTGTCTTTAAAAATCATGTGGCAAAGTCATCACAGAAGTCTATAATTATAAAATATATTTTAGATTTTGATATAGTAATTTCATGAACAATCCTAACATGTGCGCACAATTCTACTTTCATTTTACTAAAAGTGTCACATTTTTGCAATGCTCCAATATTACTTATAGTATTTACCTTCTGAAGTGGCGGTTAATGAAGTTGTCTCTGACATTGACCCCCTCATCTCAGAATGGCCCCTCTATGACTTTGTCATCCTCCTCATTTCTTTGGAAGGCTAGGGGCACCTGGACGTCCTGCAGCATCCCTGCCTGTTGAGCTATGTTATGACAGACGCTGCAGGCTATAATGAACTTTGCCACCTTCCTAGTGCTGTATTGAAGGGCTCCTCTAGACCTATCTAGACATCGAAAGCGCATTTTGAGGAGCCCAAACATCCGTTCAACTACATCCCTAGTTCGCCTGTGTGCGCTCCTGTGCCTCGTTGGAGGGGTCACATAGAGGTGTAATGAGCCAATTCCGGCTCATGTAACCTGAATCACCTATAAATAATTAACATTATGAAATGTCAATATTATAAATAATAAGATGAAAAATACATTTAAAGAAAGAAAAAGAAAATTATACAATGAATTTGGGTATACGAAAATTGCATAAACTCCATGAAATTAAAATGAGTGTTAAACATTTAGATAACCTAGCTAAAATGTCTATATGTAATAAACTTTAATTTGCTGAATTTACAGAGTCTTTCAAACTGCTAAATTGTCGTCTATGTCAGTTATGTTTAAAGAGCTACACCGTCCCTTTAAAAGTATTGTCAAGGCTATGACCTGCTACATATTTGTTTATATAAACTTAGACATTTGCTGAAAGAGACAAGTAATGGTTAAACAACATTCAGAGGCATACCTAGAAACCACAGGATCCAGGTGCAAGAATCTAAGAAGAATTTGATACTTACCTTATCTATCTATATATATATATATATATATATATATATATATATATAAATAAACTGTATATATAAACACACAAAATCAGTTGAGGATAAACTAAGAGAATTACAAAATTCACAAAAACATAACAGATTTCAGCCTAACTTTACCCAAAGAGAAAGAGAAACACTAAATGCCCTGACTTCTGAGGATACTCTAGTCATCAGGCAGTCAGATAAAGGTAGTAACGTTGTAGTTCTCAATAAAGATGACTAAATTGCCGAATCCTTGAGGTAGTTGAATGACAGAGAAGTATACACAAAATTGGGTGATAATCCAACAGTGAGGTACAGGAATGAACTGACAAATTTGGTGTTGTATGCTAAGCATAATAACATCATAAATAAAATTATTCAAGACAAGATCATTCCAGATTTGCCAGTCATTCCTGTTTTTCACTATTTCCCCAAGACTCATAAAAATCTATACAGTCCGCAGGGTAGACCTATCATAGCGGGCATAGATTCTCTGAATGAGCCTAAGTCAGAACTAATAGACTCATTTTTGCAGCCTTTGGTTAAAGACTTCAGGTAACCGGAGAGGCCGCTTCCAGCTAACACGCCATACTCCGGGTGCAGGCTCCTATGGATGACGTCACTGACACTTCCGTATCCAGCTTCGCACACTAATGCTTGCGGTGATTGGGTGCAATGCCCGTGAGGCAACGGATTACTTGCCAATAGTGTCCAGAAAAGAAAAGAGGGTCTGGCAGCACATAGTAGTGATAAAATATTACGCTTTATAGAGCAATATTTCAGGCACACAGGTACATCATAGACTGAACGTCTGACGCGTTTCACGCCCCCTAGTGGCGCTTCCAGAGACAACAGGTGTTCTAACCACAGCCTTCTTATAGGCAGGCTGTGGACAGGTACATATTTTAACCCTTCAATGTCACAATCATTATACACAGTAAACATTAAAAGGATACTTAGTCATAAAATATGCTACAGTTTACACTGTCATAATCTCTCATGTTACCCTTATCAAGGAAGGAAAAATATATGTATATATGTTTATAGAATATTCACTCTAAATACTTATTGCAAAAGTTTGTAACTATGCCTATTAATGTAGCTAACCAAGCATAAAGAGTTGATTCAAATCATATTATTATAGACAGTTGAATCATGTCATCATTGTTATTATTACTTTGTTACTGATAATTGAAAGACATACAAAAATATATTCCAAGTTAAGACCATTGGGAGTTCTAGTTTTTAACTGATAAATCCAGTATAACTCTTTTTTGTCCAAAATCTTATACTTATTGCCCCCTCTTAAAGGGACCTTTGCTACATCAATAATTTTTACCCTGAATTTACTTTTTTACTAATTTTTCACATCATTGACATGTTCCCTGACCCTCACTTTGACCTCTCTGGTCGTTTTTCCAACATATTGGATCTTGCACAAACTGCACTCCAATAGATAAACTGCGAACGTAGTCTTACAGTTCGCATAGAAGGTTATGGGATATACATTATCATCAACTGAAGATTTAAAAATATTTGTCACATCAATCATAGGACAAGTTAGGCGCGTTTTAGCTCCACATTTAAAACACCCTGCCTTTCTCAACCAATTCTCTCCTCTATTAGTCCTAATACTTGGAACTAAACTGGGAGCTAGCTGAGCTGCCAATGTCATCGGTTTCTTGGGTACAAATCTACAACCAGATGTATAATTCTGCAGTATTTGATCCCCTCCAAGTATTGTCATGTGTTTCTTTAAAATTTTGACTTTATCAGTTCTATTTCTTATTTTTAACTTACTGATTTCTAACTTGGTGTTCTCCAATTTTTTTGGATCATACCCCCTTGCTATTAACCTTTTTGTTAATTCGTCAGCCTGTTGGTGATAAATTACCTCATCTTCAGTATTTCTTCTTAATCTAATGTATTGGCCTCTTGGAATGGCTCGAACCAAATGGGGGGGATGGCAAGAGCTTGCATGTAGGATGGTGTTACCTGCAGTACTTTTGCGAAATGTTTTAGACACAATCCTTTTCTCTTCCACATTCCCCTCTAAGGTTATATCCAAGAAGTCAATACACCTATGATCATATCCTCCTACAAATTTCAAAAATAATTCATTATTATTCAGAAATGTACAGAAACCTTCAAATCCAATGTCATCCAAATGTTCATCAACGATCATAATCAGATCATCAATGAATCTTTTGTAATACAGAATTTTTTCAGTATGTACTTTAAATACATCATTATATAACTACTTGATTTCCGAGAAGCCAACATACAAGTTGGCAAAGCAAGGGGAAAACTTTGCCCCCCTTGCCATGCCGCAACATTGCAGATAATATCTGCCATCAAAAATTAGGAAATTGTGAGTAAGGACAAATTCCAAAATTGCACAAATATATACCTTGATGTTATCTTCATATGCAGAAAATTTGTCAAGGAAATATCTCACAGCCATTATCCCTGATGTATGAGGGATAACAGTATACAATTATACTATATCTACTCCTACCCATGAATATTTGTCCTTCCACTCAAAATCCTTCAAACTCTCAAGCAAATGTGCAGAATCTCTCAAATAGTTAAATAAACTTTTCACTATTGGCTGCAATATTTGGTCCAACCACTCTGAGAGGGGCTCAAGTAATGACCCAATGCCCGACACAATAGGCCTTCCCAGTGGTCGCAAAGGATTCTTATGGACCTTGGGCAAATAGTGAAATAGTGGCACTATTGGAAACTCTGGAACAAGTAACTCAATGTTCTCCTGTCTGAATAATCCTAAATGTACACCATCATCAAGCAACAACAATAATTCTCTCTTAAAGATCAATGTGGAATTTCCACTAAGTAACGTATAGGTAGTTGTGTCATTTAATTGGCGAAGGGCTTCATCAAAGTAATCTTTTTTGTTTAAAACAACAATATTGCCTCCCTTGTCGGAGTTCCTGATTACTATTTCTTGATTACTTTTGAGTGATTCCATCGCCAATTTCTCAGTTTTTTTTTTTTTTATAAGATTTTTTATCGAGGTTTAAAATAGTGCATACAGTCAGGTTGTGACATTTGAACAATATACATAAAATTTGTTGCAAAACATACATATAACACATAGTGTACAGGTTAGCAGTCATATCACATGTCCATATATAATCATCTTTATAACCTATAGAAATAACACCTCAATTTAAAGGGTAAAGGGGGGTATATCAATATCATACTATTAGTAAAGACGTTTAAACAGAATTAGGGGTCACATGTGGGGTCTGTGCCCCTAAGCTTAACCAGTAAGCTGCGTAAGCAGGGGGAGGGGGCAGCACAAGAACTGGCCATATTAAATACAACTATTATATAGAAAACCACGTTAAGTTAAGGCAACATAATGCTGAAATTACAATTATTACAGATATTGAGAGAAATTCTAAAGCTAGAAGGTTGAAGTATGCAAGTGAACCTAGGTAGGCTATCCCGGCCGTAGACAGCCCACCCTCCTCTGCACAAGATACTAAAAAAACCTATAGGTACAGTGAAATGATAAAGAATCACTATAAATGAGTTTAGATACAGCTAAACTATATATCAAGAGAGACATCAACAACCCTCAAGTATCAATCCCATGGCATCTACCATATAGTGTATTCATTTAGCTAGGTACAGTATTAAACCACAATTAGTGAAAATATGAGTTATAAATTCTATAATAACTGCCATAGACTGAGTGGAATTTGGCAAAATAATGCTGAGTGTATTCATCTAGCCAAGCCCACTATTAAACCACATCATGGTAAGATATGAGCTATTAATGTTAGTATCGACTAGTTAAACCTCCAGAGCTCTTAGCTAATAACTGTCAGCTTCTACAAAACTTAAATGTCTGGCTTTAATTTTTCACTGGGAGTATTACTAGTAAAATGAAACAATACAACTTATGTCTAAGAGCCACTACTGTAATGTGCCCTAACTAGGTAGGGGTCTGAGCAATAATAATCTGTCAATATAACTATATATGCAGGGTCCTAGATAGAAAATTTCACAATCAGCAATTGGGTGACTTGGAATACAGATAAGGATATACACTGTGAGCTTTATGAAGTTCCTGGACAAGTCCTGTATGTTATGTCAGCACTAAGTCATAAAATAAATAATAACATTATTATCAAGCAGAAACTAGCACACAGTTAAAAATGAGCACTATATATACGTGGGTAGATAATTCTAAGTCTGACTGTTTCATTGATACCAACTAAAATGTCTAGTCTCTAAATATAAATCCTTTGTCCAGGTTAGCTAATACACCTCAAGACTGTTAACTACAACACATAACAGCATAAATGCACATGAAATAAAAATACACAGAAATGGGTATGCAGAGATGTTTAGCTTATATTAATGCGATAATATATGAATATTAAATAAAACTTATGTAAATCCATTGTACATAAATGAACTAATAGCATATTTTAAGCAACAGGCAAAATAGTGTTTACAACTCTAGTGAAAAGGAGACTAGTTGTATACTGTTCATGTATACCAGTATCTCCCTAGTATCTCCCTAGTATCTCCCCAGTATCTCCCTAATATCTCCCCCTCTCCCCATACATGGGTTCAGAGGGCTGGAGGGAATAAATATCGTTCTTACCAGTATCTTAAGACACGGCTGGGAAATCTTATGTGTCTATACTGCCATCTAGTGGGCCAGGGAGGATATGAGCAGCAGAGGGGAAAAAAGGAAACCGATCGCATTTAAATGAACACGGGCTCTATTAACTCAGAATGTTATCTATTCTCTCAATAAAGTAGCCACCTGAACATCAGAATATTGAAACCTACCCAGAGAACAGTCTAGAAATATACATTACCATCTAGAAAACAAAGTGTATGTAAACATTGTGAAAAAACTCTGCGTTAAACATCTAACATCATAAATCTACCTATATCATATAACCCACATCTGCCAAGGGATTTGTAAAAACAAAACAAAAGACAAAAAAAGCGAAACACAGACTTAGAATATAGTAGGTCTACTCCTTGCTAGGGAAGATCAGTTCCATCATAATTTCAACCAACTCCTTGCCTGGAGCTGCTCAGTCCGGTAAGCAATAAAAGAGAAAGGCAATAAAATATATAAGATAAATGACCTGACTAATATTTCAGATATGGGAAACTGATCTAGGAGCAGCTCCCAGTAGAGGGGACTCCCCTCCACATATCAGAACCTTTATCCGACGCCAGCCTTGTCATGCTGGAGTAAAGTCTCAGCCGCATCTCCGCCACCAAAATAAACAGTCCAGGTACAGTTCTCAGGGCCTAGGCACTTGTAGAAAGAAATCTGCAGAGCGATCATGTTAGTATCCAAGCCTCCACCACTGGGCACATTGCAGATGTTCACTGCTGATACCATCTCGGTATCTCCCATCCTCCCAGTCGTGATTAGTGCAGATAGCCAGCTAGCGCCGGGATTCTCATCTCTGTCAGATGAAAGTGAGACCGCAATGTCTCCCCGCACCTCTCGCTCTACTCCCATCACCTGTCTCACTGCAGATACACCATCCATCGATGGTGAAACAAGCGGTTGTGGTTTCTGCTGGCTCTGTGCCACATATCCTCCGGTACTATGAGCGGGATCCCTCTCCAGCTTCACCTGTTGCTCAGTGTCAAGGTGCTGAGGGTAGGAATAGTTGGTAAAAATCTGTAGAAGCTCTCTCCTCAGCTCCCCAAACACAGCATGCACGGTATTACAAAGATCTTCCATGGCTCAAGGTCTATTTCGGGATAGTGCTAGTAAACAATGTACAAAGGAGTCAGGATAGACTGGGCTATAGTGCGCCACGAGGGCAGTAGAAAAAACAAACTGGCAAGATGGCCGCTACCCCGGAGCTTCTATAACGATCAGTCCATTAACCCAGTATGCAGCTCTGTTGTCTCTGTAGCTCGCAGCATAAGTAACACCAGTAGTCAGGGCAGTCTCCCCAGAGGTTGAACTCACTTTTAACGTATTATTCGTTCAGCTGGATGGCCATTTTAAGCATAAAAGGATAAAAGTTATAGGGAGCTCTACTCATGTGCGTCCATTCTGTTGCCGAGCTAGCTCCGTCCCAATTTCTCAGTTTTCTTAACATTACTTCTAACTGACTTTTTTATTTAAAGATAAATTTAATATCTAATATGCGAACTGTAAGACTACGTTCGTGGTTTATCTATTGGAGTGCAGTATGTGCAAGATCCAATATGTTGGAAAAACGACCAGAGAGGTCAATGTGAGGGTCAGGGAACATGTCAATGATGTGAAAAATGACTGCAAGGATTCTACAGTAGCTAGGCACTTTAATCTTATACATTTCACCCATGAAAGTAAATTCAGGGTAAAAATTATTGATGTAGCAAAGGTCCCTTTAAGAGGGGGCAATAAGTATAAGATTTTGGACAAAAAAGAGATATACTGGATTTATCAGTTAAAAACTAGAACTCCCAATGGTCTTAACTTGGAATGGGATATTAGTTATTTTGTATAACTCTCAATTATCATTATTATTTTTTGTATAGTTGATAATAAGTCAGCCATCAAGCTAAAATAAAATAAAATCCAGCAGTCAGAAAAACTCCTGGCCATGTACGTATATATGCACATATACATGTACATATATGTGCGTGTATATCTATACTGGTTAATAATTGTTTGGACAAATATATGTATTTGAGGGTCTGAAATGTAAGCATATCTACATATTTTCATATATTTTTGTATGTCTTTCAATTATCAGTAACAAAGTAATAATAACAATGATGACATGATTCAACTGTCTATAATAATATGATTTGAATCACCTCTTTATGCTTGGTTAGCTACCTTAATAGGCATAGTTACAAACTTTTGCAATAAGTATTTAGAGTGAATATTCTATAAACATATATACATATATTTTTCCTTCCTTGATAAGGCTAACATGAGAGATTATGACAGTGTAAACTGTAGCATATTTTATGACTAAGTATCCTTTTAATGTTTACTGTGTATAATGATTGTGACATTGAAGGGTTAAAATATGTACCTGTCCACAGCCTGTGGTTAGAACACCTGTTGTCTCTGATGAAGCGCCACTAGGGGGCGTGAAACGCGTCAGACGTTCAGTCTATGATGTACCTGTGTGCCTGAAATATTGCTCAATAAAGCGTATTATTTATCACTACTATGTGCTGCCAGACCCTCTTTTCTTTTCTGGACACTATTGGCAAGTAATCCGTTGCCTCACGGGCATTGCACCCAATCACCGCAAGCATTAGTGTGCGAAGCTGGATACGGAAGCGTCAGTGACGTCATCCATAGGAGCCTGCACCCGGAGTACGGCGTGTGAGCTGGAAGCGGCCTCTCCGGTTACCTGAAGTGTTTGTCGTGGATTCATCCTGAGGCCTGACTCGCTCCCTCGACCCGGTACACCGTTCCTCCACAGGGGATCTCAGGAAAAGAAATAGTGATAATGGAACGCATCTGAGAGGTAATCCTTTTTGTTCTTGCATGGAATATTATTACGTGATCAAGGAATTAATCGTCAAGTAAAAGAGGTAGGGGTCTGAATGGCCTGTATGCCTGCCTGTAACCTTTGTTTCACAACGGTTGAATAATGCCATTGTAATATAAGAACACTAGGAAAATCAGTGTGTTAATGAGAGAAACATAAAATATCCCAGACAGGGATATAAAAGCGCGCTGGAAAAAATACAAACAAAAGTCATGTAAAATCAGCAATCAAAGTTGACAATCAAAGTCAATGTGCAACTCTACCGTGAACCGGCTTGTGAGTCCTTGGAAAAAAAAGATTCTATGAATCCGTGTGGGTGTTTTTCTTCTTGGATGCAGTGATAGCGTGAAAAAACAGGCAGCTCCTCTTGGTCCCGGAGAGTAGGGAGAAATGCTAGAAAATGAAAAAAGGAAGAGAGGGCGCCACAATAGCGTAATATTGTCTGGTAGTGTAGGTAAAAATATACAGACAGGTAATATGCTTACCAGAGCGAAAGGCACTGTACTATGACCAGTGCGTGACAGCTTGCTAGCACTTAACAGTGGCTAGTGCACTGGGGAGAAAACGTTCCTTGGAGTCTTTTCTGATGCCCCCTAGGCGAACTCCTCTTGGTGCTTGTAATTACAAATGGGTCGATGGACTTAGCGTGTTGTTGTATTGGAAATAGGATACCACAAACACAAACAACTTCTCTGTTAAAATAGCTTTAATATGACGCGTTTCTCAACCCCAACTGGGTCGTTTCCTCAGATAAAAGCGAATAATAGTAGTTACATATGTTGACATTATATACACATTGTATCACAGAAAACAGGAAGTTGTCATAAAGTATTTGTCCAATGAGAATACATTTTCAGCTGTGAAAGGCCTGTCTCGCCCACCAGCTGTTACAAGTTAAAAACCATTACTAATTAATATACTATATGTGAAAGGAATTGTATGATGAAAATAAATAAATATATAAATGAACCCTTTGTGAGAACTCTTGTGTTTTCTCGGTACTGTTAAGACCTATTCAACAACTGGTATATTAAAAACATATATCAAAACCTGTGACCCTGCAAAAGAGAAAATTCCTACGTGGACAATATATGATTTTAATGGCTATGTAATCCTCAACCATATTGGTCGGTGGTCAAATTTCTAATGTTATGTCCAAATTCTATTAATGTCCTAAAAGCCTGTAGAACTGTACCAGGTACTCCGAAATAGTTAATCTAATATGTAATGATATCTTAAAGATTTGTAAAAAGTTCTTGCGCTATATTTTCTAAGATGTTCTTGTGTTATATTTCCTAAGTGGATATTATTTTGCTGCATATTTGATCTATGATTCGATCGCTGTAATTCTACATCCACAATTGTCTGCTGTATATGATATAATATTCCCTATTTGTATATGTTATACGTCTACTACAAATATAATGTCCAGTAGTATTCACTATACTCGTGTGTTTAGGTAATGCTAAAAATCAGTGTGTGTGTGAACTTATACCTGATAACTGAATGTCTGTTCAAAAGTAAAAAGGTATATTATATGAAAAGGGAATGTATGTAAGTGACCTATCACTGATTTGAATAAATAGATTAAGTGATAGAAAAATGTATTAAGGTATATGAGTGGATATTTGAAATTCATTAAATCTTCAAATACCTATGGATAATTGAAATCAAGTCACCTTATCATGGTTTGAAGGTATGAACACCATTTTAAGCGTGAATCATAACCTATGCACTGATGGACACCATGATAGTGAAACTACTACAAATTGTATGTGTAAATGGTGATGTTACTGTAGGTGAATGGTGTGGATGCTGAATTTGTTATGAGTGGGATCAAGCTCATGGATATATATATAGGTGTTGGATGATGTGTGAATGTATGTGATAGGTGGGTATTGTATAGGATGTATAGAAAAGAGGATGTTTAGATAAAATGTTAATGAGAGAACCTGTTTTAACATAACTCGTGCATAATCTCACATAGGTTAAGGAGGATTAAGGATAAAGACTGCAGCTTAATTACAGCAATGAAAGCTTATTCATACGTTTGTTAATAACGTGAATTAAGGATTTATCATTATTGTATTGTGTAGCACATGCTTGCTTGGTGATTTGGTTTATAGTAGTGAATGCATTGATGTATGCTTAAAAGGCACGGTACTATCATGGAAATGGATAATACAGTTTTATCTAGCTCTATCTATTTATCTGTATAATACTGAATCAAGGAAGGAATTATTCAGACGTGTCTTTTCAGCTGATAAACATGAAGGATTTAGTCCCTGTATGGAGTCACAGTTTAAAGCTCTGGAAAAGTTATTGGTGACTGATTTGCGATTAACTTGGGATTTTGAAGCCTTTGAGCATTATGTGGAGCTCTGTAGTATCCCACGGGGACTGAGGCTCAATAAATTTCCTACCTTTGAGGTAGAGAATCCAGATATAGTACAAGAGTGGAATGATGCACTCACGGAGTGCTCATTAAAATTAATAAACATCTTAATAAAATGCAAAGTGCACAAAAGAGTGAATTTGAAGGAGAGGATGTTGGAAATTGAAAAATAACTTTTAAAATTTGAACAACATGAAGATTTTTTAGAACAAAAGAAACAGATGAAGGAGCGTGTTGATAAGCTAGATACCATCTTGGCTGAACTCAAGGGAGAGAAATTCAATTGTGACAGATTGGACTAAGAGACCAACTAGGTATATATTTGGCCACAGCTCAAAAAGAATTCTTGGAAGTCCTTTCCTGGTAAAGGAAGAAGATGAAATAACAAAATCAAGGCCAAGAAGGAAGAGAATAAAAATCCAAAGCCTATATTGAAAAACAAGCAATCAAAGAAAGTGTTTTTTTCTTCAACAGAAGCTGAGTCTTCAGACCAGGAATCAGTAGATTCAGCCGAATCTCCATCTTTCTCCTCTTCTTCTCCCTCTTCTGTTTCTTCTTCTATTTCCTCCTCTATTTTCTCCCATTCTCTGCAGGTAAACAGTAATGAAGATACAGTGAGTGAAGGGCCATCCACAAGGGCCAAATAATCAAGAAAAGAGCATAATAAAGAGTACAAAAAAGGATCCAAAGTCCCTTTAGACGGGTCAGGAGATCCAAAGGCAAAAAGAAAAAAGAAATGAGAAAACAATGTTCGGGACAATTAGACCTAAATGTGATCAATCTATCCTCTTATGTTCTTAATAAAGATTAAATAAGTTTGCTTAGCAGAGGGTTAGGATTTGCACCTACCAGGGATTTCTCTCCTTTCAACACATTATTAGATATCAATAGGTTCATACGTAAGTTAACATTAAAAAGGTTTTTTGCCTTACAACCTAATGTTGACATCAACAGAGATATGAGACCTATTGATATCAATATAACACCGCACACACAAGATGTTTCCTTTCAAGATGCTTGTACACTAAGCACAATGATAGATTTGCAAACAGGTCATGACATACTGTGTGAACAAGCCATACCGTTGGGGCCTAAGAAATATGGCTCAGATTTTTACCCCATACAATTCAGGGGACCAGCCATTAACATGTTCCAAAAAATTGTAGAAAGAGATATATTAAATGTATCTTTAAATAAAAAATCAGTTAGAAGTAATGTTAAGAAAACTGAGAAATTGGCGATGGAATCACTCAAAAGTAATCAAGAAATAGTAATCAGGAACTCCGACAAGGGAGGCAATATTGATATTTTAAACAAAAAAGATTACTTTGATGAAGCCCTTCGCCAATTAAATGACACAACTACCTATACGTTACTTAGTGGAAATCCCACATTGATCTTTAAGAGAGAATTGTTGTCGTTGCTTGATGATGGTGTACATTTAGGATTATTCAGACAGGAGGACATTGAGTTACTTGTTCCAGAGTTTCCAATAGTGCCACTATTTCACTATTTGCCCAAGGTCCATAAGAATCCTTTGCGACCACCGGGTAGGCCTATTGTGTCGGGCATTGGGTCATTACTTGAGCCCCATCTCAGAGTGGTTGGACCAAATATTGCAGCCAATAGTGAAAAGTTTATTTAGCTATTTGAGAGATTCTGCACATTTGCTTGAGAGTTTGAAGGATTTTGAATGGAAGGACAAATATTCATGGGTAGTAGTAGATATCGTATCATTGTATACTGTTATCCCTCATACATCAGGGATAATGGCTGTGAGATATTTCCTTGACAAATTTTCTGCATATGAAGATAACATCAAGGTATATATTTGTGCAATTTTGGAATTTGTCCTTACTCACAATTTCCTAATTTTTGATGGCAGATATTATCTGCAATGTTGTGGCATGGCAATGGGGGCAAAGTTTGCCCCTTGCTTTGCCAACTTGTATGTTGGCTTCTGGGAAATCAAGTATTTATATAATGATGTATTTAAAGTACATACTGAAAAAATACTGTATTACAAAAGATTCATTGACGATCTGATTATGATCGTTGATGAACATTTGGATGACATTGGATTTGAAGGTTTCTGTACATTTCTGAATAATAATGAATTATTTTTGAAATTTGTGGGAGGATATGATCATAGGTGTATTGACTTCTTGGATATAACCTTGGAGGGGAATGTGGAAGAGAAAAGGATTGTGTCTAAAACATTTTGCAAAAGTACTGCAGGTAACACCATCCTACATGCAAGCTCTTGCCATCCCCCCCATTTGGTTCGAGCCATTCCAAGAGGCCAATACATTAGATTAAGAAGAAATACTGAAGATGAGGTAATTTATCACCAACAGGGGGTATGATCCAAAGAAATTGGAGAAGACCAAGTTAGAAATCAGTAAGTTAAAAATAAGAAATAGAACTGATAAAGCAAACCCCTTGCAATTTAACGATGGTGCTATTGTATTTACAACAGAGTATACCAACCAATTTTTTGATATAGTCAAAATTTTAAAGAAACACATGACAATACTTGGAGGGGATCAAATACTGCAGAATTATACATCTGGTTGTAGATTTGTACCCAAGAAACCGGTGACATTGGCGGCTCAGCTAGCTCCCAGTTTGGTTCCAAGTATGAGGACTAATAGAGGAGACAATTGGTTGAGAAAGGCAAGGTGTTTTAAATGTGGAGCTAAAATGTGCCTAACTTGTCCTATGATTGATGTGACAAATATTTTTAAATCTTCAGTTGATGATAATGTATATCCCATAACCTTCTATGCCAACTGTAAGACTATGTTCGCGGTTTATCTATTAGAGTGCAGTTTTTGCAAGATCCAATATGTTGGAAAAACGACCAGAGAGGCCAATGTGAGGGTCAGGGAACATGTCAATGATGTGAAAAATTACTGCAAGGATTCTACAGTAGCTAGGCACTTTAATCTTATACATTTCACCCATGAAAGTAAATTCAGGGTAAAAATTATTGATGTAGCGAAGGTCCCTTTAAGGGGGGGCAAAAAGTATAAGATTTTGGACAAAAAAGAGCTATACTGGATTTATCAGTTAAAAACTAGAACTCCCAATGGTCTTAACTTGGAGTGGGATATTAGTTATTTTGTATAACTCTCAATTATCATTATTATTTTTATATAGTTGATAATAAGTCAGCCATCAAGCTAAAATAAAATAAAATAAAATCCAGCAGTCAGAAAAACTCCTGGCTGTGTACGTATATATGCACATCTATACTGGTTAATAATTGTTTGGACAAATATATGTATTTGAGGGTCTGAAATGTAAGCATATCTACATATTTTCATATATTTTTGTATGTCTTTCAATTATCAGTAACAAAGTAATAATAACAATGATGACATAATTCAACTGTCTATAATAATATGATTTGAATCACCTCGTTATGCTTGGTTAGCTACCTTAATAGGCATAGTTACAAACTTTTGCAATAAGTATTTATGCTTGGTTAGCTACCTTAATAGGCATAGTTACAAACTTTTGCAATAAGTATTTAGAGTGAATATTCTATAAACATATATACATATATTTTTCCTTCCTTGATAAGGGTAACATGAGAGATTATGACAGTGTAAACTGTAGCATATTTTATGACTAAGTATCCTTTTAATGTTTACTGTGTATAATAATTGTGACATTGAAGGGTTAAAATATGTACCTGTCCACAGCCTGCCTATAAGAAGGCTGTGGTTAGAACACCTGTTGTCTCTGATGAAGCACCACTAGGGGGCATGAAACGCGTCAGACGTTCAGTCTATGATGTACCTGTGTGCCTGAAATATTGCTCAATAAAGCGTATTATTTTATCACTACTATGTGCTCCCAGATCCTCTTTTCTTTTTTGGTTAAAGACTTACCCAGCTATATACAGGACACTACTGCCCTTCTGAATAAAATCCAGAATGTAGAATGGAAACCCTCATATAGGTTTATTTCAGCAGATGTTTCTTCATTATACACTACTATACAACATGAGAAGGGGATCAAAGCTATTGAATTCTTTTTGGAACAGAATACTAAATTTACATCTCCTACCAAGATCTTTATATTAAGGGTAATAGAATACTTGCTTACCCATAATTTTTTTCTGTTTCAGAGCAGTTTCTATCTCCAGAGACGTGGGACGGCCATGGGGGCGAAATTCGCCCCCTCTTACGCCAATCTGTACATGGGTTGGTGGGAGCTGTCCCACGTCTTTGGAGATAGAAACCCTTTCAGGACAAAGATAATTCAATTTTACAGGTAGATTGACGATCTGCTGTTTATATTTGAGGGGAACCAGGAGGAGGCAGAAGATTTTTGCAGATATCTAAATGACAACAACTGTGATTTAAAATCCACTAGTGAGCAAAACAGCACCCATATAAATTTTCTTGACATCACATTATCAAGCACAAATGAACACACTATTGAGACCAGTATCTACAGGAAGCCAACAGCTGGGAATACTATTCTCAAATTTAACTCATGTCACCCAAGACATATTGTTAAGGGTATCCCTAAAGGAGAGTACACAAGAATCAAAAGGAACTGCAGTAATGAGGATGAATATCAGATTAAATCACAAGAAGCGACAAGGAGATTTATTGAGAGGGGCTATAGTGAGAAAATCTTACAGGAGGCTAAAAGCAGTGTAGATTTAATACCTAGACAAGATTTACTTAAATACAAAAAAAAGCAGAGAGGAACATCTTATAACAAAAAGGTCAAATTCATCACAACATATAGTCTAGAGTACAATAAGGTATGTAACATTGTCAGAGATTCTATACCCATCCTTTATTTAGATCCCATTCTGAAAGAAATCCTAAAAGAGGGATGTGATTGTATCTCTAAACGAGGTAAGACATTGGGTAATTTTCTTTCTCCCTCAGATGTAAAATCTAAAAAACCATCAACCTGGCTAAAACAAAGAAAAGGTTTCTTTAAGTGTAGGCGCCCAATTTGTACCACCTGTGAATATGTTAAAGAAGGTGAAGATATTAAATCTACTGTCTCCAATAAAACATATAAGATATACCACTATATCAATTGTTCAACTACTCATGTGGTCTACCTTCTTCCATGTAAGATTTGTCATCAACAGTACACAGGGAAAACCAAAAGACCACTAAAAGAGAGATTTTTGGAGCACCTACGCTCTATAGAGGATAAGCATTCAGATACACCGGTATCAAGACATTTTAAAATGTTACATAATGCAGATTCAACAGCTCTGACTATACAGGGAATTGATTTTATTCCCCCGTTGGAGACGAGGGGGTGACAGAGAGATGTCGCTCGACAAAAGGGAAGTCATGTGGATGTTTAATCTACAGACTACCCATCCACATGGGCTGAACATGAGAAGAGATTTAGATCTGTTCGCCAAATAATAAACACTTTACTAAGGGTTTCTTTCTCAATACGCTTAAACAAGAAATTTTAGAATTGGGATAACTTCATGTCCCAATGTCAGAGGCTCATTTATGAAACTTTTTTCCACCATTGAATATAATTAACTATTTGAGTGTAGATGAGACTAAAACACTTTATAACTATATTTTCTATAGACACTTACACTTAAAATGCTTAATTAGATTAATAAGGATTTTATAATTAAAAGGTATGTTTCTTGTCATAGACTCATTTGAAACTTATATCAATATTTGCTCATATTAAGGGTTTCTTTCTCAATATACCTAAATAAGAAATTTTAAGCATAGGGATATCTTCATATACACGTCTCTTGTCAGAGGCTCATTTTTGAAAAAAAATAATTCTCCAACTTATGAATATAATATAATTAACTATTGAGAGTAGATGAGACTAGAACACGGCATAATTATATTTCCTATAGACACTTACACTTAAAATGCTTAATTAGATCAAAAAGGATTTTATAATTTAAATACATGTTTCTTGTCATAGGCTCATTTGAAACCTATATAATTATTTGCTCATATTAAAGTCATTTTTCAATCTTAAGTATATAACGAGAAGCATTTATTGTTTACCCAAGAAAATATACATGTTTTTTTCTTTATGTCCTCATATCAAGAGTATGCTTGAGGTTATATACATAATGTTTCTAAGTTGCATTTAATTATATCATCTATAAGAATTTGCATGTATTTTCAAATAAATTTTATGTATATGTAACAAAGGTTTCTTGCCATAGGCTCCCTTACTATGACCAGCAATTTTCAAGTTTATACACATGTAATGTTACTTTAAGATCTGTGAGAATAAAAGGAGAACAGAACAGGTGCATCAATTAGCAGTGATCAAGTGCGTGAAGCACGAAACATTTGCTGTTTTTTGCACCTGTTCTTTTACTTGTATTTTGCACAACTGTGCTGACCACTTTTTACATATTTTGCATGTTTTTAATCATGTTGGAATAAAGCTGAACTTTTAACTTTTTTTCTGGGCTTGGAGCGCTGTTTTTTTTGTTCCCTCTCTGGATTTCCTGTGATCGTGGGTGTGTGTGCAGACACACAGGGAACTATGGCTGCCATCTGGAATCCACTATAAAAGATAGTTATCCCACTGTGGAAATTATGGCCTAGATTTGGAGTTCGGCGGTAAATGGGCTGCTAACGCTCCGCAGGCTTTTTTCTGGCCGCACCATAAATTTAACTCTGGTATCGAGAGTTCAAACAAATGCTGCGTTAGGCTCCAAAAAAGGAGCGTAGAACATTTTTACCGCAAATGCAACTCTCGATACCAGAGTTGCTTACGGACGCGGCCGGCCTCAAAAACGTGCTCGTGCACGATTCCCCCATAGGAAACAATGGGGCTGTTTGAGCTGAAAAAAAACCTAACACCTGCAAAAAAGCAGCGTTCAGCTCCTAACGCAGCCCCATTGTTTCCTATGGGGAAACACTTCCTACGTCTGCACCTAACACTCTAACATGTACCCCGAGTCTAAACACCCCTAGCCTTACACTTATTAACCCCTAATCTGCCGCCCCCGCTATCGCTGACCCCTGCATATTTTTTTAAACCCCTAATCTGCCGCTCCGTAAACCGCCGCAACCTACGTTATCCCTATGTACCCCTAATCTGCTGCCCTAACATCGCCGACCCCTATATTATATTTATTAACCCCTAATCTGCCCCCCTCAACGTCGCCGACACCTGCCTACACTTATTAACCCCTAATCTGCCGAGCGGACCTGAGCGCTACTATAATAAAGTTATTAACCCCTAATCCGCCTCACTAACCCTATCATAAATAGTATTAACCCCTAATCTGCCCTCCCTAACATCGCCGACACCTACCTTCAATTATTAACCCCTAATCTGCCGACCGTAGCTCACCGCTATTCTAATAAATGTATTAACCCCTAAAGCTAAGTCTAACCCTAACACTAACACCCCCCTAAGTTAAATATAATTTTTATCTAACGAAATAAATTAACTCTTATTAAATAAATTATTCCTATTTAAAGCTAAATACTTACCTGTAAAATAAATCCTAATATAGCTACAATATAAATTATAATTATATTATAGCTATTTTAGGATTAATATTTATTTTACAGGCAACTTTGTAATTATTTTAACCAGGTACAATAGCTATTAAATAGTTAAGAACTATTTAATAGTTACCTAGTTAAAATAATAACAAATTTAACTGTAAAATAAATCCTAACCTAAGTTATAATTAAACCTAACACTACCCTATCAATAAAATAATTAAATAAACTACCTACAATTACCTACAATTAACCTAACACTACACTATCAATAATAAGTGTAGGCAGGTGTCGGCGACGTTGAGGGGGGCAGATTAGGGGTTAATAAATATAATATAGGGGTCGGCGATGTTAGGGGTAGCAGATTAGGGGTACATAGGGATAACGTAGGTGGCGGCGATTTGCGGTCGGAAGATTAGGGGTTAATTATTTTAAGTAGCTGGCGGCGACGTTGTGGGGGGCAAGTTAGGGGTTAATAAATGTAATACAGGGGTCGGCGGGGTTAGGGGCAGCAGATTAGGGGTACATAAATATAACGTAGGTGGCGGTCGGCAGATTAGGGGTTAAAAATTTTAATCGAGTGGCGGCGGTGTGGGGGGAGCTCGGTTTAGGGGTACATAGGTAGTTTATGGGTGTTAGTGTACTTTAGGGTACAGTAGTTAAGAGCTTTATAAACCGGCGTTAGCCAGAAAGCTCTTAACTCCTGCTATTTTCAGGCGGCTGGAATTTTGTCGTTAGAGCTCTAACGCTCACTTCAGAAACGACTCTAAATACCAGCGTTAGAAAGATCCCATTGAAAAGATAGGCTACGCAAATGGCGTAGGGGGATCTGCGGTATGGAAAAGTCGCGGCTGAAAAGTGAGCGTTAGACCCTTTAATCACTGACTCCAAATACCAGCGGGCGGCCAAAACCAGCGTTAGGAGCCTCTAACGCTGGTTTTGACGGCTACCGCCGAACTCCAAATCTAGGCCTAAGTTTATACCCTCTCTCTATTTTGTGCCTAACTCACACCTTTTAAGAATCATCTAACTACCCCAAGGGCGCTCCGTTGTGCAGGTTTCTTTGTTACTTTATATAAACACACATACCTCCAAACTGTCCATATTTGAGAGGGAAAGTCCCTAATTCTGAGTGCTTTCCCTCTGAGATAGCCATACAGTATGTCCTGATTTGCAGAAGTTTCCTTGACCCTGTGTGTATATGTGTGTTCATGTATGTGTGTGTATAAGTGTGAGTTAATGTATGTGTGTGTGTGTGATTTTATCTATCCCCCCTCCCCGGGAAAAAGTATATGTGTTGGGCAGGAGCAGGGATGGGGAGTGGCTTAATATAATTTCAATTTTAAATAAAACTCACACACGCACACGTACTCACATACTGTAAATATATATATATATATATATATATATGTATACTGTATATGACACACAAATACACACACACACATATATATATACAGGTGGCCCTTGATTTACAATGGTTCAATTTGCACCGTTTCAGAATAACAACCTTTTTTTTCAGTCATGTGACTGCTATTGAAAAGCATTGAGAAGCAGTGCATTGATTAAAATAGCCAGTAGGTGGAGCTGTCCGCATGTGTTGCAGCAAAGATATGCAAGCCAAGCAAGCTAAAATGAATCAGTATAACTAGACCTGAGCTATCGAACAGCTTTCATAAGAACAAGAATTGTTTGCAGAAAAATGCAAGTAAAGTGTGTGTTGTGTGATTATTTTATTAGGTTTATAATGCTGTTTAGAAAATGATTTTGTTTATGTAACTTAGTTTAATTATATATTCTGTGTTGTGTGATTATTTTATTAGGTTTATAATGCTGTTTAGCATTTAAAGTCTTCATTTCAAAGCTTTAAAAATAATGTATTAGGTGTTACTTATGACAATTTTGAGAGGGGCCTGGAACCTAACTCCCTCACTTTCCATTGACTTACATTATAAACTGGGTTTCAATTTACAACGGTTTCAATTTACAACCATTCCTTCTGGAACCTAACCCCGGCGTAAACTGAGGGCTACCTGTATATATATGAATGAGCAAGGAAGTCATGCTGGAAACTGCTGAAGTCAAACAGGTCTCATGTTTATTAAGGAAAGTCCTTCATTACAAATATATCAAGGCTCAGTCATGAATGAACACTTGACGCGCAAACGTACATGCGCTTCTCCCATATTTGCTTGAACTGTTATATACTGTGTATATATATATATATATATATATATATATGACATATATATATATATATATATATATATTATTTTATATTTGTGTGTGTCTACATATTCTATGTGCAGAACATATGAATATCTGCAAATAATAGAGAAGTATAAATCAGCATACAAAAACTGTCAAATGTCAATACCTTGAACACAAAGCCTTAGGTGTATAAAATATATACACACATAGATTAATACAAATTTAAACCAACATGATAATAAGGAATTATTTAAGGATCAATAATAATATTTTTATTATTTCACCTAAAAAAATGGTAGTTTGACAATTTGCATAGAAGAGCTTAGAAGAGTCATGTTGAGAACTAAGCTTGTGGCTCAGATCCTTGCCTTTCAATAATTAAATACAATACAATAGCCTAACCTAAAAGGGACCCATATGGTGTGTAGTGCTAGCTTTAAATGACCTGACCGCACTTAATCTCATTCCCTTTGCCCTGACCATTCTTGGTACACTTGTGCTTTGAGTCAGTGGCCTTTGAAGAGTGACCGGCCGTGCTGATGCATCTAATTGCTGGGAGTGCAGGGGTCAGGCCTGGGGAACTTGCATCCACCAGTGTGGGATTTGACTGTACCCCAGTTGATGTTTTACCACCCCGGGTCCATCCACGGCACTTCCTGTGACTGACTAAGAAGCCAACGGTGCATGACTTGACTGTACCCCAGTTAACTATCTAATTACTTGCAGCATTGGGGTAAATACTCAAAAGCACACTGACTCAGCCAGCAGGTGTACCGAAGAGGGACCGTCCGTGGCCAGATTGAGTGCGGTCTAATTGCTGGGAGTGCAGGTTCAGGCTGGTGACCCACACACAGTGAAATTAACGTTACTACTAGCAGTCAAGGTTCAACCCTGGGTAAAGCCTTTACTTAGGGTTGACCGCTAGTTCATTTCACTGAATGTGGGTCCCAGCCTGACTCCGCACTCACAGCAATTGGACAGCACTGCACTCAATCTGACCAAGGACTGTCCCTCTTCAGTACACCTGCTGGCTGGGTCAGTGTGCTTTTGATTATTTACCCCGACGCTGCAAGTAATTAGATAGTTAGCTGGGGTACAGTCAAGTCATGCACTGTTGGCTTCTCAGTCAGTCACAGGAAGTGCCGTGGATGGACCCGGGGTGGTAAAACATCAACTGGGGTACAGTCAAATCACACACTGGTGGATGCAAGTTCCCCCGGCCTGACCCCCGCACTCCCATCAATTAGACGCATCAGCAAGGCCGGTCCCTCTTCAAGTCATGCACTTTTGGCTGCTCAGTCAGTCACAGGAAGTGCCATGGATGGACATGGGGTGGTAAAACATCATTTACCTCTGAGTGAGCCACACTGGAGAACTGTCTAGGAACAGTCTTTAGCACCCACCTAATAGAGATGACAGTGAAAGTTCCACAACTGGCCTCATACTCTTCACCGCCACTGAGTGAGGAGCCCAGTTGCGGCCAAATATGTGCAGACACTGCAGGACTGTTATTGGGTGACATCACATAAGGAAGTTAATAAGGACCTCAATAGGAAGTTTGTGGGGGGGTTAAACTTTAGTGCAGCAGGCAATGCGCAAGGGGCAATAAATAAATAAAAGTTGAAAGAAAAAAGTTTCTTGTGCTGAATCTGGGGCCCTCCTGAGGGTGGGACCTTCCAGGCCCTGTTGCAGTCGCGACTTCTGCACCACCGGTAGTTCCACCCCTGACAACATTCTTTATCTGCACATATTAGAAATGACCTAGTACATATCTGTTTATATAAACCTAGACTTTTCTGAAAGAGACACATAAATGGTTAAACCTCATTCTATATCCACACATTTTAGCTATGACCTGCTACATATCTGTTTATATAAACCTAGACATTTGCTGAAAGACAATTAAATAGTTAAACAACATTCTATATCTGCACATTTTGCACATTACACAAACACAACTGTTTGCGAACATTACAGTGGAAATTGCCTAACTTCTTAACCATGCTGTGCACAACTACTCACCAACGAGCCACCCGTGGGGAAACTGTCTGTCCTCAAACTGTTGCCAGAGTGAGGACTGCCTGAGAGTACGAGCGTCATAACTGGCGCCTCCAAAATTCACAAACACTTTCATAATTTGCATCCGTGTGTCGCAAATGAACTGCACGTTCAAATTATGAAAGTATTTGCGATTTCGGAAGGACCCTCTTCTGCTGGAGCCTGTAGAGCAAGATGGGTGCAAACTATTGCTCCCAAAACATTTGGCATGTCAGCTATTTGATAGAATTCCCTCTTGAGGTGTCTCCAGTCGTCATTTTGAGTGAATCCTATGAAAAGCCTACAATTTTTTTTAATGGCGTTCAGAAACCTTTCAAAAACCACATAGAAGGTGCCTTGAGACAAGCCGGACAAGTAACACTCTGTGGATTGAAAGTCTCCGGACACCAGAACATGTATGCAGCAAAGCATCTTGGACATGCCAGGAATTGCAGTGCGCATACATCTGTGTGGCTCCAGATAAGGCTTTAGTACATTGTAAAGGCTCAATAGCTGCTGTCTATTGAGCCGATACTTGTCAAAAACCTTGGCATTGCTCATGTTATCCAAGGTTAGCCTCACCCTGTGAACAGGAGGAGCCCTAATCTTCAGGCGTTCCACATTCTCCTCTTCAATATGCTGGGCACGCTTGAGTCTGTTGTACATAACTTCTCCAACAGTACCAACACAATCTAGCTGGGGGTTGTCCATATTTGCAGAGCCAAGCAGCACAAGTCAAATAGCAGAGCAAACACGCAATGTGTAACAAGGTATTCAAACACACAAAAGCAATCTGATACAATGTCGGTCATAAGGGACACATTGGCCATGGTGTTTGGGTGATTTATAGGGCAAAATGTCCAATGGTAGCGTGTTCGTAATGATTGCTGATTGTATACACTAGATTGTATCTGAGCGGCGCAAATACTTTCAAAGTGGGCATTTTGTTGGTGTGCTTGTTGAAATTTTGTTTTTCCATAATAAATCTTAATGTAAAAGTGTAAAATATAACATATACAGTGTATCTTCGTAATGTTTGTTCATATGCATAACAAATACTTAGTAAATGCAATGTTATATTAAAAACCACAAGTCCACGCTAACATGATTCAAAGTGCATACAGTGTATAATGTGTGCATAGACATGGCAAAGAATCTGACTGAGCAATGTAGCTGCAATATTGTTGCAAAACGATAAAGTAACGGCTGACATATATAAGTAAAATATAAAGATCAGAAGGGAGACAGGCTACTTTACTTAGATTGCACTTATAGAGAACCTGAATAATAAAATTAAACTCAGGTATAAAAACCTTATATGAAGGACAGAAGTGCAGACCCTTAAAGTTACATAAAGACCAAGTCTAAAAAAAGAAAAAGTAGAAACTTAAATAAAGTAACTACAAACAAGACAGGGATTTCAGCACAACGTATTTATTATGTACATATAAATAAACAAATCTCATCATAAAGATGGTTAAACAAATCGTGTATACACATAGCAGGCAGGGTATTTGCAAGCCCATAAAAGATAAATGAACCAGAAAAAGTACTCAGAAGCGAATGTATATTGCAAGCCTACATGTCAATTCAAAAGTAATTGTAAATGAACACACCATTCTCTATTTAGCTAACAAGACAACACCTCCACTAGAGGATGGTTACGCATTAAGCGTAAAAATTGTCCATCATAGTGATCCATGAGGATCTATGTCTGTTAGTAACACTGTTTAAGTCTCAAATGATACCAAATACAGAGAGAATGCAAATCAATCAATTGCAAACAAATGTATTCATTGTACACAAAATTGTTAGTACAAGAGTGACCTAATGGTCAAATATGGTAACACAGACTGAGGGGTTGTGTACAACTCCTATTTCAGCGGGCACCACTATCTCTAGTAGAGTAATCAGTGTCATGAAATATAATTTTGCAACAGGATCTATGTACACACCCCCAAAGCGAGTCTTATTGTGCCTTAACGATATTAATGACATGAATATTGCATAATACAGCGTTAATAAACTGCAACAAATAGTGGAAATAAGCAGTTCATAAACCCCATTTAGGAGTATAAATGGACTTGATGTAAGTATAGTCCTGATAGTGTTTCATGTATTCAGATTAAATTCTCCATAAGATTGTACCATGAGTCCATGACCTGAACACACAATGTCCATAAGCAAGAAATATGGATTTAATTACTTATGCCAAAAAATACAAACGTTAAGGTGGCTTGTCTCCTTCGTGATGCCGACTTCGGACTCCAAAGGGTTTTTAGCAAATAAGCACAGCCATTGTCGACAAGCATTTAGCCAGTAGGAATCAACTTTTTGTTACTGCAAGCTTAAGAGCGCTGTAGCCCTCTGTAAGGTCTGCAACAAAACATCTTCCTCCAAGTACATCACTGCCGATGTGCGTTTCACCCCCCACGTGACCACAACATCATTGGAGTTTCCTCAGGGCAAACGGTTGTTTGATTGAACCTCAGCTGGTTTCTTACCGGGCATGGAGTAATCTGATTGGAATGTCGCTTTTAAACTTGTAACCAGTAAAGAGGGCTGCCTTTGTTCATGCCCCTCTCCTCAGGAAAAGTGAAATATTTATTGAACAATAAATCAATACTTTAATATGCTAGTACCGATAGCATTTAGCATATCTTTATAACAATGACAAACAAAAATTTGATATAAAAAGGAAACATATATTAAAAAGTTATTATGTATATACATCAGTACATATGGTTCAAGTGTCTTAACAACATATTTTATATCTATAAATTCAATGTTGTTAGGAAAGTTATCCTCAATTTCAATTTTTATTTTTTAGATTTTAACAGAAACCTTCTTTGTGAACTGAATAGACTTGGCCCATCACTGTGGGCCATATAATATATTCACATACAGAGTACATCAGCTTTCTAAATTAAATGGCAAGTTAGAGGAACACTGCAAATTCAAACTTTTCATTTAGACCTTTTGAAGTGACAGTTTGAAGCTTTTACATCCATTCTGTCTCTTTTTTGAGGAGTATATTATCAATATCCCCTCCTCTCCCAAAAAGGGAGCAAGCTTCAATACCTGTTACTCTAAGGTCAGTTAAAATACAATTATGGTGCGTTGCAAAATGCAACGCCACTCCACTTTTAATTTCTCCTCTTGCTGCTTTTATATCGTCCCTATGCTCAGTCACCCTGTCCTTTAGCATGCATCTCGTTTTGCCTATATAGAAGACAGGGCAGCTGCAAGAGAGTAAATATATAACATTTTCAGTTTTGCAGTTAATAAACTGCTTTATAGGATATGACACGGACCCAGTCGAAAAGGTTTTTGTACGGGCAATGTATTTACATAGTACGCAGTGTCCGCATTGAAAGCAACCTTTAACCTTTCTATGTTCCTCCAGCCAATCTTTTGTATTGGGACTTTTTACAAAGTGACTTTTTACAAGTTTGTCTTTAAGGTTAGGGGCTCTCCTAGCCACTAGGGAGGGCTTATCCCCTACTATTTTCCCAATTCCTTCATCAGCTTGTAAAAATTGCCATTTTTCAATATGGATTCCACGGATCCTTTCCCAATGGCAATTGTATTGAGTAACAAAACGTACTTTCTGATCTTTAGGTTTAGTTTTAGTCTTATAGAGCAAGTCATCTCTATTCTCTCTCCTTGCTCTATTCATAGCATATCTTAAATTCATTTTTGAATAGCCTCTATTATGAAACCTATTGTACATTTCTATAGCATGTTTATTGAATTTCCTCATGCTGGAACAGTTTCGCCTTAGACGGAGAAACTGTCCAACTGGTATTCCACGTATCAAGGATTTTGGATGATGACATATATAAGTGATTGGCGAGATTTCAATATTTTACATGTACCATTGAAATCGCAATCATAATGAAGATATTACAAACCTCTCGTCTACGTTTATGTAATATTGAGTGAGATACATGAGTGTTTTGTTGCTGTGTGATGTGTGTTATGTACATATATATACATATATATATATATATATATATATATATATATGTATATATATGTATTGTGATTATCTCCCACATATGTTCATTTATAGAAAGCAGTATAGCATTGTTGTTCCTTCCAAAAAGCGACAAATAGAATAATTTCTAATGATATATTTGAATTAGATGAAATTCCTAATAGTATATTATGTTTAAATCCTGATCTTAAAGGGACACTAAAGCGACAATTTTTCTTTCATGATTCAGACAGAGAATACAATTTTAAACAACATTCCAATGTACTTCTATGATCTAAATAGTTTCATTCTTTATATATCCTTTGTGGAAGAAATAGCAATGCACATGGGTGAGCCAATCACACAAGGCATCTATGTGTAGCCACCAATCATCATCTACCTAGCCTATCTAGATGTGCTGTTCAGGAATAGAAGTAAATTAGAAAGATTTCAAATTGCATACTCTTTCTGAATCACGAAATATAAAAATAGGGTTTTATGTCCCTTTAAATATGTGTTAATTCTTGAAAATTATTTCCAAATTTGTGATGATACAATTAATCGTGATTTATACTTGATATAATGTAAATGATTTTGACCTTGTACTGATGTTCACAAATGTAAAACACATAACTACAGTGCCAAATAGTACAGTATATGTTGTGATCTATTTGTCATTGTGGGACCTACGCAAGAATTTATAAATTAGCACAAACCGTAGGCCACCCGTATTACGAGTTTAAAAATAGAAAATTATTGCGTGCGTTACGGAAAGAGGCCGATTGTGTGCACGAGCACGTATTCCCCATATAAGTCAATGGAGGAGAGAAATAGAAAAAAAAAGTTTAAAACACTCCTGTTGAGCGCAAAGTGAGTGACGTCACGTCATTCTGTGAAATAGTACATGAAATTGGGATAATTTCATATTGCAAAAATGTTTTGTGAACGTAATCTGCTGTATATTGTTTGTATGTAAATAATGATGTATGTTTGTGATGATATTTGTACGGAGATCTAGCTAAATGAGTGTATGTTCATGTATGTCTAGGTGAGTCAATGTAAAATGGCTTTGTGTACATTTTTTTTCTAACACCTAAGATCTCATATCTGTGATCTGTTATAATTTTTTTTTTTTTTATTAAAAATTTATTTATTGTGAAGTGTTTGTATAAGTCTAAGTGTACTTTGTATTATATTTTTGAAGTGATTAGTGAAGGTTTTTGGCTTCTATATATCAATTACTATTGGTCTTGGATAGCGTTACGGATTTGTGCATAAATGGGGATTTTTGTTGCGATATGGAGGTTTTTTTAAAATTGTAATGGCTGGGTTATGGAAAATATGATGCGTTATGGGCCATAACGCTACAATTTGAGTCATAAAGCCCAACTTGTAAGCTAGCTGACTGAGCATTATTAGCATATCACGTAATAAATATGGCTGAAAAACAATTAAATAATTATTGCTGAGCTACAACAAGTTCCAAGTTTTTACCAAATTTACACTTTGTAAAAAAGTCCAGAGTAAATTTAGTAATTACAGTAATTCCAAAGAGTACAATACCTTTTTCTTGAATGGTTTTAAAACTGCATTCTTGTCAGTGAGACGTACAGTGCAAAGGAGTAATTGCTGTTCTGCCACATCGATAACATGGCACAAGCTAGTTCCCAACCAGATAAATAACCTAATGACTGTCAAAGTAAGACAGCGTCAGATGCAGATGTGTTAGCTGCCTCCCCTGAAAGTTTTTTATGATTGACCTAATCATGAATGTGACATCTTGCCAGTCAGTCAGTTTTCCATCCAGCACATTCAGGGCTGTTGTGCAATCAAGGGAAGCTGAGCTCACTGTTGCCCCTCTCCCTGAATTTTGCAGCAAAGCTCAGAAAATTAGGTGAGTTTTGTTTATTTTCATTTTACTTTCATATTAGTTTATTTTTTTTCTTTCCTTGACGGGAGAGGCTCTGCCTCCCCTTACTGCACATCCTTGTTTCTCCCTTTGTTTGTTCTAAACGGGCGCACCTCATTTGAAAAGTCAGACTCCCCTCTTTTAAATAAGGGGTCACTTTTCCCCTCTCCCTCAAGATAAAGTTTACTTTAAGTGCTAATGCAGGTAAGCACCATTTTTTACAGTGACTAATGTGTGTATTTAAAAAAAACAACAACAACATTTTAAGATTGCATTTGCTAAATGCCATTTTTAAATGTTGTGGTTGTGAGTTCTGTTTCCTTGAGTTTCTGCAGATCTGGTTTGCTATACAAGATATCAAGTATATGGTTCTATGCAGGGTTAAAGTACTACAAAAATAGTGTGGGAACTCACCAAGACTTCCACCCCCTCCCAATGGACACCCATTGTTAAATGTCTAAAGCCAGACACACACTTTTTAGAACACATGAAGGAGCATTTGTATATAGATGATGTTGAATAATCCAAAAAGCTAAGAGCCTTAGTAAAATTTTAGGAGATGTTCAGGATGTTTAAGGCTCTGTTATGTAAACATCTGATATCATGATCTTGATAAGGTTTGTGTGTGCACTCACTCTGCAGTAAAAACAACGATAATGTGATATAAAGTAAAAATGGGGTCACAAGATATCTGAGTGTAATTTTCCTTTACCATTAACACGTATAGCAAGTAAATGTAAAACAAGTAATACTGGCAGAGGAAACAGGAGGTATGTGGGCACAGTAACACTGAAAGCAAAACAGGTCACCTTGTACTTTGGGATGAAACAGGTTGTCAGGATCAGACACCAGATAGGACCCCAATAGCTTGGGAAGTGGTATAATTATCACAAAAATAACAAAGTAGTTACTTGCCTCCAGTTACAGGATGAGTGTATTAACGGTAAGCCCAGCTTCAGCAATGATAATAGTTCACACAATAATAATAAGTGAGCTTGATTCTGTAAAAGGATAGGCATACACAATTCACAGCAGAATGGGGTAATCCAAAATCAGAGTCCAGTATACAAGCCAAGTTTGGTGCAGCCAGCAAGGTTCTTAATCGGTTAAACAGGCAAAAGGTCAGGGCAGGCAGAAAAGGTTCACAAGTGGTTAATCAGACAAAGGGTCAAGGCAGGCAGCAAAGGTTCACAAGTGGTTAATCAGGCAAATGGTCAAGGCAGGCAGCAAAGGTTCATAAGTGGTTAATCAGGTAAAGGATCAAAATTAGAATACAGAGCAACCAAAAGCACAGTACTGTTCACAAGGAAACACAGGTAGAGTCTGCAGCAAATACATTATCTTGCACAGGTCAGCATTCTGGCCTGCTGACCATAAATTGATAGACATACAGACACCAACATTGATAAACACATGCTATTGGTGTATAAAATAAAGTAATTGGGCTTATCCTACTACAAGATGTTTGACAAACACCTTTAATTGGAAGGACTATTTTACTTTGTGTGTAAACATGTATTTCCCTTGCAAACCTCATCCCAGATATCTCTGGAACAACTAAAAGGAATTCCAATCAGAGAGAAAGCAGGACTTGCTTGATGAGCAATTTTTAAAAAAAAACAAAAAACTTTTTTTAAAACAATTTTAAAATAACTAAACTAGACACACATGAACTCCTGCTGTTTAATGTCAAGATCCAGGGTGACCATAATTTGTTTTTAACTGACATGGTGCATAGCCAGCTTAGCTTTAGTTCCTCACACCCTCCTGCCTCCTCTCTCCTTCCTTTCCAGGGTAGGCTGAGACCTTAGTGTCTGACAGAAACTCCAGACTCCTCCTCTGTAACAGAGTCTCACCAACTTAGGGTACAATAGTTCTATTTCTGCTGAGTGGAGATAAATAATCCCGCAGTCAGCCACACAGAAATGTAAGCATCATGTGTTCCACACAGTGCGGGGTGATCACACAGCAGGACCGCTGACAGGCTTGCATTTAGGGCTAGATTTATCAAGCCCCTGCGGCAGCAAGTTCTCACAAGAACTTGCTCGCCGCGATTTATCAAGCAGCGGTCACCAGACCGCTGCTTTCCTAACATCTTCGCCATCTCTATTGTGGCGAAATTAAATCTCCTCGGTCGAGTCCGACCGAGGAGATTGACAGCTCCTGCACGCGCGTGATTGGCTGTGCGCGGGCAGGGGGCGGGATTGCACGCGATTGCAAAATTGCGCTCATGTGCAATGTTAATTACCTGCGGGTAATTTCGCCCCACCACAGGCGAGTTGAGGCGTACAGGGGCGCGTATACGCGCCCCTGTACGCCTCAGCATTGATAAATCTAGCCCTTAGTGTATTGTAGGAAGTGTTACTGCCCATTACCAGAGGATCTCACTCTAACAAGACTGTGATACAGCTCTTCCCACCAGCAGTGTTTACTGAAGTATTTCTGCTGACTGTCCAAGGGGAACTTAGTTCCTCCTGCAAAAATATTGCAGGAACTAGTCCGTTCCCATGCGTGTCCACTGGAATTGGCCCCTTCTTCTTTGTAATAAATATTGCCTTTTTGGCAAGCCAAATAATGCAAAACCTGGGATTGAGATTGCTCTATCTCAAAAAATGCATCTTGGCAGTTCAAACACAGCAGAACAAGAATGTAAAATAGATTGTTATTGAGACCTAAATATTTTGCAGGGGATTTATTTGTTTCTTTAAAATACAGAGATCGTTTCCTCTTAAAAAACATATTGAAGTGCAAAATACCCTGCAAGGAGGTGAAAGTACCATGTGTGGGTGCCACTGCTCACTTCCTTTGTATAATCAAGACCAACAGAGATTGTTTCCAATAAAAATATATTAAATGCAAAATGCCTTGCAAGGACATTATACACATGGGTAAAGTACCATGTGTGAGTTCCTCTGCTCACTGCATTTGTATTATCAAGGCCAACAGTTCTCTGTAGCTCCTAATCAGTACTTTAATTATGTCTTTAAAGGGATAGGAAAGTCAAAATAAACTTGCATGATTCAGAAAGAGCATGTCATTTTAACACACTTTTAAATTCACTTCTATTTTTAAATTTAATCTTATTATCCTTTGTTGGAAAAGAATATGTACATATTCTACACAACTGGAAGCTAGATGGTGATTGGTGGCTGAACATATTTTTGTCTTGTAATTGACTCACTAGATGTGCTCAGCTAGCTCCTTGTATTGCATTGCTGCTCTTTCAGCAAAGGATATTAAGAGAATGAAGCAAATTTGATAATATAAATAAAATAGAAAGATGTGTTAAAGTGTGTGCTCTATCTGAATCATGAAAAAAAAATGTGGGGTTTTATGTCCTTTTAACCGCTTTGCAGGGGTTAAATACATAGACGTGCATGGTCAGTAGTTCAGTAGTGCTAAAAATGACCTGCTCTAGAATCTAAAAACATTGCATTTTTTTTACTACAATATCCCTTTAAATACTTGCCGAAATGGAGACATTTAAAACAAAATTATAGGGTCAAGAAAAATTAACATCCCTTTCAATATAGATTTTGACAGTGCAATGCTGTTTGTTTAGCATGGAGCAAAATTAAGGGCCTGGCCCCTACAGATTTTACAGGGTGCATGTTTGGTGTGTGGTTACAATGTTGCATTGTGGTGGGGGTTTTCAAACCCACCTTTATTTAACCCTTTCGCTAGCACTCTACCACCTTGAGGGAGATCTGGGGGCTCCCACCCGCTCCTACCGGTGCTTCACGTTATGTGCAGTAACGTCACGCGCAATGACATGATGACGTCACTGCACAACTTTATTTAAAAATGACAATGTTAAATATTGGAAAAGGGGGCATGCTGCTTAGAAGCCTGTATCTCAGGCATCTAAGCAGCTACAGACCCCTAAGACCCACTATTGGAAAGGTAATTGCCTAACCTTTCCAAAAGTGTAAGTCTTGGGGATCTGAAAAAAATATTTAAAAAAAACCCCAAAAAACATAAAACAGCTTAGCACCCAGGTGGGAAAGTGCTTAGCACTCAAAGGTTAAGGACATTAAAACCATTTTTTTTTTTCATGATTAGGATAGAACATGCAATTTTAAGCAACTTTCTAATTTACTCCTATTATCAATTTTTCTTTGTTCTCTTGCTATCTTTATTTAAAAAGAAGGAATGTGATGCATAGGAGCTGGCCCATTTTTGGTTGAGAACATCTGTTATGCTTGCTTATTGGTGGGTAAATGTAAGACTCCAATAAGCAAGCACCATCCATGGTGCTGAACCTAAAATGGGATGGCTGCTAAGATTTACATTCCTGCTTTTAAAATAAAGATAGCAAGAGAATGAAGAAAAATTGATAATAGGAGTAAATTAGAAAGTTGCCTAAAATGTCATGCTGTATCTGAATCATGAAAGAAAACATGTGGGTTCAGTGTCCCTTTAAGTGCTGGCTGCCTACTGAGATTTTGCTGGGTCTTAGGATGGAGTGTGCCAGAAGATCATCTGTGGTTGCTAAGAGGTTTAGGGATTCTTCTCCTTCTACTCCTTGTTGCAGACCTGAAATGGAGGATACTATAAGTATTGAGGAGATAGAGGAGGCTGTTCAACCTATTCCTTTAACAGTTCCTACCCCTTCTTTTCCTAGTCTGTCTTTTTCTGTCCAACTGGTCACAGTTTTACTCTGTTTGTTAATATATTTATTATTTTTAGTTTGTTTGCAGTGTTTGCTGGAGGACCCATTAGAATTTGAATTGTTGGACACTCCTTTGTTCACTGGGTGCCAATTTGAGCTCTTTCCATAAAGTTAGGTTTCCAGATTTCTCAGATGTCCTTGTAGTGGCTGGGTCGCAGGTACCTGAGATGGTGTGAATGGCCAGTTTTTCCCACTTGCATGTGTGAGATAAATAACCAGCAATTACAAGTGGCTGCTTATTGCTACCACAAGCACGCGGTAGCAATTAGCGCTCAGAAAATTAACCAGAGATCAGATCTCTGTGTTTTTCTAAAAGTGCCCCAAATTACCTATAAATAGAGGGTATTATAGTTTTTTTTTTTTTTTAAAAAGTAGCATTTTTAAAAATAAAAAACAACTGCACTAGGGACACTGAACCCAATGTTTGTCTTTTGTGATTCAGATAGAGCATTACATTTTAAGCAACTTTCTAATTTACTCCTATTATTATCAATTTTTCTTTGTTCTCTTGCTAGCTTTATTTGAAAAAGAAGGCATCTAAGCTTTTTTTTTTGTTCAGACTCTGGACAGCACTTTTTTATTGGTGGTTGAATTTATCCACCAATCAGCAAGAAGAACCCAAGTTGTTCAACAAAAATGGGCCGGCATCTAAACTTACATTCTTGCATTTCAAATAAAGATACCAAGAGACTGAAGAAAAATTAATAATAAGATTAAATTAGAAAGTTACTTAAATATCATGCTCTATCTGAATCACAAAAGAAAAAAAATGGGTTCAGTGTCCCTTTAAGGGGTTAAAGTTGGCAGGTGTGAGGTGTTAGAAAAAAAAAACAGCACTGAAAAGTGCCTTTACATTGCGGTCTCTGGGAACTGTATATTTAAAGTAAATATATATGTATATGCTAGGTACAAAATAAAATGCTGTAAAGTACAAGGAACAAATATCACATTAAAAATTAACGTTTATTCGGTCACTTAAAAATAGACAGCTGAACATTTTAGGGAAAACGCAGCCTTTGAAAATAATTAAAACACATCTCTGCCTTGTTTGTCCAAAAAATCAGTGTTAATGGTCTGTAAGTGTGGCAAAAGTCACATCCATTACTGGGGTTTGGCAAGGGGTTAATACGGTGCTATGTTGTAGTATTATGGTGAATATAGACTGGTGGTATTATAATATATAGTTAGTTGCTCTGCGCACTGGAGAGGGATTAACCCTATGGTTCCTAGGTAAATTGGACTAATAGTCTCATATGTGAATAGGCGCTAAGCAAACAGAGGAAAGGACCAACTGCACCAACCCTGGTCCCTTATTTCCCTTGAAGACAGACAAACATATACCGTATAGTAGTATAATGCTGGACAAGACAGACAGAGAGCTAGTTAAAACACACACAGGACCCCTGACGCGGTCGCATTTCACATTACGCTTCCTCAGAGGGGGTTCGTACGGCGGCAGATTTCGGCTATTTATGTGCATAGAGATCACTCCTACTGAGACTTTGTTAATGGACGGAAGCATCGATTGGTTCTAAGATGTGTCCTAGTACATCAATCGGATGCTTTATTGTGCGGTATTATTATTTGCTTGGTTTTGATGTTAGTGCGATTGCACATGCATTCTTTTACAGTGATCATTAATTATTCATTGATTGCTGATTATACATTTTAGCATTTGAAAATATATCTCATAATATTATTTCATTTTCGTTTAGGCGGATAAACATTTCTCATTCGTTGGTTCAATTAATTGGCATTTTTAGGAGCCAATGACACTACTTAAAAATGGCTTCTCTGTTTCAAATACGATTAAAAAAGGAGAATATTGTGTAAAATATTTGGTTATTATCTCTGGTTATTTTGTTATATAAAAAAGGGGCTAATTTGGTTAAAGAGAAAATTTATAGTATCTACTATACATTTTGAAATGTTTTTACTATTACCGATGAAAGGAGTTAAGGTGTTTCCTATTCTTGGAAGAATTTCATCAAATTAACTATGATCTTTTACTTCAAACCTTTGAAATGCCTGTCATTATAAGTTTAAAAAAGGAAAAAATATAACATATTTTAGTATTATGTTTTATTGAATTAGGTGAGTAACTGTAAAACTGTTTATTCAACTGATTTTTGTGAGAGTTGATTTTTCAGTGATGTGACTTGTACTTATAAGGGGTGTATGTGCGATGAAAACTGCGCTGTGAATAGTTTATTTTACTATTGTTAGTGAATTAAGGATTGATCAAAGTTATTTAAAATTAAATTATTGGAGTGTTGCTTTTTATTTTGTGATTGTTGTGATTTTGTTTGCATTCAATTGCTTGTATTTATTATCTTTATTTTATTACATATATGTGACTTGTGAATCTATTGTGAAATTACTTGTATTTTTCAATGTTGGTTTTTATCATTTTGTGTTCTTTTTAATATATTTTTTTCTTGTATAATATTTATGTGTTAATATTTGTATAAATTAAAAAGTAGACAAGAGGAGCACTTGTAGAGATAAAAAGTTCAATTTATTCCATCCATTTAAAATATCGAGCATACATGCTCAGGAGAACAGCGCAGTAAAAAAGGGGAAAAGAGCGTGTTACATGTTTCGGTGCTATGATTACGGCTCTCAGCTGAAACATGTAAGCCATTGGTGCTACGCTCACAAGCTTTTTTACCTTTTTTACTGCACTGTTCTCCTGAGCATGTATGCTTGATATTTTTAATGGATGGAATAAATTGAACTTTTTATCCCTACAAGTGCTCCTGTGACCCTTGTCTACTTTTTTCATTTGTCCTGTTTGCTGCCAGTGCCGGGTGAAGGAGACACACCCATTGTACGTCACCTAGACACACCGCCGTAGACCTCCTATCACAGCCGCAGCCTGGGGATAGGGCATTACAGATTGAGGCGGAAGAGTCGGAGATCAGCAGTGGATGCTGCTGTCGGATGTTGTTGCGTTCAATGTGTTTTTGAATCTCCGTGCCTTCGGTGCTGACAAGTACACCTCAGACGGCTTTAGGATACAGACGGTTACGGATGAAAACAGGAGAGTGAGTGTCTGGTCTTAGTCCCGGTTGCCAGGAAAGGCAAATAATACACATATACAGGTTACCTCTTTCTCTCTTTTGGCATGTAATATTTGTATATACACGTATTAACACATAAATATATATGTATATATTCATATACATCTATATTTAAAAATGCTGCCCATTGTTGTGCTACTTACCCCCTTCTCTGCGCTAGGTTCTCATGCCATGTGACAGCATGAGAAAGAGGCTCCCACTGGAGCTTATGGAAGCGCACTCTTGTGAGCACAATGCTTCCTAGCAATGCGAATGAGAGCTTGTGTTTGCATTGCATTAAACATGTAATATCAGCACACATTAGCATGCTCTGGTATTACTCAGTGGAGCGTTAATAACGATTTTGCAAAAACGATATTTAGCGCTCCACTTGTAATCATGTCTGGTCTTTTCCCCAGATCTTGTTTTTGTGTTTTTATTGTTTAGGTAGGTCTTTGGGTGGTGGAGGTGTTTTGTCCCAGGGAATATCAACTAGAGGTTCTAGCCCTTAGATACTCTTGAAAACATCTGCTGTAGCATTTTAGGAATATAATGACACTTGGCCACAAGTTTGTAATACTGATGATTCACATAATGGTAAAATAAAATACATTACCTAAGGCACATACCCACTGAATGAAAAATATGATAACATTGACTTGCTTTTGAAGGACATCTTATGTTAGCCTCTAACGTCTAAATCACTGCAAAACTTTTTAGTACATTTTCTTTTTTAGATTTAGTATGGGAAAGGTGTATTTTTTCTGCATAGAAACAGCCATATCAATCTTCCCTTTATTCAATTTGTCAGTTTTGGCAGTTCAGGTTGCATATGGAAAGTTTTCAAAAGTTCTAATGGAAAACACATTTAACATTTTAATGGACACACATGTAATTTGCATCTAAAATAGGACATTTCAAAATGTTTTACAGTTTTTTTTTGTGTTTTTTTTTTTAAAAGCAGATTTTCCTGTACTGAAAATAAAGGGAAAGAAAATCAAGAGATTTCCCTCTTTATATCCCCTGAGCTTTTCACTGTCAATTCTCTACCAACCAAAATAATTGTTTCACCTAGATGTATTCCGCTCTGAACAAGAGATACAGTCAATCCCAGATGTATGTTTTGGCCTGATATGGTTCACGTCAGAGACTTGTAGCCATATCACACAAGATACTTTGTACAGATGGTTCATGCCTAGTTTCCCTTATTACATTTAAGGATACAAATGTCTAGGGGTCATTAACATCCTTATACAATATTGAGATGCAAATTAGGAATGAAGGTTATTAGCTTGCTTAAAGATAAGTGCCAAAACAAAGCTCAATCTGTTATAGCAAATTTGTGCCATTCACAGGAGAGAATTTTTCTGTAGTACTTCAGTCTTTTTCCATCCAAAATAAGGCTCTATTCCAAAATGCCTGGCCATTCTCCTCTACAAAAGAAACACACTAATCCACTGGAGTACTTTGCCTAGTTTTAGACTCACCAATATCTTTACTTCAATTATATCACTTCCTTTTGGCGATTCAGAGGAGTAAGACAAACAAAAGATTACTCATCTGACTGTGATTTAGCAAAGTATATAGTTTATAGGTTTAAATTAAGGGAAGGGAAGATTAGTATAGTTTCTAATTTATCCAATCTATTTCTCTCAGTGAATCTCATTACTACAATTTAAAAGAGCATAAATTCAGAACAATTCAAGTTTCTGCTCCATAACACAGTTTCTTACTGTTGAGTATGGTTAAAGGGACACTTAATCCAATTTTTTTCTTTCGTGATTCAGATAGAGCATGCAATTTTAAGCAACTTTCTAATTTACTCCTATGATCAAATGTTCTTTATTCTCTTGGTATGTTTATTTGAAAAGCAAAAATGTAAGTTTAGATGCCGGTCCATTTTTGGTGAACAACCTGGGTTGTCCTTGCTGATTGGACAGCATCAATAAACAAGTGCTGTCCATGGTCTGAACCAAAATGTGCTGGCTCCTTAGCTTAGATGCCTTCTTTTTTAAATAAAGATATCAAGAGAACGAAGAAAAATTGATAATAGGAGTAAATTAGAAAGTTGTATAAAAATGCATGCTCTATCTGAATCATGAAAGAAGAAAAAAAATTGGGTTCAGTGTCCCTTTAAGTCTGACTAAATAGTGTCTGCATTGGACTTCCCTCATTTGTACCAGAAATCTCTCAGAATGCTCTGTGCTCTTTCAATAATTTTACAGTGAAAGTAAATCTTCACAAAGAATTTAGGTTAAAAAATGTTTTTGCAGTCATTTAATTCTCCTGAATGATTCAAAACTCATTGTACATGTTCTGTAAGTTCTGCAGAATCATTTATTTACACTAATACCTCTGTTGTCTTTGATCAAGGGGAATTTTCATTACATTTGCTTGTGGTTTTGTCTGTAGCAACAAGCGTCAAAGCAGTTCTGATTTTTTTTTTATCAAAAAGTTGTTTTCATCTATTTTATTTATTCTTCTATAAACTATATTTTTAAGATTAATTATGATATTGTTGCTACCTCATTCTTTTTTTATTTTAAGAATATTAATTAACCTTTTACGTATTTCTGCAATTTAAAGTTATCTTGTAAAGCTAGAAACAGGTATGCAAAGTGGGCAATGCAGAAATAAGAACAGGTACAAGCCACCAGTTTAGTAACATCCAGCACCTTGAAAGCAGGTAACAGATACTCTTTATTGATCAGAGAAGTTAACCAGATTTGGACCTAGCCAGGTAGCATAAGACTTTTACAACACAAAGCAAAAGTACAAATGGAGTAAGCATGAAAATAAGCCAAAGAACAGTTCTGTAAGTATAAATCCAGGAAAAACAGCTTAAAGGGACACTAAACCCAATTTTTTCTTTATTATTCAGATAGAGTATGCAATTGTAAGCAACTTTCTAATTTACTCCTATTATCAATTTTTCTTCGTTCTCTTGCTGACTTTATTTAAAAAGCAGGAATGTGATGCATAGTAGCCGGACCATTTTTGGTTGAGAACCTGGGTTATGCCTGCTTATTGGTAGGTAAATGTAAGCCTATAATAAGCAAGCGCTATTTATGGTGCTGAACCTAAAATGGACTGGCTGCTAAGATTTACATTCCTGCTTTTAAAATAAAGATACCAAGAGAACAAAGAAAAATTGATAATAGGAGTAAATTAAAAAGTTGCTTAAAATTTCGTTCTCTTTCTGAATCATGAAAGAAAAAAATTGGGTTCAGTGTCCCTTTAAGATAGTCATTTAAGCACAAGGACATGCGAGAGGAATAATCCAGAAGGCATGCAAGGGTTAAACCGGATAAAAAAGAACAGGAAATTAATAGCTAGAAACTTCTTAATTAAATACTGCTGCTATTCTAAATACAAATAGCATTATCTCCAACACAATAATCCTCAAATAACAAAAATATAAGGCAAACCATAGCACGTTTAATCTTCAAAACAGCAGTAAAGCACCTTCTTCTCCTCAAACAGATCAGCCATAGCGCACCTCACAGCTCCAGCATCGATATATCCAAAGCTTCTCTAAGGGCCCGATTATCTAAAGGTCTTTATGCTGGCGAAATTATTAAAGAACGCTCGCCAGTACTTCTATTTCCCTGATGGAATGATCTAAAGCCACTTTTTACTCTGAAAACAGGGTGCACAATACAACTCATATTTTATAAAACTTACAAAATGAATAACTAAACCATTCACTCAAAAATACTCACAAATAAATTGTATTGTTAAGGAGTGTTAAAAAAACGTAACAAAATTCTTCAAAAAAATTTGTATTTTATCAAAAATCTAAAATGTGTACGTAAATTTGTCAGGAATAAATTGTATTAAATATGCACAGAATGAATCGAAATTTAAGTACACTGGATGTACAAAAATTACTTATAAGTACAATATGCAAAGTCTAATGATTGATTTTTCATAACATAGACTGAACATGGGTGTATATGAAATTGTCTCTAATCTCAGTGTAATTCTGTAAAGATTTTCCTTGTACAGACCTCACAGTTTCTTCTTGTAAACTTAAAGGGGGCGAGCTTTTCTCAAAACAACAAAATACTTATAATGCTAATAGAAAAATGCATACATACGAAAATATAGGTGATTGTCAGATGCTATATGCAGAAAGCAAGCGTAATGTGATTTATATTGGCTGCAGGATTTAATTTTTAAAGAACGCCCCTGTCACTGCAAATTTCATTTTACAGTGCCAGGTGTCCCTTTACAATGAGCGCCATTACTTTATAGAAACATCTCACCAAAAACATATCTGCCTTTGTGAGGTTTAGATCATTGGGCACTTAGGCTTAAGGGCACAGACAGCACGTCACAGCCCTACTTATGATATTCCTCAACCTTCTCTTAGAACTACCTCTAGCGAGTTGAGGTAAGCACAAAGGACTATGACAATAATACCCTAGTTTTAGAATGAGAGAGTTTCCAACTCTTCTCTGACCAATAAGATTAATTCCAATGTGATAATGTTCTTTGAGCTCAGTGAAAATTCCACACTTTTTAAAGCTGAAGCTATGGCTTGATCACACATTTTTACATTAGTCTTTTGTATTTTCTGTGTATATTAATTTAGCATTGTATTATGCTGCTGTGCTTCATTAAGATATTTAGGAAGATCATTTGTAACATTTTAATTAGAATCTTTCAAAAACATTCTGAGTAGAGCAAAAATCTAGTAAGGTAATTTAATTAACATCAATTATGTTAATGTTTCTTTCAATTTTGTTAATTTACTGTGAATGCCTAAACCCATTATACCTTCAAAAACATGTTAAATCTCTATGTTTATTACTTATTTACAACAGCAAATAACAATATTACAAAAACGTAATTGTAGAATAAAATTTATTACTAATATTTTTCATATGTTAATTTTAGAACCAGTATGAACACACATTTTATGCATTTTTAATGGACTGGAAGTAAAAAGTACACTTTAAATTAGTGTCCTCTCTAAATAAAGCTTTAGGCTACACATTAATTAGAAAAGCAAACAATAGTAGAAAGGGACATATTTCATGTGTAATTCTTTTTTTAAAAAAAAGTACCTGTTATGGATGGAAAAAAAACTTCCCAACAAATCGGCATTTGTTAAGTTCTTTTTATTAGGGTGTGTTATGTTTTACTCAATCTTGCAGAAATAATAACACAATCTGACATTACAAATGGATTATGAAATATTTTAACCAAAGCATCTTAACATGCCAATTCTGTTTTTAGCACCCCTATGGTTTTAATGGATATTGTAAGGAGCACTATAAGTGCACTCATTGTACTCATATTAAAAGTGGTGAAGTAAAGGGACATGAAATCCAAAATTTGTACTTCTTTTATCAAAGTTGTTTCATTTTCTTGGTATCCTTTGTTGAAAAAATGACAATGCGCTCTTGGGAGCTAGATGAAATCATCAGGTGAGCCGATGACAAGAGGCATACATGTGCTACCACCAATAAACATCTAGCTCCCAGTAGTGTACTGCTGCTCCTGAGCCTACCTAGGTATACTCTTCAACAAAGAATACCAACAGAATGAAGAAAATTAGATCATAGTAGTGAACTGGAATCTAAAATTTCATTTTCTATCTGAATCAAGGACATTACATTTTGACTATACTGTCTCTTTAAGTTTTTAAGCCCAAGCACAATGCAAAATACAGCTGTAAAATGATTCTCTTTTAAAGATCAGAAGTAAACCATTATTATTAATAGTATAGCACAGAACTACATGAAGACATACATTACTTGGCACCATCAGCTTACCCAACTATTGGCTTGGCATCAAGAAATATCCAACATGAATTTTAATGTGTGCCCCATAGAAGAAGGGATTTAGTGCACCAGAGATATCCAACATGTAGGTTTTAGTTCACACTAGACTATCACTCAAGCTCTAAAATATAACTATACACTTGTCATAGGAGCATAAAAACAGAAGCAGTATTTGATTGTATTCAAGTGATTTAAACTCACAATAGAACTAATATACCATATGCCAAAAACTATTTGGACACATTACCATCACACCTAATCATTATTATGGACTTGACCCCCACTCTGTGGCTATGAAAGACACAACTTTTATGGTAAGACTTTACAAAGTTTTTGTAATGTGTCTCTGGGAATATGTGCTAATTCAGCCGAAAGAGCATCTATGAGGTTAGTTACTGATGTTGGGCGAGAATGTCTGTCTCACAATCGGAGTTCAAATTTTTCCCAAAGGTTTTCAATAGGGTTGAGGTCTTGGCTCTGTGCTCCTCTACACAAAATTTGTCAAACCATGTCTTCATGAACCTCGCTTTGTGCATGGGGCAAAGTCATGCTGGAACAGGAAAAGTCCTTCCTTAAACTGTTGCCACAAAGGGCCTGATTATGAGTGAAGCGAAAACGTTTGCTCGCAAGCATGTTAAATTGTGCTGGTATTACAAGTTCAAAGTAAATGCGACTGCTTGAGTGAAATTCAAAGTAACGCTCATCAGGTTAGTGCTTTCTCAGAGCTGTGGTTAACTGTTTTGTGACACAAAAAAAAATGTTGCAAACACAATAAAAATAGATTACAAAGTACAGTTACACTCATAATAATAACGTCTATTAAGAAATATTTTTAAAGAAATTGCATAAAAAAGTTAAAACAGCTCAAAGATATGAGGTCTCTGGTGTTAGAAAAAAAAGGCAGCCAATGGGCTTTAACATTGTGATAGATGATAGACAGCCCTAAATATGTATATGGATGTGTATATAAATGTTCTGTTCATAGCAGAATATGTTCTAAGTATTTGTAAATAGATATTCCTATTGTGAAAGATGGCGCCTGTTGTGAGAGGATTAACTTCGTCCTAAAGAATACACCGGCAATGGTGAACAATGTACTCAACCTTTCTGTTGTGTGTCTCTGTGTGCCACACTGAGCATGGAGAAGAGAAAGATCAGCAAAGATTTGTCTGAGTATTTGAGAACAAAATTTGTGGAAAGCATGGACAATCTCAATTTTACAAGACCATCTCCAGAGATCTTAATGTTCATGTCCACTGTGCGCAACACTGTCAAGAAGGTTACAGCCCATAGCACTGTAGATAATTTCCCTGGATGTGGACGAAAGAGAAAAAATAATCAAAGACTGCAATAAAGGATTGTTCGAATGGTGTATAAAGAACCTCAATCAACTTCCAGACAAATTCAAGCTGACCTTCTGGCACAGGGTACAAATTTGTCAGCTTGCACTATACATCGCCATCTGAATGAAAGGGACAATATAGTAGGAGATACAGGAGGAACCCACTGCTGACACAGAAACATAAAAAAGTCAGATTGGAGTTTGCCTGAGGAAGCCAAAATCCTTTGGGGAGAATGTGCTGTGGACAGATCAAACAAAATTACAGCTTTTTGGTAAAGCCCATCATTCTGCTGTTTTCAGAAAAAGAAACAAATCTTTTAAAGAAAAGAATACAGTCCCTACAGTCAAACATGGTGGAGATTTACTGATGTTTTGGGGTTGCTTTCCTGCTTCAGGTGATGTATTAACTGTGTGCATGGCATTATGAAATCTGAAGACTACCAAATAATGATGTGGTGCAATGTAGGGCCCAGTGTCTAAAAGTTGGGTCTCCGTCAGATGTTGTGGGTCATACAGCAAGACAATGACCCAAAGCACAGGTCAAAAAGCACCCAGAAATGGTGTAAGACAAAGTTCTGGAGAGTACTGAACTGGCCAGCAATGAGTCCAGATCTGAATCCTATAGAGCACCTGTGGACAGATCTCAAAACAGCAGTTGGGAAAAGGAACTCTTCCAATCTGAGAGACCTTGAGCAGTTGGAGAAAAAAGAGTGGTCCAAAATTCCAGTAGAAAGGTGTAAGAAACTAATTGATTGTTACAGGAATCAATTGATTTCAGTTTTTTTTTTTCCATTGGGTGTGCTACAAAATATTAAATTGAGGGTGCCAATTATTTCGTCCAGTCCATTTTTGGAGTTTTGCGTGGAATGTGTCAGATTTGGCTTTTTTCTCTCCACTTTTTTTTATGTCATACCAATAAAAACAAAAGAAATAAACATGAGAAAGCCTAAACATTTGTAATTGCAACAATTTTCTGGGAGAAGTGGTGCATTATCTGACAGATATTCAGGGGTGCCAATATTTTTGGCCATGACTGTATATACAGTATATATATATATATATATATATATATATAAAACAAAGGAGAGTTCAGGACAAAGTTAATAGTTGGATAGAGTCATTTGTTCACAAACAAAGTGGTGATATATGAGGCAGCCTGTGTTGCGCTATGAGTGCTGTAATGGAAAATGAACGATTATGGAAGGAGGGGTAATTCTTGCGCTCACCACGTATCCGCCTGTTGGTACCGCCACCGCCGCACCTCAGGAAGACTGATCAAGCTTTTTCTCCACACCTTCTACGAACTCCATTGCTGAGAACCAGGCTCAGACTTCAGCACACAGGCTCAGACTTCAGCACACAGGGCACGTAAGACACGTCCGTGACGTGTGTCAATCCGCTCCTCCAATCCAGAGGGTGCTCCAATATCAGGTAAAGGGAACAAAGAAGGCTGAGAAACCGCCTTACATTCCACTGCTTAGCTGACAGGCTTACTCATAAAGGGAAAGTCAAACGTAGAAATAAAGGAGCGAGTAGCCAGGCGTCTTAAAATTAAAAGATCCAAATTTTAATGGTCAATTCTTAAAAGCTTTAACAGGATTCAATAGAAAGTCTGACATGTGTCGGCCAATGGACTTAATCTTAGACAGTGATTCTATACAGAAAACCGCCAACATTTAAAAGCAGTACTTGAACCCTATTGGTTGCTTGAAAAATAGTAATCAATCAGTAACAACTGTGATGACATACATGAGTGCAGGGGGCACAAACTGAAACAAAATAACAAATTAATTAATTAATCCTAGGTTCATAGTAACTTATTTCTAGCACATGAACAATATAAATTGAAAATAAAAATTGAAAATCAATTCATACACAAATATATAAATTAATTAAATACCGGTTTGCAAAAATCTCTATACCTTTAGTATACAATTGTTAGTATAATCAAAATTATGTCTGCATGAGACGAAAGAGAAATTAAGTAAAATGCAAACAGCTGAGTGTACATGGGGAAGGAACCAAAAAATAATAATAATGATACATATACATAACTGGGGTGTATTTACCTATTAAGGAGAAAATGTCATGATGAAAATGTCCATCTTATATATAAACAAAGTAATAGAAGTGATGTATCATAAGCTAACATTGTAATGATAGCTAGCTGAAGTATAGACAGATTGTGAACTTCTAATAGTACTACTTCATCTATTTAAATGTGTAAGCAACTATGGCTAAGATGGAAATAAAAAATAATAGATAACCAAATCCCATAAGCAAATAAGCAGCAATGACTAACCATTGCTAGAAACTTCAATATAATGATTATATAAATGATCAAGTATAAATGTAAAGTATATGTATATATATGTATGCATGTATGTACAAAGTTGTGCTTATCTGATTGGAGAGCGTGGTCTCAAACAATGGAGTACTACAACGCTCCAGGCAAATATTAAAATGTGCACAAATTACATGCATGCATACAGAGACCTTTTAATAGTTCCTAATTCTAGCTATTGTGTATATATGTGCATAAGTAAACCTAAGGATAGATGAATAAATGATTAGTAGTTGGGATGGCATAGATGTTGATGAAAGAAATATATATGGATTATTCCCAAAAGTTTATAACATCATGTACAGAGTTATAACCTTTTGGAATGCGTGTTTCTAGTGTAAAAATCCAAAAGGCCTCTTGTTTTAACAAAGCCTTGTTAGTATCGCCACCTCTAGAGGCTGCTTTGACTTGCTCAATAACTTTCCATTTGAAAGTAGTGTTACTACTATTGTGCCTTTGAATAAAATGTTTAGCCATGTCTGAGCATGGATCTGACCGTTTTATATCTTATAGATGTTGCCTAATGCGTTCTCTAACCTCTCTTGTAGTGCAACCTACATATTGTTTGTTTGTGCATGTGCACCAGATCAGATAAACTACATTTTTGGACCTGCAGTTTAAACATCCATTGATCTTGTATGTTTTATTGGTAACAGCAGATGAAAAATCATTTCCTTTGTGTATAAAGCTGCATGGAATGCAAGCGCTGTACCCACATTTATACATCCCCTTAGAATTCAACCAGGAGTTGGAACTGGATGGTCTTGTGGGCAGTACACTGGGCGAAATCTGATTACCTATAGTGGCACCTCTCCTATAGGAAAATTTATACCCTTTCTCTAGAGTTGTTACAAGGCCTTCGTCTGCTTGAAGCATAAGCATATGTCTGTGTATGATTTTACAGATTTCTTTGTAATCCGAGGAGTACTGTGTAACAAAAGTCACTTGGTCAGCAGGTTCCTTTTTTGATTTTGATTTGTCCATAAGCAAAATACTTCTGTCTATAGAGTCAACCTCTGATTTTGCCTTTGTAATAGTTGTATTTCTGTAGCCTCTTTGTAAGAGTCTTTTGGTAAGATCTTTACTTTGAGTGGCATAATCAGATTTTTCTGAACAGTTCCGTTTTACTCTGATAAATTGTCCTTTGGCGATTGCGTAAGGAACTTTGGGAGGATGGTTGCTCTTACCATGCAAGAGTGTATTTCCAGATATTGGTTTTCTATATATCTGTGATTTAACTTTATTTGTGTCGGGGACAACACTTAGTTCAACATCAAGAAAGTTAATTTTCATATGATTGGTTTCAAATGTGAATTGTAAATCCCAATCATTACTATTTAAGAGTTCAATAAAATTCTTAATAGTGGTGGTACTGCCCTTCCAAACCAAGAGTAGATCATCAATGTAGCGATGATAACTCTTTATGCATTGAGTGTATGGATTAGCATCTCCAATCTGGTGATGGGATGGTTTGAGCTCCATATGATATATGGAGATGCTAATCCATACACTCAATGCATAAAGAGTTATCATCACTACATTGATGATCTACTCTTGGTTTGGAAGGGCAGTACCATCACTATGCAGCTTTATACACAAGGGAAATGATTTTTCATCTGCTGTTACCAATAAAACATACAAGATCAATGGATGTTTAAACTGCAGGTCCAAAAATGTAGTATATCTGATCTGGTGCACATGCACAAACAAGCAATATGTAGGTTGCACTACAAGAGAGGTTAGAGAACGCATTAGGCAACATCTATCAGATATAAAATGGTCAGATCCATGCTCAGACATGGCTAAACATTTTATTCAAAGGCACAATAGTAGTAACACTACTTTCAAATGGAAAGTTATTGAGCAAGTCAAAGCAGCCTCTAGAGGTGGGGATACTAACAAGGCTTTGTTAAAACAAGAGGCTTTTTGGATTTTTACACTAGAAACACGCATTCCAAAAGGTTATAACTCTGTACATGATGTTATAAACTTTTGGGAATAATCCATATATATTTCTTTCATCAACATCTATGCCATCCCAACTACTAATCATTTATTCATCTATCCTTAGGTTTACTTATGCACATATATACACAATAGCTAGAATTAGGAACCATTAAAAGGTCTCTGTATGCATGCATGTAATTTGTGCACATTTTAATATTTGCCTGGAGCGTTGTAGTACTCCATTGTTTGAGACCACGCTCTCCAATCAGATAAGCACAACTTTGAACATACATGCATACATATATATACATATACTTTACATTTATACTTGATCATTTATATAATCATTATATTGAGGTTTCTAACAATGGTTAGTCATTGCTGCTTATTGCCTATGGGGTTTGGTTATCTATTATTTTTTATTTCCATCTTAGCCATAGTTGCGTACACATTTAAATATATGAAGTAATACTATTAGAAGTTCACAATCTGTCTATACTTCAGCTAGCTATCATTACAATGTTAGCTTATGATACATCATTTCTATTACTTTGTTTATATATAAGATGGACATTTTCATCATGACATTTTCTCCTTAATAGGTAAATACATCCCAGTTATGTATATGTATCATTATTATTATTTTTTGGTTCCTTCCCCATGTACACTCAGTTGTTAGCATTTTACTTAATTTTTCTTTCGTCTCATGCAGACATAATTTTGATTATACTAACAATTGTATACTAAAGGTATAGAGATTTTTGCAAACGGGTATTTAATTAATTTATATATTTGTGTATGAATTGATTTTCAATTTTTATTTTCAATTTATATTGTTCATGTGCTAGAAATAAGTTACTATCAACCTAGGATTAATTAATTAATTTGTTATTTTGTTTCAGTTTGTGCCCCCTGCACTCATGTATGTCATCACAGTTGTTACTGATTGATTACTATTTTTCAAGCAACCAATAGGGTTCAAGTACTGCTTTTAAATGTTGGCGGTTTTCTGTATAGAATCACTGTCTAAGATTAAGGCCATTGGCCGAAACATGTCAGACCTTTCTATTGAATCCTGTTAAAGCTTTTAAGAATTGACCATTAAAATTTGGATCTTTTAATTTTAAGACGCCTGGCTACTCTCTCCTTTATTTATATATATATATATATATATATATATATATATATATATATATATATATATATATATATGTTTTTGTTACCAGCACAGCCTGACTGACTTTACTTCCAACACAATTAACACTCTAGCGAAAGCGCTAAATAATGAATCACTCGTAATCAGGCTCAAAGTTTGAAGGGCCCAATTGTTTAAAAATCGAGCTGAACCTAGCTTTGCTGATGAATGACAATGTGTCTCCCATAGAATATAATGGGGATCTCAACTTTAGCAAAAGTCTGCCGATATAGCCACTGAGCTGTGATGTTGGTGGCAAAAGGGGTTGTCTTTAAAGCGTGTTCACACAAAATAGACTGTGGGTTAGAGAAAATAAAAATGTCTTTATACTAATGCTTTATATTATGCATATGTATATTCAGATTCACTGTATATTCACTAGGTTTGTGGCACTGGGAAATATTGCCACTGAAAAGCAGATGAGACTGGTGTGGCTGAAAAAGGATATCTAAGATGTAGGACAGTGCTTTGAATATTTTAAAACCACAGCAATGTTTTTCTATTAAAATACAGGTTATGGAACGTCCATTAATTTCCCATGGAATGCCTATATGTATGTCATGTCTGGGATTGGCTTTGTTAATAATGACAAAAAAAAAAATTCTGATTAAAACTATAGGAGTTTGGGGATTGTATAGTATAATGTTAGAATATGTATGTAAACTGTAAAAGTGAGTATACTAATCTTCTATTGTGTCCTTATGTGTGTATTTTTACTTAATTTAAAATTGTTTTTGCTCATTCTCAATATTCATATTTACATTACATCAATATTCATATTTCTCAATGTTGTGATGTTACGCTTTTCATATTTCAAAATATTGCGATTTCTCGATCATATTTTACTTATAATATTACACTAACACTTTAGCAAATGTGTTATATATTAATATTTATCTATATCTGTAGATATAGATATATATTAACATAGAACATGTTTTCTACAGTGCAATTTTAAAATTAAAAGTAAAACACGATATTGTAAAATATGAAAAAGGCAACATCGCTATGGCAATATTGTGAAATATGAATATTGTGATGGCGTGTTCTCAATAGATATGAATATTGAGAACGCACAATAGCAATCTTAAAATAAGTAAAAAATACTTTCCGAAGGATACAACAGAAGAATAGTACAATTATGCTTTCAGTTTACATTCAAATTTTAACATTATGCTATTCAATACATATACATTAAACAATATATACACATATATCATGTCCCCACAATCCCCAGCTCCTATCCTATATTATTAAAGGCCAGGTATGTTTTTCCGATGCAGTCATGGGCAGTAGATACTGCAGTGTGAGACAAACATACCTGTCCGTAAGCGCTTGTCTGGTGATAAGTGACTGCATGCGTGTTCAAGGGCACGAGGCAATCAGTGACAGACTGCACAAAGGGCGTGAGGCCATAAGGATTAGTGGCGCATGGTGCAATATACACAAAGAAAACGCTGCAAGACTGTGGACAGTGCTAAAAAATTGAAAGGGTGACTACTGGACAATGCCTACAAATAAAAGGTGGGTGGTTGGCCTATCGTGAGAGGGGGGCGGGATTGGGTGGGAACGCTAAACTGCAGAAAAAAAGATGTTGAACTTGAGATGGCAGGGAGGGGGTTTCCAAATGTTGAGAGTGGCAGGGAGGTGGAAGGAGGTAGGGGGGATTGAAATGTTGATAGCAGCATGGAGGGGGAAGTTGGGAGGGGGGTTAGAAATGTTGAAAGCGGGATGGAGGGGGAAGGAGGGATGGGGGATAGAAATGTTAAGAGTGGCAGGGAGGGGAAAGAAGGGAGGAGGGATCCAAATGTTGAGAGTGGCAGGGAGGGAGTAGGAGGGAGGGGGATCCAAATGTTGAGAGAGTCAGGGAGGGATGTGGGATCCAAGGGAAGGGAAAGGTTCTTGGGGGGAGAGGTTGGTAAATGAGGGAGGGGGAGGGGCGTGGACACATTTTGGCCTGTGTACATGAGCCTTAAGACTAGTAGATGTATATTTGATATGTTTATTTCACTATTTTATTGTACAGATAGGGATTGAGTATCTGTTGACACATGCAAATTGTATTATCATTCAGCACTGTGTAAAGGGATCATTTACATTACACCTTCAATGTAGGTGGTGAGGCTGCTTTGAATATATCAACAATATCAGAGAAGCATCGCCACCCACTGAAATGTATACTAAAACATCTCTCTGCGATGCTTATTATTTTTATTATTATTATCAGGTATTTGTAGAGCGCCAACAGATTCCGCAGCGCTGCAAACATAGTCGGTGTACAGGATAGCTTTTGTAGGGGTCAAGTGGGAAGAGGGCCCTGCCGAGAGTTCCACTGTTGTAGTCGGCTCTTATGAAGCGATCTGTAAACAGCTGGGCCCATAGGCTTACATTCTAAGGGGTTCAAGGGGAAAGCAATGGAGTTAGGAAAGGTTAGTGTTGGTTGTATGCATCCCTGAATAGTAGAGTTTTTAGGGAGTGCTTGAAGCTGTTAAAACTAGGGGAGAGTATTATGAAGCGAGGCAGGGAATTCCACAAGATGGGGGCCAGTATGGAGAAGTCCTGTAAACGGGAATGTGAGGAAGTAACAAGAGAGGAGGAGATCCTGAGCTGATTGAAGGGGACGGGAGGGAGAGTATCTAGAGACAAGTTCTGAGATGTAGGGGGGAGCAGTGCATTTGAGAGCTTTATATGTTAGGGTGAGGATTTTATGCTTAATCCTAGAGGCAAGAGGAAGCCAGTGAATGGATTGGCAGAGAGGTGCAGCAGATGAAGATCGATGAGTAAGGAAGATGAGTCTGTCAGAGGCATTCATAATAGATTGTAAAGGAGCTATGCGGCAGCTAGGTAGACCAGAGGACGGAGTTGCAGTAGTCGAGGCGGGAAAGGATGAGAGAGTGGATTAAAATCTTGGTTGCATCTTGTGTAAGAAAATGTCTAAATTTAGCGATGTTTTTAAGGTGGAAGCGGCAGGCTTTAAACAATACTGTCAGTCATTTGGAATATTTTCCCAGCATTCTCAGCATCACGTCTTATCTCTTTTGAATATCTTGACGCCTCGTGGGACTTTAGAATATCGGGGCCTGGGATTTCCAGGTTCCACCCTTTTTCTTATAGAATTTAGCGAGTTCAGCCCCTATGAACTTTTTACTATAATTTCTCTCCAAACTAGAGAATCTTTACTTATCAGGTTTATAGAAAGTAATGAAGCTCTCTGGGAAAGTGAAGCTGTCAGTTTTTCAGTTTTGTTTTAAATAGAAGAAATACAAAGTGTACTTTAATTTGTAAAAGTTACACATAAAAATACAAAATATTATCTAATTTGTTAAAAAGTTATGCAGAAACTGTAAAACCATATTAAAAAATTGTAAATACATTGCTGCATACAAAAAAATACAACATAGAATGTGCAAAGTTTAAATATAATAAAACATAATCTGAAGTGTATACTCGTATACAATACAAAGCACAAAGTGTAAATGCAGCAGAACTCTCATGCAATGCAGTACTATATTGCACTGGGTTAGTCTCTCCTTTATATAGAGAAATTCAGGGAACACCCCTTAAAGAAGTATAGCAAAGTCTGCCTTTTCAGAATTTCACTAGGAATCTTGAAGTGCTGGAGGATCATGTTATATCATCTCTTCAGAGCGAACAGGTTTATATCATCAGACCATTTGTGAGACAAAATAGATTTAATTATTAAATAGTCAAATTGTTTAAATAGTTACATTGACCTTCAATCTTTTAGGAAGCATTGATTGAGAACCCCTTTTTTCTACTATGTGTCAACATACATCCCTACTTTATTAATATTGGAAATATCAAATATAGGCATTTTTTTAAACATTACCAATGCACAACTTCGGAGCTAAAATGTTATGGAATTCAAAAAATATATCTCGGATTAAGAGATGGTGATCTTGAAAGAGCCTTATTAAAAGCAGAGACTTTATAGTGTATATTCAAAAGGTCTAAACAAACAGAATAATTATTCCATATTCCTATGAACAGGCATGTAGTAAGCCATATGTTATACTAGAACTGCACTATGATGAGTATCCATTAAACTAACTAGTATTGTTAATGTGCACAATAACTAAATACAGAATATTTTTCTAATCAAATAACCACAAATACCACCTAACTTAATCTTACTTCATTAGCCCCTTAACAACCGAGGATGTGCAGGGTACATGCTCTAAAAAAAGTCAGTTAATGACCAAAGACGTACCCTGCACGTCATCGGTCTGGAAAACAGCTGGAAGTGATCCTGCTCGCTTCCAGCTGCTTTCTGGTTATTGCCGTGATGCCTCGATATCAAGGCATCCTGCAATAACACTTTTTAGCTATCCGATGCAGAGTGAGCCACTCTGTGACCCTTTCTGCACCGGACATCGATAACTATGTTCATTGGTGGGTGGGAGCCGGTGTGGGAGGCGGGTGGCGGCCATCAATGGCCTTGTGATGTGGAAGGGGGCGGAATCGTGGGCGGTGATGGCCGGGGGAGGGAGCGGGTGGGAACTGCTACACTACAGAAAAATGAATATTAAAAGTTGGAAAAAGGGGGGGATATATGTTAAAAAAAAGATCAGTCAGGGGGTGGGGTTGGTCTGTGGGGGGGGGAAGACATATTTTTTTGCAAACTGGGTACTGGCAGACACCCAAGATGGCCCCCAATAAGACAGAGATGGAGGGTTAGAGAGCTGTTTTGGGGGAATCAGGGAGGTTGGGGGCTAAGGGGGATCCTACACAGCAGCATATGTAAATATGCTAAAAAATTAAAAATTCAAAGTTACCTTTTATTTAGTACTGGCAGACTTTCTGCCAGTATTTAAGATGGCGGGGACAATGGTGTGGGGGAGGGAAGGGAGCTGTTTGGGAGGGATCAGTGGGAGTGATGTGTAAGGTGGGAGGCTGATCTCTACACTAAAGCTAAAATTAACCCTGCAAGCTCCCTACAAACTACCTAATTAACCCCTTTACTGCTAGCCATAATACACGTGTGATGCGCAGCAGCATTTAGCGGCCTTCTAATTACCAAAAAGCAACACCAAAGTCATATATGTCTGCTATTTCTGAACAAAGGGGATCCCAGAGAAGCATTTACAACCATTTGTACCATAATTGCACAAGCTGTTTGTAAATAATTTCAGTGAGAAACCTAAAATTGTGAAAAATGTAACTTTTTTTAAATTTGATTGCATTTGGCGGTGAAATGGTGGCATGAAATATACCAAAATGGGCCTAGATCAATACTAAGGGTTGTCTACTACACTACAATAAAGCTAAAATTAACCCTAGAAGCTCCCTACATTCTCCCTAATTAACCCCTTCACTGCTTGGCATAATACATGTGTGGTGCACAGTGGCAATTAGCAGCCTTCTAATTACCAAAAAGCAAAGCCAAAGCCATATATGTCTGCTATTTATGAACAGTGGGGATCCCAGAGAAGCATTTACAACCATTTATGCCATAATTGAATAAGTTGTTTGTAAATAATTTCAGTGAGAAACCTAAAGTTTGTGAAAAAAATGGTGAAAAAGTGAACAATTCTTTTTATTTGATCGCATTTGGCGGTTTAATGGTGGCATGAAATATACCAAAATGGGCCTAGATCAATACTTAGGTATGTCTTCTAAAAAAAAATATGTACATGTCAATGGGTATTAAGGGATTCCTGACAGATATCAGGGTTCCAATGTAACTAGCGCTAATTTTGAAAAAAAAAGTGGTTTGGAAATAGCAAAGTGCTACTTGTATTTATGGCCCAATAACTTGCAAAAAAAGCAAAGAACATGTTAACATTGGGTATTTCTAAACTCAGGACAAAATTTAGAAACTATTTAGGATGGGTGTTTTTTGGTGGTTGTAGATGTGTAACAGATTTTGGGGGTCAAAGTTATAAAAAGTGTGTTTTTTTCCATTTTTTCCTCATATTTTATAATATTTTTATAGTAAATTATAAAATATGATGAAAATAATGGTATCTTTTGAAAGTTCCATTTAATGGCGAGAAAAACAGTATATAATACGTGGTGGGTACAGTAAATGAGTAAGAGAAAAATTACAGCTAAACACAAACACCGTAAAAATGTAAAAATAGCCTTGGTCCCAAACGGACAGAAAATGGAAAAGTGCTGTGGTTATTAAGGGGGTTAACATCACATTTGGGTATCTTCAACCCTAGTAAATACTATTAGGATAGGTGAAAAAATTGTCAGTATCTATCCTGCGTTGTCTTTATTTCTTTTCCACTCATGATTTAACATGATCACAATTATTCCACTGCTCTAACCTCTTGTACTTTGTCCTTATCTCAGTTCCTCTTATTTTTTCGCATCTCATATGAGGTCTTGCTAGTCCTTTTATTGTTTTTGCATATTTTCACCTATTTGTCACTATGTTTGTACGTTTATTTAGCACTTGTTCACAATTTTACTCACACTTCTACCTTATGACACATTTTATTAGCAGCATTACGCCCACAACCCCAAGATTTGCTCATCTCAAATCATTCCAGCTATTGGTATACTATGCACAAAATTTTTGCACAATTCCAATTCAAACTATTTCAACACGAATGTGACTACATATTAAACACTATGTAATTTAATTTCTTTAGGTTTATTTTCTAACTATATGTTTTTGCACAGCAGTGTGTACTACACATTCATCACATACGGCTAGATTACGAGTCTTGCGTTAGCCTTAAAAAGCAGCGTTGAGAGGTTGTATTACGAGTCTGGCAGGTACAGGTGTACTGCTCACTTTTATTCCGTGACTCAAGCTTACCGCAAATCCCCTTATGTAAATTACGTATCCTATCTTTTCAATGGGATTTGCCTAACGCCGTTATTACAAGTCTTGGAGAAAGTGAGCGGTAGACCCTCTCCTGTCAAGACTCCTACCGCATTTAAAATTCAGTAGTTAAGATTTTTATGGGCTAACGCCATAATATAAAACTCTTAACTAAAGTGCTACAAAGTACACTAACACCCATAAAATACCTATTAACCCCTAAACCGAGCCCCCCCCACATCGCAAACACTTAAATAAAGTTTTTAACCCCTAATCTGCCGACCAGACATCGCCGCCACTTTAATAAATATATTAACCCCTAAACCACTACACTCCAACCTCGCAAACACTAGTTACATTTTATTAACCCATAATCTGCCATCCCTATCATCGCCGACACCTACCTACATTTAACCCCTAATCTGCCGCCCCCAACGTCGCCGCTACTATATTAAATGTATTAACCCCTAAACCTAAATCTAACCCTAAGTCTAACCCCCCTAACTTAAATATAATTTAAATAAAATGAAATAAAATTACTACAATTAAATAAATTATTCCTATTTAAAACGAAATTCTTACCTGTAAAATAAAACATAAGCTAGCTACAATATAACTAATAGTTACATTGTATCTAGCTTAGGGTTTATTTTTATTTTACAGGCAACTTTGTATTTATTTTAACTAGGTACAATAGTTATTAAATAGTTATTAACTATTTAATAACTACCTAGCTAAAATAAATACAAAAGTACCTGTAAAATTAATCCTAAACCTAAATTACAATTACACCTAACACTACCCTAAAATTAAATTAATTTACCAAATTACCTACAATCAACTACAATTAAACAAAATAAACTAGTACGGAAACCCCCCCCCACTAAATTACAGAAAAAAATAAAATAATTAGAAGAATTTTAAACTAATTACACATAATCTAATCCCCCTAATAAAATAAAAAAGCCCCCCAAAATAATAAAAATCCCTATCCTATACTAAATTACAAATAACCCTTAAAAGGGCTTTTTGCGGGGTATTGCCCCAAAGTAATCAGCTCTTTTACCTGTTAACAAAATACAATACCCCCCAACATTACAACCAACCACCCAGAAGAGGCAGAAGAGGACCTCCATATGGGCAGAATTCTTCATCCAGGCAGGATCTTCTATCTTCATCCAACCCGGTGCGGAGCGGGTCCATCTTGAAACCAGCCGGCGCGGAGCATCCATCCAGACCGACGACATACGACTAATGACGGTTCCTTTAAATGACGTCATCCAAAATGGCGATTCTATCAGCCAATCGGAATTAAGGTAGGAAAAATCCTATTGGCTGATGCAATCAGCCAATAGGATTGAAGTTCAATCCTATTGGCTGATCCAATCAGCCAATAGGATTGAGCTTGCATTCTATTGGTTGTTCCAATTAGCCAATAGAATGCGAGCTCAATCCTATTGGCTGATTGGATCAGCCAATAGGATTTTTCCTACCTTAATTCTGATTGGCTGATAGAATCCTATCAGCCAATCGGAATTCAAGGGACGCCATCTTGGATGACGTCATTTAAAGGAACCATCATTTGTCGTGTAGTTGTCGGTCTGGCTGGATGCTCTGCGTTGGCTGGCTTCAAGATGGACCTGCTCCGGATGGATGAAGATAGAAGATGCTGCCTGTATGAAGACTTCTGCCCGTCTGGAGGTCCTCTTCTGCCCGGATCGGATGAAGACTTCTGCCCCTCTGGAGGACCACTTGTGCCCGGCTGGGTGAAGACGGGTGATCTTCAAGGGGGTAGTGTTAGCTTTTATTAAGGGGGGATTGGTGGGTTTTAGAGTAGGGTTGGGTGTGTGGTTGGTGGGTTGTAATGTTGGGGGGTATTGCATTTTTTTTTACAGGTAAAAGAGCTGATTACTTTGGGGCAATACCCCGCAAAAAGCCCTTTTAAGGGTTATTTGTAATTTAGTATAGGATAGGGATTTTTATTATTTTGGGGGGCTTTTTTATTTTATTGGGGGATTAAATTAGGTGTAATTAGTTTAAAATTCTTGTAATTATTTTATTTTTTTCTGTAATTTAGTGGGGGTTTTTTGTACTTTAGTTTATTTAATTTAATTGTAATTAATTGTAGTTAATTTAGTTAATTTATTTAATGATAGTGTAGTGTTAGGTGTAATTGTAATTTAGGTTAGGGTTTATTTTACAGGTAAATTTGTACTTATTTTAACTAGGAAGTTATTAAATAGTTAATAACTATTTAATAACTATTGTACCTAGTTAAAATAAATACAAAGTTGCCTGTAAAATAAAAATAAACCATAAGCTAGATACTATGTAACTATTAGGTATATTGTAGCTAGCTTAGGGTTTATTTTCTAGGTAAATATTTAGTGTCCGGCTGTGTCCGGAGCTGCAGATTAGGGGTTAATAATATAATGTAGGGATCGATGTCGGCGATGGCAGATTAGGGGTTAATAAGTATAAGATCAGGGGTGTTTAGACTCGGGGTTCATGTTAGGGTGTTAGGTGTAGACATAAATTTATTTTCCCCATAGGAATCAATGGGGCTGCGTTAGTAGCTTTACGCTGCTTTTTTGCAGGTGTTAGTTTTTTTTCCAGCCAATTCTGCCCCATTGAATCCTATGGGTAAATCGTCCACAAGCACGTTTTGCCAGCTCACCGCTACCGTAAGCAACGCTGGTATTGAGTTGAGATGTGGAGCAAAAGTTTGCTCTTCGCTCACTTTTTTGCGGCTAACGGCGGGTTTAAAAAAAACCTGTAATACCAGCGTTGTTTTAAGTGAGCGGTGAGAAAAAAATTCTCATTATCAACGCACCCATGTTACCGCAAAACTCGTAATCTCGGTTATAATATCTTAATTCAGTAAGCGGTATCTAGTCAATATTAAAAAAATTATGACATTGAAGGATTACTATGACATATTATTATTTATTTTTCTGAATTAACAATATGTATAATTATTATTATTATCGGTTATTTGTAGAGCACTAACATTTTCTGCAGCGCTATATACAAAGGTGGAGTACAATAAAACAATTATAGGGATCAAATGGGTAGAGAGCCCTACCAAGAGTTGCACTGTTGTAGTAAGCTCCTAATAAGGTGATCTACAAACAGCTGGACTCTTAGGCTTACATGCTAAGAGGGTTAAGGGGATAGCAATGGAGGAGAGGAACTGGTATAAAGTAAGGTTAGCGTAGGTTGTATGCATCCCTGAACAGTAGAGTCTTTAGGGAGCACTTGAAGCTTTCAAAACTAGGGGAAAGTCTTGTGGAGCGAGGCATGCGGGGTAGGGGTAATGATGGAGTTGTCAACAGTTATAGAGAGATTGGGGGTGGAGATTTTGGAAGAAGGGGGGAAAATGAGGAGCTCAGTTTTGGAGAGATTTCGCTTGAGGTAGTGAGAGAACATCCAGGAAGAGATGTGAGAAAGACAGATAGTGACACGGGTTAGCAAGGAAGGAGATGGGTCTGGTGCAGATAAGTAGATTTGGGTATCATCGGCATACAAATGATATTGGAAACCATGGGACTTTATTAGGGAACCTAGTGATGGCGTGTAGATTGAGAAGGGGTCATAGGACAGAGCCTTGCGGTACTCCAACATGAAGTGGTGACAGGGCAGAGGAGGCCCCAGAGAAGGCTACACTAAAGGTACGGTTTGACAGGTAGAAAGCCACGAGAGGGCTGTGTCACAGATGCTGAAGGATTGGAGGGTTTGGAGCAAAAGAGGGTGGTCAACAGTGTCAGAGGCTGCAGACAGATCAAGGAAGATAAGCAGAGAGAATAATCCAGATTTCAGTGGGTCTAGAAGGAAGAAAATGGGATAGGTGTGCGTATACTAGTTTTTCGAGAAGCTTTGAGGCAAGAGGGAGGAGGGAAATAGGGCAATAGTTGCATGGGGAGGTAAGATCAAGGGAAGGTTTTTTGAGAATAGGTGTGACCAGTGCATGTTTCAGAGATGAGGGAAGTATATTGGTGCTGAGGGAGAGGTTGAAAATGTGTGTTAGTATAGGGGTAAGGGTAGCAGAGAGGGAGGGGAGTAGCTGTGAGGGGATGTAGGGTCAAGGGGACAGGTAGTGAGGTGAGAGCATAGTATAAGTGCCGAAACTTCTTCCTCAGTAACAGGGGAGAATGAGCTAAGTTTAAGCTTATGTGGGTTGTGGTTGATTGAGAGCATTTGAGGGGGTGAGAGAATGGAATTATGTTGAGAGCTGATTTCATTTCTGATGGAGTCGATTTTGTTATTGAAGTGGCTGGCAAAGTCTTGAGCTGACAGAGAAGTTGTATTAGGAGGTGGGGGAGGGCGGAGGAGAGTATTGAAAGTGGAGAACAGAAGTTTTGGGTTTGAAGAAAGATTAGAGATAAGAGTAGAGAAGTAGTGTTGCTTATGGAAATTAAAGACAAAAGAGTAGGAGTTCAAGATAAATTTGTAATGAAGAAAATCAGCTGAACTCCGAGATTTTCTCCAGTGCCGCTCAGCAGTACAGGAACATCTGCATAGGTACCATGTCAAAGGAGTATGCCAGGGCTGAGGATGAGTGTGTAATTTCCGAGCTATGGTAAAAGGGGCGAGATTGTCAAGGACGGATGTAAGGGTGGAATTATAGTGGCAGATAGATTGTTTAGGGCAGGAAAAGGAGGAGAAGGATGAGAGGAGAGGTTCGTGGGAATTAGCAAGCTGTTGCTGATCTAATGATATAATGCTTTTGTGAAGTTTGGTGTGAGGAGTAGAAGGAGGGAGAGTTGTAGGGAGGGATGATATGTTGCAAGTAAGGAGATGGTGGTCAGAAAGAGGAAAGGGGAGTTTGTGAAGTTTGAGAGAGTGCATCGATAGCTAAAGATCAGGTCAAGAGAGTGACCGTCTTTGTGGGAGAAGTTGTTTTGCAGAGGAGGCAGTGGGATTGTCAAGAGGGATGTTGAAGTCACCAAGAATGAGGGCAGGGGTGTCTGAGGAAAGGAAATAAGGAAGCCAGGCAGCCAAGTGATCTAGAAATTGAGTTGAGGAGCCAGGGGATCGGTATATGACTGCAACCTGTATAGAGAGAGGAGAGAATAAGTGAGTCATGTGGATTTCGAATGAGGAAAATGTGAGGGAAGAGATGGGCTGTATTTGTTGAAAGGTGCAACGAGAGGTAAGTAAAATACCTACACCACCTATGGGACGGTACACATGGATGTGCACGGCTAGGCAGTTGTTGGGGACCAGGATTAGGGGAGATGTCGCCCACAGTTAGTAAAAGGAAGAGGGAGAGTGACATGTAATGAATAATGAGACTGCTTTTGAGACGAGGTGTAGCGGTGAGAGAGAATGTTTAGGAATAGGTAAAGCTCATGAGTGCAAAAGTAAGATGAGTTTAAGAGAGATGGGCTAATGAACAGTGCAGGTGGAGAGGGAGAAGGAATAATTGAATAATGTATTTTGTTATAGAGACAAGAGGCAGCAAAAAGGAATGTGAATATATTGAGCATGTTTACAAAAGTGGGAACCAATTAATCACATAAGACACAGTATTACAGTAGAAGTTGCATTAGGAAACAATGAGGTACATAAAACATAATATTACAAAAGTACTTGCCTTGTGGCTTGCCCCTTGCCCAATCTTTGTTCATTTCTTGTATAATTCTATTGTTAATGCCTCACTTATAAAATGTTCACTTAATTCTTGTATAATTCTATTGTTAATGCCTCACTTAGGCCTAGATTTGGAGTTTGGCGGTAGCCGTGAAAACCAGCGTTAGAGGCTCCTAACGCTGGTTTTAGGCTACCTCGGGTATTTGGAGTCACTCAAAAAAGGGTCTAACGCTCACTTTTCAGCCACGACTTTTCCATACCGCAGATCCCCTTACGTCAATTGCGTATCCTATCTTTTCAATGGGATTTTTCTAACTCCGGTATTTAGAGTCTTGTCTGAAGTGAGCGTTAGAATTCTAACGACAAAACTCCAAGCCGCAGAAAAAAGTCAGTAGTTAAGAGCTTTCTGGGCTAACGCCGGTTCATAAAGCTCTTAACTACTGTACTCTAAAGTACACTAACACCCATAAACTACCTATGTACCCCTAAACCGAGGCCCCCCCACATCGCCGCCACTCAATTTAATTTTTTAACCCCTAATCTGCCGACCGCCACCTACCTTATCCTTATGTACCCCTAATCTGCTGCCCCTAACGGCCAGCAGATTAGGGGTACATAAGGATATATTATATTTATTAACCCCTAACCTGCCCCCCACAACGTCGTAGCCAGCTACCTACAATAATTAACCCCTAATCTGCCGACCGCAAAGCCCCGCTACTTAAGTTATCCTTATGTACCCCTAATCTGCTGCCCCTAACACCGCCGACCCCTATATTATATTTATTTATTTATTTATTTTTTTTTATTTTTTTTTTATTTTCAAAAGAGCTTTATTTTGATAAACAATACATACACGGCATAAATGAAATGTGCACATATTACTTCAAGGCTTGTTACAATAAAATGCTTCATCACATTAGTCCAGTGTACAAACTGTATAAAGGTGCGAGGCTTGATTATAAACAGTCTTTGCAACACTTGATGACACATGTTATGATCAGTGTATGCCTTAATTGATCACAATTTTCTTGCTATGTAGACCACTCTCGGGTCTGTAACAGATACACATATGTACAGTATTGGGGGTATATAGCAGTGAGGGGGGGAGCTAGGGGTAGGAAAAGCAAACAATTCAAGTATAACATTTTAAGGATAGTGAATTGATCCCAATTTTCTAACTATATAGACCACTTTTGGGTCCGTGACAGATAGACATTATGAACAGTGTTGGGAATATATGGAAGTGAGGGGGAGAGCTAGGGGTAAGGAAGGCAAACAAAGTAAGCATAACCATTGTAGTATAATACTTTGACCCCAATTTTCTGACTATATAGACCACACTTGGGTCTGTGACAGATACATTCATGAACATTATTGGGCGTTATGTAGAGGTGAGGAAGAGTGTTATGGGTAGGGAAAACAAACAATTTAAATATAACAGTTTTAGTATGGTGAGAGACATTGGGCATATTCAGACAATATTGGACTTATAAATATTAAATCTGAGTCACAGATAAGCAGGAGATGAAGCTTATTGTAGAGTGAGTGTAATTTATGTGGGTTATAAGAGTTATTAGTAGTGATAGTGAAACATTCTTGCTACAGTATGACTCGTAGTATAAAGCTTGTGTACCCCATCAAAAGGACTATGCCCTGCTTTGCTCAAGAGTAAGCTTGATATATGTCTGAGACTGCCGTCTTAAAGAGGAATTAATACAAGAGACATAAAAAGTGTTTACTCAACTTATGGATGAACTTAATCTAATAAAGTAAGAACTAAGATATTATGCTCCTATCAGTTAGTCAAAGTTATGTAGTGCTATCGCTTTTTCGTGATGGCCAGTTAAATTGGGTAACAGAGAGCTTATAGTAACATAACAGTTAGGGGACTAAGTATGGGCAAGCTGGTTCTAAGAAGCGTTTGGTTTAGGATGTCATTTTCAATGTTTAAATAATCTATTCTTCCCTTCAGCTTCCCCGGCCGCGGGTCACATATCAGGGAGCATATGTAAATTAGACTTCTGTGCCTTGTTTGCTTTCTAAGGTGCTGTGAACCAAAAATGTATTATTTAAAGGTATGATGTGCCCCTCGGTGCCTTACAACACAATAAGATATAATAATTATAACATAGGAATAGTTTACCGGAAGCAGTAGTCTCCTTCAGCGATGTTACGTACGCCCTGAGGAGCACATACGCTCATTAATAGTAACTTGCTGAGCATGAGAATGATAAGAAACTGAAAATACTACAAAACACAACCAAACATTGCTATCCTCAGATTGCTGATGATTACCCAACATAACTTTAGCAGAGAAATGAACGCTAATTAAACTGTAGAACATAGAACTAGCGCCACAATGAAACATGTCCCAACATTGGCCTCACTTCCATTGAGTCGTTAAAAATGGAGCCGTAAGCTACCGAAGCGGACGACAGCTAAAAGTAATTTACGGCTCCATTTTAGTACCAGGTTTCCATTGAAAAGATTAGCGTGTTGCGCGCAGTCGCTCTTTTCGGCCGTACGTAAGTTTGCGTTGCCAACCGATGTTGGATTTGTCGAAAAGCGCGCCATAACAAGTGCATTGCCATGGTAACCCGACCTCTGTCTATAAGAATAATGGTTTGCGCCTGCGCTCTTTACCTGTGATCGCCTCTAGAGAGAAAGACACGGGAGCTAGTTGCGTTGGTAGGAGTTTTGGGTTTTTGAGAGTTGTTTGAGAGTTAGTGGAGAGTTTGATATTTGATTTTCATATATTCTTATTGTAGGCCTCATATAATATTAGGAACACACACACACATCCATACATTAGTTAATTAACACACATTAGTTTATACACACAAATACACACACACACACATACACACTTTTATTTGATACAAACACATTCACATTTTTTTTTTCATTAACCCCCATATCCCCATCTTCCTTTATTACTCCTTTCATTAATCCCCTTATTCCACTTCCCATCCCCCCTTTGACTACCCTTCCCTTCCTCACTATATAACTTGTTTTTTTATATATACATTTTGCCCATCCTATTTTTTTTTTTTTAACATCCCATATTTTTTGTTTCATTTGACTATATAGCTCACCCCTTTCTTAATTTGCATCCCTTATTATTTTTCTATAATTTTGTTCTAATCCTCCTTAGTTTTTCCTTTTTCATTTACATCCCTTTGTTTATTTTCACCCCCACATTTTATTTTTATTTTGAGGGATATAGAATAGAGATAGTTAGGGTCTAGATAGGTTAGGTAGTTAGTTTTGGGGCTATTTAATTTAGGGTTTAGTTTGGTGAATTAGTGTAGTTAGGTAAGCTAGGGACTTTAGTGTTAGGTTAGAGTTAGGGAGGAAGGAGAAAGGGATGGATAGGCCTAGTGGAGTTGGGAAGGGGGTGGCTAGGGGGAGGGCAGTGGTGAGGGTGGATAGAGGGAGGGGGAGGGGGGAAGTAGGGAGTAGTATGGGCAGGAATAGGGGCCGAGGTTTGGGTGGAGGATTTATCCTTCCTCAAACCCTGGCAGAGGAGGGAAGGAGAGAGGGTGGAAGAGGAATGGAGGTGGGAGGAGTGAGGAGGAGTCAGCCTCAGCTAGGCACAAAAAGAAAAGGGAAAGTGGGGCAGACTGTGGCAACTGGGGGTGGGGCTGGTGGTAGCCTGTCACAGCCTGCAGGGACAGAGGAGGTAGAGAGGGCTGGTCCTCAGTCACAGGATGGAGAGTCTGTGTCTGCTGGCCCTTCAGGTGTAAAGGGCAGGCTAAGAGAGGAGAGGTACTCTGAGGAGGAGAAGGAGGCTCTTGTTGAGGCATACTTGGAGAGGGCAGCTCAGCTGGAGAACCCTAACCTGAGGCCGGCTGTCCGGAATAAGCTGTGGGAGGAGATTCGAGTGGCAGTCAGCTGCTTAGGACGTAATCGTTCTACTGCCAGCATTAAACACCGCTATCATGACTGCAGGAGGGAAACCAAAGCTAAGCTGGCACAGCAGGCCAAATATGCACGTGGGACAGGTGGTGGTCCTAGCAAGAGAATACACCTAAGGTCATGGGAGGAGATGCTGTCCAATGTCATCTCGGATGAATCTGTTTACGGATGTAAGGGGACAATGGACACCTCTGTGCCACCTGAAGAGGTGTATGAAGGTGAATATTCAATATTAAATATAACCATATATGTGATGTATATATGTTGTATATCATAAATACCCATCTGTGTTTAGCTATGAATCTAAATTTACATAGTTGTATTTAATATGTACAGCAAGCACTCTGTATTGTATATCTGCTCCGACAAGCAAGAATATTGATAATATAATATCCAAGAATATTAAGCATTTCATATAAATCATGTGTCATTGTCCTTAAAGGGACACTGTACCCAAAATTTTTATTTTGTGATTCAGATACAGCATGCAATTTTAAGAAACTTTCTAATTTACTCCTATTATGAATTTCTCTTCATTCTCTTGCTATCTTTATATGAAAAATAAGACATGTAAGCTTTTTTTCTAGGTTCAGAACTCTGGACAGCAGTTTTTGATTGGTGGATGCATTTATCCACCAATCAGCAAGGACAACCTAGGTTGTTCACCAAAAATGGGCCACCATCTAAACTTACATTCTTGCATTTCAAATAAAGATACCAAGAGAATAAAGAACAATTGAAAATAGGAGTAAATCCGAAAGTTGAATAAAATTGCATGCTCTATCTGAAGCGCAAAAGAAAATATTTGGGTACAGTGTCCCTTTAACAATGTTCCTTTAAGACACAGTCTATAAAGATTCCTCAGTTATGGTCATATATGCTTGGATTATATCCCAAACACACTATATGTGTGTGTGTGTGTGTGTGTGTATGTGTGTGTGTGTGTGTGTGTATGTGTGTGTGTGTGTATGTGTGTGTGTGTGTGTGTGTATGTGTGTGTGTACATATATACACATAAATATGGAATATAATAGTCTGTATTGTTATGCTACAAAGTAATATATTCTATTAGATAGATAATGTAAACATACCGTATATTTATTTGTAGGTTCCGAACAGGAGGAGTATGAAGCTGCACCAACACCACAGCAGGATGTTCCTACATTCACTGAGGAGGATGAGGATATCTATGGTGACACTACCTCCTATATCAGCCTCTTAGAAGATGATATGCAGCAGCCTAGGGCATATGAGGTGGAGGATGTATCATGCCCTTCTCCATCTACTTCGGAGACAACATTTCATGTTTTGGGTTCTGAACCCCAGCAGACTCATCCTCCTCAACAATGGTAGTTCATGCATACTTCGCAGCAACAAATGGCACAGCCCCCACAGCTGCACCCACCGCAGCAGATGATGCACCCCCCACAACATCCTCCTCAGCAGCAGATGATGCACCCCCCACAACATCCTCCTCAGCAGCAGATGATGCACCCACCACAACATCCTCCTCAGCAACAGATGATGCACCCACCACGACATCATTATCCTCAGCAGCAGATGATGCACCCACCACAGCAGCATACAGATCTGCATCATCTGTACTATATGCCTCCCACTCCTATGGCACAACAGGAATCCACACCACCACCCACTGCACCCACCAATGTATTGCCAACAGTGCCATCACAGACAACCTCACAGTCACCAATACGGAGAGACAGCCCTGGAACCAGCCAATTATTAGTTCCTGAGACACCAAATGTACAACAGGGTCCGGCACAGTCCCAGCAGGATGATCTACTGAGGCTCATACATAGAGAGCTTAGGCTGCCCAGGCTCCAGCAGCAGCAGGATTTGAGAAGGATACAGAGCCAAATGGACATCCATAATGCCTCACTCGTCCGCCTGGCAGAGGCAGTGGAGAGGCTTGCGGATAGGCCCCAAACTCCATCCTCCCTTGCATCCTCTGTCATCTCCCTGCAGGACCCTGAATCCCGGTTATTAGCCTCACATTCAGCTGGTGGGCGTCGCACAAGACGCCACACTGCCCCCCTAAGTACCTCTCCTCCAAAGGCAAAATCCCGCCGCAAGAATTAATTAATATTCTTTTTTTTCCACCCAAGATATATCATATCTAATTTTTGCACTAAAGCACTTTTTTAAGTGCGATTTTCATCTCATAAATATGCATCCATTTTTCTAATCCAAATTTGAACATATATCTTAATATTATTCTAATAGCTGTTTATCTGCTAAAAATGAACAGCTTTATTCATTTTTATTTCACATGATGTCAATTAATATGCAGGTGTACATTGTTGATAAATTTATGTGTCCTTTTATTGAGGATATCATATTATGCCGTTTAAGAATACTTGGGGATACGTGTCTGAAATGTATACAGTATATGCTATCTAACATTAGTCAGCGTGACATGTGTAAATTTTATGATTTATATTCCACAAGCATATGTTGTTTGCTCCTTCAGATGAAGCTAATAAGGGTTATACAGTTATAGAAGAGTTAAAAAGTAAATACTCCTTCCTGTTGATATGGCCAAATACCTTGCATTCATTCTTATAGTCCTATGTGGAATGTAATATCTGAAATATATACCTATCATGACTAATACCTATCATGACTAATGCACTCCTTTTTGTCAAGATTATTATTCAATATTTAGAATAATTAGATAAATGTATCTTTAGGATATTTAAGCACTGATGTATATACAACATATATGTGATTGCCATGATATAGAGGTGATTAATACATTTTAATTGACATCATATGAACAGACACAGACTCTCCCTGGGACCAATGCACAATGCACTTTTAAAATGTTTCAATAACTCCATGTTAAAGACAATACTTCATATCTCTTGAAGTATGTAATATTAAGCACTTATGTATTTTGGTTAATAGTCTAAATATTGCAAATGTATTATCTGCTTTAGCAGACATGACATTACATATATTTTATAAATATTAGTACTATGACACATTATAACTTTAATGTGTCATCGTTTTGTATTGAATAAATATGATTTTCACATTGAAAATTACATTTGAATGAGGGTAAATCTGTAATAATAAAACTCATCTTCATGATAAACAACTTATTTCCTTTGAATTATTTTTCTATATGTATTGAGATTATATATAGCATCCCTGGGCAAAGGTTTCATTTTGAATAGGTAGATATTTTATTTATTTTTATAATATTTTACCAGGAAAGATACATTGAGATTTCTATAGTTTTCAAGTATGTCCTGGGTCCACAAAACATTGCATTGATACAATGGGTACAATAAAATAAAAAAAAAATAATAATACACCATATATGCACAAAAATTTAACATAGAACCGGTAGGAAATATATAATCAACAATGACAGGTGCATTCTGTTTTGAGATATGTAGAGAGGGATCTCTTAAAGGATATTAGGCATGGGGAAGGTTTGAAAGTGTGCGGGAGGTCGTTCCATAATTGTGGTGCTTGCATATATTTTTATATGCATATACATATTGAAATTTCTATGACAACATGGGTGCAAATATTCCTATACATAGGACCAATAAATGTAGCATATATAATGTTATTTGTACATTGAAACACTCATAATTTTTTTGTGATTTGCTATTTCAATGAGAAACAGGCCTCAAAAGCTCTTTTTTCCTCCTTTACAGCTAGTTGAGCTGGGGGTAATATTTCTCAATGTATCGACAGCCTCCGACAGTGTATTAACGGTTAGCGCTTTCAATGGAAACCTGGTATAATTTATCGATTAACGGCTTCTATTACTTTCTATAGGACGCGAAAATCTTTTCGGCAGCCGAAGTCCGGCAGCCGATATTGAGGTATAACGCGCCATTGGAAACAGTCGTTAAACGCTATTGCTTTCGACAGCATATTTAACGGTTTGCGAGTGCACGCAAACTGAATTACGACTCAATGGAAGCGAGGCCATTGTCATTGACACCACTGCAAAGCATATGATAATATTGTCAGAGTTCCAATTATCGGCACTTCAGCAGTATAATGTCTGTAAAGGGCGTCCTCAGATTACCCCTCTCCTGTCTTCGGGATATGTCCCTCCCTATGAAGGTATATGATGTCTTGCCGTGAGGTAACTTGTGTTGTAGTCCGCTTGTTGCCGCCTCTGTGGGATTCATCACGATTATATTTGCAGGTAAGAAGCATGTCTGGCAATTGGTGGTGCTTTTTTGGGTGGGCCCCCCCAGCCCTTTGTATTAAGACAGCTTGAGCCGGTATTTTCCTCCTCTTTTGCTGATTGGTCCGGTTATATGTTAGTGTACGGTTCCTTGGTTTCATGCTCAGCATGATCGGTTCTCCCTTGGCTATTATAGTCATATCTGACAGCTCCACATGATTCCCCATAACCGGCGGCCAGTGCTCTGGAGACCTTGGTTGCAGTTCTATGCTGTGAGTGCTTCTGAATGTGTTGGGGGGTGGTTGATTACACTGTGAGCCGCGCGGTTCCCTTAGCATGGGTTTGTAGTCGGTACCAGTCTGCGCCTTGCAGGGCTCTACTTCCAGTGAGTCCGTCGTGAGTGCTGCGGCTTCATTCTCAAAGTTTAAACGCTTTAATAAGTAATCATACGGAGCTCTATCAATTAGCTTGTGCATGATGATATCGAACTTTGCAAAAAGATCTCCATCTTGCGTCGGACAGCTCTCATCCGCCATGCCTGTCATGTTTCGCTAAGTAAAGTTCTCTATTCCTCGCTGCAAGAGTCTTAATGCTGCTCGGTAGTAGAGATCAGTGGATTAGCTTAAGGTCTTCTCAGTGATGGGTTTTGAAGAGGTTCAGTAAGTCAGCTTTCCTGACAGCACTGATGACCCGGCTCTTCCCGGGGGGGAGGTGGGTACCTAATAGTAGGCCGCCGCCTTAGGCCTTAATGTTCCGATCCGATGCCCCAGTATCAAACAACAGCTAAGAAAATAAAAAATTGGGTCACAATTAGCTGGACTGTGACACCGTTGTAAAATGTATACTTAATATAGCTGCTAAAAATGAATAATCAGCGGATTATCAAAGATTTCCCTGGAGCATTCAGAATGTGCGTCCTATCCAGTACGCTGCACGGACACGCCCCTCTATATTATATTTATTAACCCCTAATCTGCCCCCCTCAACGTCGCCTCCACCTGCCTACACTTATTAACCACTAATCTGCCGAGCGGACCGCACCGCAATCAGCCAATCAGATTGAGCTCGCATTCTATTGGCTGTTCCGATCAGCCAATAGAATGCAAGCTCAATCTGATTGGCTGATTGGATCAGCCAATCGGATTGAACTTGATTCTGATTGGCTGATTCCATCAGCCAATCAGAATATTCCTACCTTAATTCCGATTGGCTGATAGAATCCTATCAGCCAATCGGAATTCGAGGGACGCCATCTTGGATGATGTCCCTTAAAGGAACCGTCATTCTTCAGTTGGACGTCGCCGGATGAAGATGGGTCCGCGGTGGAGGTCTTCAGGATGGAGCCGGTCCTCATCGGATGAAGATAGAAGTTGCCGCTTGGAAGATGATGGTTGCCGGTCCGGATCTACTCTTCTTCCCGGATAGGATGAAGACTTTGGAGCCTCTTCTGGACCTCTTCAGCCACCGGATGATGGATTGCCAGCCCCCGCTTGGGTTGGATGAAGATTTTGGAGCCAGGACCGATCGGTGATACCCGGTGAGGTGAAGACAAGGTAGGATGATCTTCAGGGGCTTAGTGTTAGGTTTATTTAAGGGGGGTTTGGGTTAGATTAGGGGTATGTGGGTGGTGGGTTGTAATGTTGGGGGGGGTATTGTATGTTTTTTTTACAGGCAAAAGAGCTGAACTTCTTGGGGCATGCCCCGCAAAGGGCCCTGTTCAGGGCTGGTAAGGTAAAAGAGCTTTGAACTTTAGTAATTTAGAATAGGGTAGGGCATTTTTTATTTTGGGGGTCTTTGTTATTTTATTAAGGGGCTTAGAGTAGGTGTAATTAGTTTAAAATTGTTGTAATATTTTTCGTATGTTTGTAAATATTTTTTTATTTTTTGTAACTTAGTTCTTTTTTATTTTTTGAACTTTAGTTAGTTTATTTCATTGTAGTTATTTGTAGGTATTGTATTTAATTAATGTATTGATAGTGTAGTGTTAGGTTTAATTGTAGATAATTGTAGGTATTTTATTTAATTAATTTAATGATAGTATAGTGTTAGGTTTAATTGTAACTTAGGTTAGGATTTATTTTACAGGTAATTTTGTAATTATTTTAACTATTTTAGCTATTAAATAGTTCTTAACTATTTAATAGCTATTCTACCTGGTTAAAATAAATACAAAGTTACCTGTAAAATAAATATTAATCCTAAAATAGCTATAATATAAATATAATTTATATTGTAGCTATATTAGGATTTATTTTACAGGTAAGTATTTAGCTTTAAATAGGAATAATTTATTTAAGAAGAGTTAATTAATTTTGTTAGATTTAAATTATATTTAAGTTAGGGGGGTGTTAGTGTTAGGGTTAGACTTAGCTTTAGGGGTTAATACATTTATTAGAATAGCGGTGAGCTCCGGTCGGAATATTAGGGGTTAATGTTTGAAGTTAGGTGTCGGCGATGTTAGGGAGGGCAGATTAGGGGTTAATACTATTTATTATAGGGTTAGTGAGGCGGATTAGGGGTTAATAACTTTATTATAGTAGCGGTGCGGTCCGCTCGGCAGATTAGGGGTTAATAAGTGTAGGCAGGTGGAGGCGACATTGAGGGGGCAAATTAGGGGTTAATAAATATAATATAGGGGTCGGCGGTGTTAGGGGCAGCAGATTAGGGGTACATAAGGATAATGTAAGTAGCAGCGGTTTACGGAGCGGCAGATTAGGGGTTAAAAATAATATGCAGGGGTCAGCGATAGCGGGGGTGGCAGATTAGGGGTTAATAAGTGTAAGGTTAGGGGTGTTTAGACTCGGGGTACATGTTAGAGTGTTAAGTGCAGACGTAGGAAGGGTTACCGCATAGCAAACAATGGGGCTGCGTTAGGAGCTGAACGCGGCTTTTTTGCAGGTGTTAGGTTTTTTTTCAGCTCAAACAGCCCCATTGTTTCCTATGGGGGAATCGTGCACAAGCACGTTTTTGAGGCTGGCCGCGTCTGTAAGCAACTCTGGTATCGAGAGTTGAAGCTGCGTTAAATATGCTCTACGCTCCTTTTTTGGAGCCTAACGCAGCCTTTATGTGGACTCTCAATACCAGAGTTATTTTTACGGTGCGGCCAGAAAAAAGCCAGCGTTAGCTACGCGGGTCCTTAACGACAAAACTCTAAATCTAGCCGTTATAAAATTGTTATTGTTAATGCCTCACTTATAAAATGTTCACTTAATTCTTGTATAATTCTATTGTTAATGCCTCACTTATAAAATGTTCACATTATTCTTGTATAATTCTATTGTTAATGCCTCACTTATAAAATGCTCACTTTGAAAATGTGAACATATGCTATTGTTACAATGTACACCCCTGTGCAATGCACCTCCCAAACTAGTGTGAAATATATGCAGGCAGGGCAGTCAGCTAAGTCCACTAAATTTAGTTGATTGCTAATCAAAGACAATTTGAAAGGCCAATTGCAAAGTTAGATTCTGGTCTTGTCAGGGTGAGATGTTAAGTAAACAGATACTAAAATTTGTAGGAGGTTAAAACTATGGCATAAGATAGATATACATTTTAGAATAATAGCAAGTATTGATAAGCATTGAACATCACATGGCAATTAACAAAACATTAGCAGTAAGACATTGGATAACAGTACAACAAATGTAGTAACAAAATTAACAACCTAAAATCATTTGCTCTATATACATATATATATAATTAGCCTGTATCCATGACCAATTCATCACCCATATATCACATATGTCACTTTTATTATTTCATCTTCTTTTTTATTATTTCATTAATTAATTTTTTATATTTGTAGATTTCTTAATTTTTTATTTTTATGCACTATGTATTCAATTGTCATCAGTATCATTATTCATTATTATTTTTCTTACTGAATATTGTGCTGTAATTTAAGGTATTCCTGTATAATCAGGTCCGTTGTTACATATTAACAGCTGATCCTCTTAGGGAACAATAGTGTATCTACCGCTATTTACTTTCAATCTAGGACAAATATTTATACTTATGAAGAAAATCCTTATACAATAACCCCTCAGTGCAGTGAACACTTCCAATAAATACATAAAGGAGCATTTAGAATGAAATATACAATCAGTATAATCAGGTCCGTTGTCACATATTAACAGCTGATCCTCTTGGAGAACACTAGTGTATGTACCGCTATTTATTTTCAACCTAGGACGAATATATTTATAAGGCAAATCCCTAAACAACCGTACGGTACAGCACTATTTTGGTCCAAAACGAGAAATTTAGGCTCCCATAGATAAGATCAGAAATATTTAATCCCATTCACTCTGCAGTATAAGTGATCAAACGAAGATACAAGGAACTCAGCTGACTACATATATAAGTTGGGTATATTGAGACATTTGACAAGTACACACCTTCAAACTTACAAATATGATTACCACAGGACCAGATCCAGCTCCTAAGGATTACTGTCCATATGCACTAATTCATCACATAGCCACAGACTAAAAGCAGTATGGGAACCCACATAGAGTTAATCAGGAATAGTATAATGGCATATTATATGAGAGTGATAGACTGTTCTCTACTAGCCACGTCACTCCAATTCAGATCCCCGCCCTACTCAGTGACGGTATCCCAGCTTGTGATACAATAGAACAATGACTGGCAGAGAAGCCAGAAAGTGCGGAGTTAGGTGTATAAATACCCACAGATGCCGGCGCGCGTCACCTTTTGAAAAAGCCGAAACAAAGTCAGCGAAACATGTTAAAAGATTACTTTCTGTTATAATTTTTAAGCTAAACAACTAACACATTCAAGTTAATAAACTTTAATTAAAACCTACTGACTTATATTTTCTCCAAAACAAAGTTTCATAACGTTCTAAAAGTTATATCTTTTATTCGCCGATGATGTCACATTATCCTGCCCACTATTTTCAGCACTGCATATTCAAAATACTTAAACCAATAACTTTGTGTTTAAAGCGCCATTTTGAAACCTAGGTATTGTAAACGGATTGGTACAGAGCAAAGGATACCCACGGAGTGGGTTTGGAAAACAATTAAATTTGCAGACAAGATTTCTGATATATGGTTGAGATATGTTAATGAAATGCTATTGATAAAAAGCGTATTTGGGGTAGTAAGTTAGTAACAGGCATAGAAAATATTTACTTACAGTGGCCCTTTAAGGGAGGGTATTCCTTAATACCCAGTCAGTTTTTAATAAGCTTAGAGACTCGATATGCAAACTTATTATGATATACAATAGACATTGGTAGAAAATAGAGCTCTAGTCTGTAATATAATGTTTGAAAGTAATAACGTAGACAATATTTAGTATATTCAAATCGCTAATACAGTGTAAAGTTAAACACCTGTTAGGCCTTTTTTTCTGAACTGTTCTCAGTGTAAATGCATTATTAGAAATTGCCTTCGGCACAACACTTAGATAATAAATATTTAATAGCTACCTAGTTAAAATAATTACCAATTTACCTGTAAAATAAATCCTAACCTAAGTTACAAATACACCTACACTATCAATAAATTAAATAAACTACAAATATCTAAACTAAACTACAATAAAATAAACTAAACTAAATTAAAAAACAAACAAACACTAAATTATAAAAAATAAAAAAAATATTACAAGATTTTTAAGCTAATTACACCTATTCTAAGCCCCCTAATAAAATAATAAAGCCCCAAAATAAAAAAATTTCCCTGCCCTATTCTAAATTAAAAAAGTTCACAGCTCTTTTACCTTACCAGCCCTTAAAAGGGCCTTTTGCGGGGCATGCCCCAAAGAAAACAGCTCTTTTGCCTGTAAAAAAAAAAACACAATACCACCCCCCAACATTACAACCCACCACCCACATACCCCTATTCTAAACCCACCCAAACCCCCCTTACAAAAACCTAACACTACCCCCCTGAAGATCTCCCTACCTTGTCTTCACCCAGCTGGGCAGAACTCTTCATCCGATCCGGGCGATGTCCAATCAAGCGGCAGATAAGTCTTCTTCCATCCAGGTGATGTCTTCAATCAAACGGCAGTGAAGTCTTCTTCCATCCAGCGATGTCTTCTTCCATCCGGTGATGTCTTCAAGCAAAGTGGCATCTTCAATCTTCTTTCTTCGCCCCTCCGCCGCGGAGCATCCATCCGGCACGAAGAACCAATCAGCCAATCGGATTGAACTTGAATCTGATTGGCTGATTCAATCAGCCAATCAGATTTTTATACCTTAATTCCGATTGGCTGATAGAATCCTATCAGCCAATCGGAATTCGACGGACGCCATCTTGGATGACGTCATTTAAAGGTACCTCATTCCTCGTTTAGTCTTTGTGCCGGATGGATGCTCCGAGGTGGAGGAGCGAAGAAAGAAGATTGAAGATGCCGCTTTGCTTGAAGACATTGCCAGATGGAAGAAGACATCGCCGGATGGAAGAAGACTTCACTGCCACTTGATTGAAGACATCGCCCAGATGGAAGAAGACTTCTCTGCCAATTGATTTGACATCGCCCGGATCGGATGAAGAGTTCTCCCCAGCTGGGTGAAGACAAGGTAGGGAGATCTTCAGGGGGGTAGTTTTAGGTTTTTTAAGGGGGGTTTGGGTGGGTTTAGAATAGGGGTATGTGGGTGGTGGGTTGTAATGTTGGGGGGTGGTATTGTGTTTTTTTTTTACAGGCAAAAGAGTTGTTTTCTTTGGGGCATGCCCCGCAAAAGGCTGGTAAAGTAAAAGAGCTGTGAACTTTTTTAATTTAGAATAGGGCAGGGATTTTTTTTTTATTTTGGGGGGCTTTATTATTTTATTAGGGGGCTTAGAATAAGTGTATTTAGCTTAAAAATCTTGTAATATTTTTTTTATTTTTTGTAATTTAGTGTTTGTTTTTTTTGTAATTTAGTTTAGTTTAGTTTTTTGTATTTTAGTTTAGATGTTTGTAGTTTATTTAATTTATTGAATTTATTAGTGTAGGTGTATTTGTAACTTAGGTTAGGATTTATTTTACAGGTAAATTGGTAATTATTTTAGCTAGGTAGCTATTAAATAGTTATTAAATATTTAATAGCTATTGTACCTAGTTACCTGTAAAATAAATATAAACCCTAAAATAGCCACAATGTAATTATTAATTACATTGTAGCTATCTTAGGGTTTATTTTATAGGTAAGTATTTAGATTTAAATAGAAATATTTTAATTAATAATATTAATATTAATTAGATCTATTTTAATAAGAATTTAGTTAGGGATGTTAGAGTTAGATAGGGTTATTATACTTAATATATATATATAATATAATAACAATATTAACTATATTAACCCTAATATAATTACGGTTGATATAGTTAATATATATAATATAATAACTATATTAACTATATTAACCCTAATACAATTAGGGATAATATAGTTAATATAGCTGGCGTCGGTGTAGGGGGATTAAATTAGGGGTTAATATTTTTAAAATAGATTGCGGCGGTGTAAGGGGCTCACTTTAGGGGGTAGGTAAGATAGATGGCGGCGGGGTAGGGGCTCACTTTAGGGGGTAGGTAAGATAGATGGCGGCGGGGTAGGGGGCTCACTTTAGGGGGTAGGTAAGATAGATGGCGGCGGGGTAGGGGGCTCACTTTAGGGAGTAGGTAAGATAGATGGCGGCGGGGTAGGGGGCTCACTTTAGCGGGTAGGCAAGATAGATTGCGGTGGTGTAAGGAGCTCACATTAGGGAGTATGTAATGTAGCTTGCGACGGTGTAGGGGGATCACATTAGGGGGTTATACTTTTAATGTAGGTGGCGGCGGGGTCCGTCTGCGGCGGTTAAGGGGTTAAATACTTTATTAGGGATTACGGCAGGGGATCGCGGTTGACAGGTAGATAGACATTGCGCATGCGTTTGGTGTTAGGTTTTATTTAGCAGATCGCGTTTGACAGGTAGATAGACATTGCGCCTGCGTTAGGTGTTAGGTTTATTTAGCAGCTAGTTTAGGGAGTTACGGGGCTCCAATAGACAGCGTAAGGCTTACTATAGCTGCATTTTGTGGCGAGGTGAAAATGGAGTAAGATTTCTCCATTTTCGCCACGTAAGTCCTTACGCTGTATATTGGATACCAAACTGCGCTGGTTTGGTATACCTGCCTATGGCCCAAAAAACTACGGGCGAAGGCAAAAATATACAAGCGTAACTTCTAGGTTACGCCGTATATAGGATACCAAACCAGCGCATATTGGATCGGGCCCCATGAGTGCACAGTGTAAATAATTACACACAAACGTTTGATCTAAATACAATCATCTACAAGTAGTAAAATACTATAACGTTTAAGATCTAAATATATGGTGTTAGACTCCGAATGTAATCTAATAAATTTCAAAACAATCTTGAACAGACGTGTGTTGTAGTACCAATCCATGGAATGTTAAAATTATCAGGCTGTGAAACACAGAACTATTTGGGCACACTAACTTACAAAGTAATATAACTACTTAGCTTAGTGTGAATTAACACACACAAATGCATGAAGTTTAAATGACCATATAGCATGCATATAACAATTATTTACAACTAATAAAAGCACAATAGCACTTAAGGGGTTATCAAACTTTGAACTCAACCTATTATATCTAAGGATGCTGTTGTGAATAGACCAGTGATATAAAATCCATCCAAGGAGTATTAACCTTATAGTAAAATTACAACTACACATTGAATTTACTCAACCAGTGCAAGAATATTAGCTAAGATAAGATGGTTAAACTTTACCTAGTTCTTTGAATTTCATTACACATATTGATGGAAAATGAGCACACTTACTAACCTATGAATGTGTTTGCTCGATAACTAATTCAAGCTGTACTGAAGATAAAATTCCCATATTGGGAGCATACAATAAAATAACTTCAGATACCCAGTGCCTACTAATTTAACCCCAGGATATTACTTAAGGTGCATCCTCAAGCACATATCTACTCTTTGAGTGGCTCAATAAACTCTCAGCAGTATACAACAGTATTATACAAGCCAACAAATATTAGGCCACCTGTACAATTAGATCACACGTCACAACTATGATGTACTGGTGCATAAATTAAGGACTCTATTTCATAGAGTATATATATAAACTCCCAAAGGTAATCACCTAGTAGAATCATAATACTAGCACAGCATACACTATAGTTCATAATTGAGCAATTAGCAGAATAATCCTTACTGGTGTTTATTTACCCAAGTCCAAATCTTAGATGTAGTGGCATTTTCTTACTATTGTTTAAATAACAAGTGCCTAAACAGCAATTGATTAAATTCAATTTCGAGTCTCTTTGTGGTTTTAATGAACACACATTGAGTATTTATATTAATGTATATAGACAATAAAAGTTATGTTATAATATACTAACTTCTATTTTCATTTTTTTCTCTGAGCATGATATTTTCTACTTGAGGGGTGTTAGAAGTGCTTAAACCAAATTAAACCAAAAATCTCTGTAATAATTATTACAACATTTTGCATAAACCATGCCTATATCAGTATATGCAAGAGAAGGGATAGCAATAGCACTACACAAATACGATGGGGTGGCTCTATCTGGTTGAATTTTAAGTATACCTTGTGAGCTAGAGTGCTTGTGCACAGAGACAAAATGCAAAGTTAGTAAAAAAACACCAAGGGGATTTAGACTCAAGAGAATACACTCTAGCTCACAAGGTATACTTAAAATTAAACCAGATAGAGCAACCCCATTGTATTTGTGTAGTGCTATTGCTATCCCTTCTCTTGCATATACTGATATAGGCATGGTTTATGCAAAATGCTGTAATAATTATTATGTAGATTTTTGGTTTAATTTTTACTATATCATATGCTTTTGTTTTAAAAATAGCCTTGTATGGGAACAATGAAGTTTGTTTTTAATTTGTGTAGTTAGATAGTGATATTGTGTATATTGTTTTTTAGGAGGATCGAGTTAATCCATAGTGTAATGTCTGTTCCTTTAAGACTGGCTGTTAACATTCAATTCACCTGTCTCTATAAAACCCTCCCTATTTCACACTTAGTTGCTTGGTAATTTTTGGGCGTGTTACACTGAACTCTCAGTGTTGAGTTCTTACTATTGAGCCTTTCAACTACCTTGGAATATTGCTAATTTTACCTTAATAATTTCCCTTTGATTTCCGATACCTAAGGCTTAGCTTACACACTGCTAGTGCAGCCTTTTTCTTCAAATACCTGCTCGAGTATCCAGTACTGCTACGCTGCTCGCAAGTTTCACCTGGAAGCCTGAACTGTTTTTTTCTGGAGCTGGTTAGATTCTTTCACTTCCGTATTTCCACGTACACACTGTCCTATTAATCTACTTCACTTAACTTTCAAAATAGGAGGTAAAACCTGCAGCTGTGATTCATAACCACTTCCATTGTTGCTAAAATCCTTGTTCTGTATTATCACAAATATTAGCCTAAACATCAGATGAGACACATAGTAGACATTTTCATTCGGATAATTTGATCCAAATGCGAAAGTATATGGCAGCTCATGCTGTTCAGATCTTTTTGTAGCCCAGTTGATTCTAGTGAAAGATCCCAACTCTAAGACTTGGCTTTGCACAGATCTTTGTATGGTGATCTTTTGCTAGCAGCTATCTGGCAATGAAAAGATTTGAAAGACACAAGCGGCCACCTACTTCTGCATTTAGATACTCATGAAGGATCTGCATGTACATCCCTAACCCATAGTATATGGATGAGATCCTAACTGGGGATACAATGTAAACCAAACAGAATGCAATAAAGTTATTGGATAACTAATACTATCTCCTCACTGGTTACAAATTAGGAAAGGAGGATTCACAAATTCTAAAAAGATGCTTCTGGATCTTAGAACTCATGGTCTGTTCACCCTTGAAAATGTCTGTGGAGTATACAGATGAAATGTGTAGGGCTATCATTACATAACTGTGTCACAGATGGGTCTGCATCAAAGGTGTACCACACCAAACATGCCTATGATCAAGCAGTGAGATGTGGGGAGACAAACACCACCACAAAATTATACGATTGTCACTCTGGAAGTGGATATTATTTGGTGGGATCTTATAATTTAATTCTTTAGTAACTGCATTTAAAAAAATAATGTATGTATTAAATTCTACCTTCAATTGTGGGTGTACCCTTCCAGTGTTTTCATTGGGTTAAGAGATGCTCTGGACAAGATTAAGGAAAATAATTACATGTACTTAGTTCTGCTCTTGCCTTTGCTATACCCTCAAACATTGGGATTGTGTGTTTATAATATATTTTGTATTTATAAAACAAGTGTCAAGCATATTTACATTTGGGGGTCCATTTATTAATGTGCGGACGACATGATCCGATATAGCGGATCATGTCCACCGCACATCGATAAATGCCGTCAGCATTTATCAGCATTTATCATTGCACCAGCAGTTCTTGTTAACTGCTGGTACAATACTACCCCCTGTAGATTCCCGCTATCAGGGGGTGTCAATCAGCCTGATTGTATTTGATCGGGCGGATTGCTGTCCGTCACATCAGAGGTGGTGGACGAGTTAAGGAGTTAACTTCCGCTTCAGCCTGAACTGAAGCGGAATGGGTCAGAGACAGCATCTAGACCACCAAGTGTTTTCAGTAATACAATCATATATATTTAAGTAGGAATTTGGGATCTTATAATAAGATTGATCTTTTTAATAATCTCACCTGACTGAAGAACTTTAGAAAAACAGGATCTATGTGTTGTCTATCTATGTACCAAACACGATTACAACTAAAGAACATTGGCATTTTGTGTAATAACAACCATTTATTAATTCATTATAGTGTACTACAGTTTTCTCTGAGTTGAAATTGATTTTTTTTTTTTACGAAGTTCATGAATAATTACTCCACTGTGAAATATCAACATTTCATCAAATGGGCTGATATAGCATATTCATTGTATGGGTCATAGCCATCCTTATAAAGTAAAACAGAGATATTCCTCTAAAATATATGAGCTGAGATTACTTCCAATAACCTTTAAATCAGGTCACCTTCTGAAATGATGGGAAATAGGTAAAAAGAAGACACGATAAGGCTAATAGGATCATTGGTGCTTAATATAATATATATTTACTATTCAATGGTCTATAAATTCATGTGTGCTGCCATTTTATTTTATTTCAAACAATGTTCCCCAAGGACATTTTTTATTTCAAGGATATAATTCAATTTAGATTTAGACTGTATTGCTAGTTACATCTAGGAAAAGAACTAAAAAGTTGATACTATCGCACAATAACTAACGTATAGAAAAAATTTATAAACCTGAGAAGAAATATTGCAATCTTCTACTTAAAATGTTTATTACCTTAAATTATATTTTTAGTATAAAGATACAAACTTGATTAAGAGGCAATAAATCTAACTTTCTATCATGCTTATGAAAAAACATCAATTTAATAATTCAAATATTTTAGACAAAAAGAGCTGTTTTTAACCTTTTAACATAGCATGATTTACAAAAAGAATGTAATTGGAAAGTATTTTTCAATCTGCTACCCTTATGAAATAGACTTCATCCTTTTGATATCTTCATGTTGAAGAGAATACCTAGGTATGTTCATGATTTTTTTTTTTAAATACTGACAACAAAGGAAGGGATTGACAAAAATGGCTGAAAATTGATATGTGTTTGGAATTTGAATTACATTGGTATGAGTGGTTGTAAAAATTAAAGTAATGCAGTTAAAGGGACACTGAACCCAAATTTTTTATTTTGTGATTCAGATAGAGCATGCAATTTTAAGCAACTTTCTAATTTCCTCCTATTAACAATGTTTCTTCGTTCTCTAGCTATCTTTATTTGGAAAAGAAGACATCTGAGCTTTTTTTTTTTGGTTCAGACTCTGGACAGTAGTTTTTTATTGGTGGATTCATTTATCCACCAATCAGCAAGGACAACCCAGGTTGTTCACCAAAAATGGACCAGCATCTAAACTTATATTCTTGCATTTAAAATAAAGATACCAAGAGAATGAAGAAAATTTGATAATAGGAGGAAATTAGAAAGTTGGTTAAAATTGCATGTTCTATCTGAATCACAAAAGAAAAAAATTGGTTTCAGTGTCCCTTTAAATATTCTATTTGATATTGAACAATAGTATTTTTATTATTACTATGATTATTATTTCTATTATTTTTGATTATTATTATTATTATTATATTTATTGAGTATCTACAGAAAAAATAATGGCTGAAAAGTTTTTGATCAAATTTAATGGTTACTGAAAAAAAGTGTAAGAAAACCTGACTCTTGTCATACTTTGTTTTTATATGAAAGAAAATAAATATTTGAATATTAAACTTTTGCATGGCAAAATGGAAAGTGTTTGAAATAGAAATGCAACAAACTCCGCATGAAAACCAACATAAAAGGTATTTTTTGAAAACTGAAAAAAAGATTACTATGGAGTTTGGACGTAATGTAATTGGTGAGTTAAATCAATTTCCCAAACTGTGTTTAAAGAGTTTAAAAGTATTGAATTAGACTAAAAACCCTTGGAAATGTTGCACAGCTAGAGGGCGTTAGTTTATGTGTGCCATATACTTTGTGCTCATGCACGTGGAGTTACTTATGAGAGGTCACTGATTAACTAAAATGTAAGTCTATCAAAAGAACTGAAATAATGAGGCAGTCTGCAGAGGCTTAGATACAAGGTAATCACAGAGGTAAAAAGTATATTAATATAACGGTGTTGGTTATGCAAAACTGGGGGATAGGTAATAAAGGGATTATCTATCTTTTTCTACAATAAAAATTCTGGAGTAGACAGTCCCTTTAATACAATTTTCAGTAGTCTTCCAATAGATTATCATATCAGTAGAGTCTAAACTATATGTGTTGCAATTATTTTAAATGGCCAAACTTAATCTACAACTTGTAGGACCCAGTTCTGTCTAGAATCGGGCTATTACAGAGGTTACTACTGTCATAATATTTAAATCTCTATTTGTTTGGCTACACCAGAAGATGATAAAATATTAATATACAATTTAGGGACAGAATATGTAGCAGTTTTTTGTCTTGTGATGCCTACCATGTGTTCTTTCAGTTTTTGGGACTGGAAAATCCTGGGGCAAAAGAAGTCACATTAAGATATTTTGTAAAGTCACTTTACTATAAATAGTAAAACATTATATATATATATATATATATATATATACAGCACACAGAGGAAGTCCAGCACTCACTTGTGCAAGCACTCAGCTAAGATTAAAAGCAAAACTGGAAAAGTAAGTTATCGCATCTGGCCAAATGGGATAAGCCCAGGTACCACGTCAAGTTCTCTCCCAAACCTGGGTCCATAATATAGCCAAACAATGCAAGCTCTCAGTCCAGTCTGAGGGGCCTATTTATCAAAGCGTCAATCTTGGCACATTCGCTGGAGTCAATACGCTCGCCAGACATCGCTGCCGCGAATCTACATAGGACACCATTATTTTTTAAAAAGTCTGTCAAAAACAAGCACGTCAAGTACGGAGCGATGAACATCAGGCTGTTAATAAAAAAGAGACATCAATGTCGTGGATGTTTTGTTTTTTCCAACTTTATATATACCATGTTGTTACTGTCCATGAACAAGCACATTTCTCTAAAGCTACTCTTTTATATTTCATCTGTTAATGTCCAAGAAATAGCTACATTTATACCTGAACAAACAATAATATCTCATAGATAGTTACTTTCTATGTATTTGCTATGCAAAAAAACTGATATATGATATTTTCACATAAATGAAGGTGTATTTGTATTTCTAGAAATCATGATATGCCTATCTCATGTTTTTTTCTTTTTGTAAAATGATTATTAATGCTAGAATTTGTACATATATCTTTGCACATACTTGTATATATATGTGTGTTATGTCAGAAATCTTTTGCAAACATACTTACATGTCCATAAATTAATTATTTTGTTCTAAACAATGTTGTATTTCATATCTCTGTGTTTATTTATACCATTATATATATATATATATATATATATATATATATATATATATATATAGTGTAAATTTATTATTATTCTGAGCAGGAATAACTGTGAATATAACATGTAATCAGGGTATCATATGTATTTATTTGCAATCAATGGATATTTTAAGAGCTGGGCCAGTTTTCTCTCTGCACCTGTGTAACCCCTCCTTATTGCAGTCTAGTTTTAAACACCACCCATACACTGGCATTATAAAATGGGCTGGCATATAACATGACATTTCTTAATGAAAATAAAATTCAAGAAGGAAAAACACTGAAAATAGCATGACAGTAAAGAGGTGATTTTAATTTCTGCTGTATTAGATTCATGATAGTTTAATGTTAGGTAGACTATTCCCTGAGCTATCAGTTTAAGATTATATTGAATCAAACATCATTTGATTTTTAAAAACATTGTCTCAAATATTACACTCTGTGTCCTAATGTCATCATCAATGTTTAACTTTAATAATAATTTCACATATACATACTTTCAAAGCATAATACACAATGTAACAAATGGCATTTACAAGTTCTGATGAGTGATCAATGACACACATATTGAGCAATTTGATTCGTTAGTGATAGTATAAAATGTATAATTAAATAAGATCGGCTGATGTCATAAATCATGTGATTATGCATATCCCAATCAAAAGTGGTGGAAAACGTTACTATTTTGTGTTTTTTTTTTAGGAGTCTGCGTCAAATTTAGTCAAAGTGGAGAGTGGGACTTGTATTACATATGTTAAACATAGTGCAAATAGATTTTTCCAAAAAAGGAAGTTAGCTATATTATGTAATGTATTTATTTCATTTTTATCTCTATATCTATTAGTGCACCAAATTTGAAGCAATACTTTGCACCAACTTTGAAGCAATAATATTGTCCCCTTGCTTTGTAATGAGAGACAAAGATGTAACATAATACATAAGTAGTAATATATTTTTCATTTTTATCCCTATATCTACTAGTGCACCAAATGTGAAGCAACAATATTGTTTGATTTAGAAAGGGTATACAATTTGAATAAAGTTTCTAATTTACTTTTATTATGTAATATGCTTCATTCTCTTGCAGCATTGCACATAACCTTTTTGTGTTTTTAGACTCCCATTGATTTCTAAGGCATTTGCGGCCTCAAGGATGGTGGTTTGAATTATAGAAATAGACGTGAGCGTACCGTTGAATGTTTGTTAATATGGGAAGAGGGTCAAATAGAGTCAAATGTGAATTTGAAACATCTGGAATGACGCAAGCATCGATCTGCATCAGATTGATATCACAAGATCATATATTATGTCACACATTTCAACATTTGACAATCTTGATGCTTTGTTAAATAACGGATCAACTTTGCATCTAATTTGACGCGAGATTCCATCCTTATTATCAGTTGAAGCTTTGATAAATCGGCCTCCGAGGGTGCAATCCTCTTCTGTGTTTTGTATATGTATATATATATATATATATATATATATATATATATTTATCAATCAAGTGTTTGCTATCCATTAAAAATAGATTACAGCAGGGAATTTTCCCTAACTTCAGCTGATTATTTCCTGCCAAAAAGTCTTGTTGACATTTGCCTTTTTAAATTAATATGTATATATTGTATATGCAGAAATACACTACAATTGGTTTGTTAATTAATGTATTCTATGACCTTTTTCTGTCCATATTTCCTTCGGAAGTATGATCTGAAGCCATTACTAAGATAGGCTTATGCATATTAAAGGCTTACTTGAATTCTCTAGCAGTCTTTTCCTTTACCATTTCAATTGAAAGTTTATTACATAAATCAGCCTTTTAGCAAAGTGTTTCTGCAACTTATTGCTAAATGATTAAAAACATATTAGTATTTTACATTTTTGGGTATAAGGAAAAACTTGGACAGAAAAACAAATGTTGGTTAATAATCAAATTGAAATCCTAAGATATCAGAATATTTTACATTTTTATAACTTTTTGTAAAATAATAAGTATGAAGTCTTAACATTATACAGTAAGAATGAAAGTTGCTGTCTAATCATACTTATCTGAATCTTGCAAGCGTATGATAGCAAATTCCCATTGGAAACATACAAAAGAATTATTTTAGACAGTACATGCTGTATTACAGATTTTAGCTAGTGTTTCACATTTTCTTTACGATGCAAAAACGTAGGAGATTGGAATTTTAAATTGACAATCACCATAACACAATGCACACTCAGCACAAGAGGTCTTCATTAATTAATGGATTGCATTTGATCTTTCTCTGTAAAATGAAAAAAATATCTCCTTATAAATGAATTAAATTTAATAAAATAGAAAAAATATATATTCTTATGCTCCTGCTCTTTGAGTTTATCTGTAAGCTATTTTTTGGTTTATATATCTATATATGCTGACAGAAACTTTTTTTTAATTGTATTTACTATGAATCTTTATTACATATACCGAATGTAAGGGTATTATTTTCTGATGGAAAGATAAATCAATTGTATTGATACATGTATGAACATGCTAAAATGTGGATGTGTGTACGGAATCTGTTGGCGCTCTACAAATAACCGATAATAATAATAATAATAGGGTGTGTATGTTTGTGTTTGCAGTTTCTAGAATTTTTGGTTTTCATTGTGAAATTCCAAAATGTGCCACCTAATAAAAATATTTTTTTCTAAACTGCAATCTTCCCTTTCATTTTACTTTCATGTGTCACCCAATGTTTCCTCTAATTTTTTTTAGTGGTGTGTGAAATTGACTAAATTGTGTGTACATTTTATTCTTGAGTGTAATCAAACATGAAAATGTTGTAAAGGTAGTAACACACAAACACAAATGCACACACACAGAAACTCTCACTCTCTCACACACAGAAATGCTCACTCTCAAACACAGAAACTCTCACACACACACACACACACACACACACACACATAAACATAGTTAGAAACACAAACCCACACAGAAACACATACAGAAACACACACAGAAACAGATCTCTCTCTCACACATGCACACACATTCACACAGAAACATTTTACTCATACTAAAGACAATTCAGTGACCTTACAAAATGTTGACCAATACTCCTGCAAACAGAACATGGAACCCTTTCATTGTACCCACTAATACAGGGACAAAGACAACTGCAAAGGAACCCACTACAGGCAATAAAGAACCAAGTTTGGAGCACCTACACACCCAATAGCTAATTAGAAAATGTGCTCACATTACAGCTATCACCCCCTAACAAGAAAGACTAAAAGGGAGCTGTATGTAACCCAGCTCGCACCCCTGAGAAAATCACCTCATCTCTCAGAGGCACAAGCTAATGAGGCAATAAAGTCTTTCACCTAGATTACGAGTTTTGCGTTAGAGGTTATGCGGTGCTAACGAGCATTTTATGCTCACCGCTCACTTACAGACAGCGCTGGTATTACGGGTTTTTACAAACCCAGCATTAACCGCTCCACATCTTACCTCAATACCAGTGCTGCTTACGTTAGCGGTGAGCTGGCTGAACGTGCTCATGCACGATTTCCCCATAGGAATCAATGGGGAAGAGACGGCTGAAAAAAACCTAACACCTGCAAAAAAGCAGCGTTTAGCTCCTAATGCAGCCCCATTGATTCCTATGGGGAAAATACATTTATGTTTACACCTAACACCCTAACATGAACCCCAAGTCTAAACATCCCTAATCTTACACTTATTAACCCCTAATCTGACACCCCTGACATCGTCAACACCTAACCTACATTATATTGATTAACCCCTAATCTGCCGTTCCGGACACCGCCGCCACCTACATTATACTTATGAACCCCTAATCTACTGCCCCCAACATCGCTGACTCCTACATTATATTTATTAACCCCTAATCTGCCGCCCCCAATGTCGCCGCAACCTACCTACACTTCTTAACCCCTAATCTGTCGCCCCTAACTGTGATATACCTTTAAGGTATATCCCGCCTTTAACAGGTAACTCCCTATTTATAGCACATTTGGGTCAGGCATTCCTTGTCTGGAAATTGCTGTTACTAGAGTGATTTTGTTTTCTCTAGTTAATATTGCTACTTGACTTTTTCTCTCGTAATATATTCTCATTATTGGACTGTTACTTTCCCCTTGGTTTTCGTTATCAATTATCATTAGTTGTAACGAACTTTTCAGCTTTCACAACCTGTCTGTTTTTACGGACTTAACTTGCTTTTTGGATCACGAACCCGCCGGAACTACTTACCGCAATCCGGAAGCCGCACTCACACTGAAGACGCCGACCGGACCGGTCGTCAGGTACAAGTTCTCTCTGTTCAAAAACGCTGCATATAACTTTATCCTAATTCTATGTTACTTACCTCAGGAATCTAAAATCATCATCTCAAAGTTTGCCTAAATACCTGACGAAAGGATATGTGAATGGACTTGTATATATTTTAAGGTTGTATGTGTGAGTGCGTGAAGAGGATACATATTTAACAGAAGTTATATCTCATCTGAAGTTAACTCATTAATCACCTGTGTGATCATATCTCATCTGATCTGTACTTTATCATTACTTGTCTTATTAATTATTGATGCACTTATATTATCTAATCTGGAAAGACAATTCAGATTAAGACTCTGCGCTTATATCTATAACAGTAACTCTCACTACTGACTAGTCAGGTTATCAAGACCATATTGCTTGACTAAATTCAGGAAAAGAGATACAAACTTAATATTTTCACTGCAACAATATCTGCTACAGCAGATCATCACATAATTTCCAGACCACAGTGAATTAAGTTGTAATACTGTTATAGATTTTCATACAATGGATCAAACTGAAATAAAAAATCAGTTTACTAATATCCAACAAAAATTAGATTATCTTGCAAGAGGGTTAACTGAGGTTCAAGCAGAAAATGCAGCACTAAAAACTATAGTCAAAGACTATGTAACTGCAAAACCTGACATACCAGAACTACACATACAATACCCTCAAACTTTTACAGGCAAGAGACATGAATTCAGAGATTTTAAAAATGCTTGCCATCTTCTATTCTCTTTAAGACCACATACTTACCATACTGACCGCATCAAAGTTTGCACCACTATTTCTTTTCTACAAGGGGAACCTAGAACGTGGGCAAACAGATATTATGAGAACAATGATCCCATACTGGACTCATTACAAGAATTTTTCCAAGCCATGTCTAACTTATATGTAGATACTGACACACAGATAATAGCTGAATCCAAGTTACGTTCACTTAAACAAGGGAAGCGTACAGTAGAAGAATATACTACTGACTTCCAAATGTGGGCAGTAGATTCTCAATGGAACCAGGTTAGCCTTAAAAATCAGTATAGGCTGGGTCTTTCTGAAACATTAAAAGATGAGCTTTCACGTCAAGAGTTGCCAGATACTTTACCAGCTCTAATAAAATGAAGTACATCTATTGATAGAAGGCTTAGAGAAAGGCGTGCTGAAAGGGTGTCATATGACTCATCAACAAGGCAAACCATCACTTATAATTCAACTTCAGAAAAACCACAACTATATTCTACACCTATGGAAATTGGAGCGATTAAAGGATCTCTCACTCATGAAGAAAAGATAAGGAGGAGGGTAGAAAAATTGTGTTTATACTGTGCAAACAAGGAACCCTCTGTGTCTGAGTGTCCAATACTTCAGAAACAAAAGAAGGGTAAGCATAAAAACCCAAATCACATTTGTCACATCTCAGATGATAAACAATTGACATTAACTCTCTCTTTACAGTGGGATCAGGAAAATATCCTAACCAGGGCGTTGATTGATTCCGGGGCATCAGGAAGCTATATTGATTCTGTGTTTGTTGAAAAAAATAAAATACCCTTAGTATACAAGCAAACACCTGTGTATGTTAAGTCTATAGATGGAACTTTGATAAAAAAAGGTCATATTACACATCATACTGTACCTTTACTAGTTAAATCCAATACAGGTCTCACAGAATACATAAAATTTGATGTAATACCTATTGCATTACATAACTTAATTTTAGGGTATACATGGTTACAACTACATAATCCGGTAATAAACTGGAAACACTCAGAACTTACACTAACCTCTTCCTATTGCAATAAAACTTGTTACCCTCATACTGTTATAGCTTCACTTGAAGAAGGGATACCAGGTTTGTATCAGGATTTGGCAGATGTTTTCAATCTAAAGGAAGCAGAAAATTTTCCCCCACATAGGAGTTTCAATTGTCCTATAGACCTTGTTCCAGGGTCGCAGATACCACATGGGAAAATTTATCCATTATCACAAGAAGAATTAAAATTCCTGAGGACATACTTGGATGAGAATTTAAGAAAGGGATTCATTTCTCATTCAACTTCCCCAGCAGCAGCAGGCATGTTTCTAGTTAAAAATAAAGATAAATCGTTAAGACCTATAATTGACTACAGGGCTCTTAATGCCATTACAATAAAAAACAGATATCCATTACCATTGATTCCAGAGCTCATAGAGTGATTGAAAGGAGCAAACATTTACACCAAGCTAGATCTGAAAGGTGCGTATAACCTTATTAGGATCAAAAAAGGGGATGAGTGGAAGACTGCATTTAGGACCAGATAACGGTTTATATCAATACAATGTTATGCCATTTGGGTTAACCAACGCCTCAGCGACCTTTCAGCATTTCATTAATGAAATATTCTATGATTTACTGGATGTTTGTGTCATTGTATATCTAGATGATATACTTATTTACTCGAAGAATCCACAAGAACATGAAAAACATGTTCGATGGGTTTTAACAAGATTAAAAGAGCATAAACTATACGCAAAGCAAGAAAAATGTCTTTTTCATGTGAATAAGATAAAGTTCCTCGGTTATATCATAACACCCAACAGGATTCAAATGGACCCCGAAAAAGTATCTGCTATATTGCAATGGCCTATACCAAAATCGATACGAGCTCTGCAAAGATTTATCGGATTCACGAATTACTATAGAAAATGTATTGATAATTTTTCTAACATCGTTAAACCTTTGACTGAACTAACCAGTAAGAAACAAAGGTATAAATGGACAGAAAAGGCACAGATAGCTTTTGATTTCTTAAAAGAAAAATTTTCTAAAGCTCCACTGCTCCACATACCAGATAATAATTTTCAATATGCACTTGAAGTAGACGCTTCCAGTTCTGGAATTGGAGCCATCCTTTCACAATACAATAAGGAACAGACAGAGATGAACCCAGTTGGTTACTACTCCAGAAGATTTTCTCCTGCTGAAATTAACTATAGCATAGGAGATAAGGAGTTATTAGCCATAAAAACTTCTCTTGAACAATGGAGGCATTTATTAGAAGGAACTGAGAAACCATTCAAACTGTTCACAGATCACAAGAATTTAGAATACTTAAAGAAAAGCAAAACCTTGTCTGCTCGACAAGTAAGATGGTCCTTATTTTTGGACAGATTCAATTTTATAATTACATACAAACCTGGTCACTTGAACGTAAAGGCAGACGCTCTATCGAGAATACAAGAAGAATCACATCATGATGCAATAGTTCCAATTATACCAGCTGAAAGATTCATTGGAGTACTAACTCCTCTGGAGAAGGAAATAATAAAGGTAATACAGAAAGAGGATGATTATCCTAAGAATTGTATTAAAAACCCAGAAACAGGTCTTTATTATCACAAAGACAAGTTATATGTTCCGAAAGTAATGAGAACCCATATATTAAAAAACACTCACGACGAACCCTTATCTGGACATACAGGTATACAAAAAACAATAGAAAAAACAAGAAGAAGTTTTTGGTGGCCACAAATGGATCAAGACATCCAACAATATGTTACCTCTTGCGATACTTGCGCTAGAAATAAAGTTGATCACAGGGGACCGATTGGATTGTTAAACCCACTGCCAGTTCCTGATAGGCCTTGGTCCACAATTTTAATGGATTTCATTGTAGACTTACCTTTATCACACCGATATAATACAATATTAGTAGTAATAGATCACTTAACAAAAATGGGACATTTTAAACCATTGAAAAGCTTACCTAACGCTTACATCACTGCCAATGTTTTTCTCAACCATATTGTAAAGTTACATGGGCTTCCAACAACTATTATCACAGACAGGGGAACACAATTTACTTCAGCATTCTGGAGATCCTTATGTAAGTTGTTGAAAATAAACTCCAGGTATTCAACAGCATTTCACCCACAAACCAATGGAATGACAGAAAAATTAAACCAAACACTAGAGCAATATCTAAGGTGTTACGTATCCCATATTCAAGATGATTGGATTAATTATTTACCTATGGCCGAGTTTTCATATAACAACTCAATTTCAACATCAACAAAAATGACTCCTTTCTATGTAACTTATGGATATCATCCAACTAACATATTGATTACCAATACTGAGGTGAATTCAACAGTTGCCAAAGATTACTCAAGTAAGCTACAGGAACGTTTAGCGTTGGTTAAAACTCACCTCACGGAAGCCAAGAATTATCAGAAGCGGTATTATGACATGCATCATAGACCTAGTCCTCTATATAAAATTGGTGACAAAGTTTTATTATCGATTAAAAACCTAAAGGTGCATGTACCTTCAAAGAAATTAGCAAACCAATTTATTGGCCCTTTTGTGATAGACAAAATTGTAAATCCTTCTACTGTCAGATTGGTATTACCACCTTCCTATAAGATACATCCCACATTTCATGTATCATTAATTAAACCATACAAAGCAACAAATAAGGATGAAAACCTTAAACCCCCTGCTATTCAAATAGATGATCAGGAGGAATATGAAATTGAGAGGATTTTGGATTCAAGAATTTGTGGTCGTCATCTGGAATACCTTCTGAAGTGGAGAGGTTTTGGACCTGAGGATAATTCATGGCAAAGGCAATCTGAGATCCATGCACCACGTTTGATACAGTGTTTTCACAAACGATACCCATTGAAACCAACCATTGCTGATGTGGGGAGACCTTGAAGGGGGGAGTGTGTGATATACCTTTAAGGTATATCCCGCCTTTAACAGGTAACTCCCTATTTATAGCACATTTGGGTCAGGCATTCCTTGTCTGGAAATTGCTGTTACTAGAGTGATTTTGTTTTCTCTAGTTAATATTGCTACTTGACTTTTTCTCTCGTAATATATTCTCATTATTGGACTGTTACTTTCCCCTTGGTTTTCGTTATCAATTATCATTAGTTGTAACAAACTTTTCAGCTTTCACAACCTGTCTGTTTTTACGGACTTAACTTGCTTTTTGGATCACGAACCCGCCGGAACTACTTACCGCAATCCGGAAGCCGCACTCACACTGAAGACGCCGACCGGACCGGTCGTCAGGTACAAGTTCTCTCTGTTCAAAAACGCTGCATATAACTTTATCCTAATTCTATGTTACTTACCTCAGGAATCTAAAATCATCATCTCAAAGTTTGCCTAAATACCTGACGAAAGGATATGTGAATGGACTTGTATATATTTTAAGGTTGTATGTGTGAGTGCGTGAAGAGGATACATATTTAACAGAAGTTATATCTCGTCTGAAGTTAACTCATTAATCACCTGTGTGATCATATCTCATCTGATCTGTACTTTATCATTACTTGTCTTATTAATTATTGATGCACTTATATTATCTAATCTGGAAAGACAATTCAGATTAAGACTCTGCGCTTATATCTATAACAGTAACTCTCACTACTGACTAGTCAGGTTATCAAGACCATATTGCTTGACTAAATTCAGGAAAAGAGATACAAACTTAATATTTTCACTGCAACAATATCTGCTACAGCAGATCATCACACTAACGTCGCCACCCCTATATTAAAGTTATTAACCCCTAAATCTAAGTCTAACCCTAACACCCCCTAACTTAAATATAATTTAAATAAATCTAAATAAAATTACTATTATTACCTAAATAATTCCTATTTAAAACTAAATACTTACCTATACAATAAACCCTAATCTAGCTACAATATAACTAACAGTTACATTGTAACTAGCTTAGGGTTTATTTTTATTTTACAGGCAACTTTGTATTTATTTTAACTAGGTAGAATAGTTATTAAATAGTTATTAACTATTTAATAACTGCCTAGTTAAAATAAATACAAAAGTACCTGTAAAATAAAACCTAACCTAAGTTACAATTACATCTAAGACTACACTATAATTACATTAATTCCCTAAATTAAATACAATTAAATAAAATTAGCTAAAGTACAAACCCCCCCACTAAATTACAGAAAATAATAAACAAATTACAAGATTTTTAAATGAATTACACCTAATCTAATCCCCCTAACAAAATAAAAAAGCCCCCCAAAATAAAAAAGCCCTACCCTACACTAAATTACAAATAGCCCTTGAAAGGGCCTTTGCGGGGCATTGCCCCAAAGTAATCAGCTCTTTTACCTGCAAAAAAAATTACAAATCCCCCCAACATTACAACCCACCACCCACACACCCACACAACCAACCCTACTCTAAAACCCACCCAATACCCCCTTAAAAAAAACTAACAATAACCCCTTGAAGATCACCTTACCGGGAGAAGTCTTCACCCAACCGGGCCAAAGTACCCAATGAATCCGGCAGAAGTGGTCCTCTAGACGGACAGAAGTGGTCCTCCAGACGGGCAGACATCTTCATCCAGACGGCATCTTCTGTCTTCATCTATCCAGCGCGGAGCAGGTCCATCTTCAAGACATCCGAGCATCCTCTTCTTCCGACGGCTATGGCTGAATGAAGGTACCTTTAAGTGACGTCATCCAAGATGGCGCCCTTTCAATTCCGATTGGCTGATAGAATTATATCAGCCAACCGGACTTAAGGTAGAAAAAATCCTATTGGCTGATGCAATCAGCCAATAGGATTGAGCTGGTATTCTATTGGCTGATTGGAACAGCCAATAGAATGTCAGCTCAATCCTATTGGCTGATTGGATCAGCCAATAGGATTGAACTTCAATTCTATTGGCTGATTGCATCAGCCAATAGGATTTTACCTACCTTAATTCCGATTGGCTGATAAAATCCTATCAGCCAATTGGAATTCAAGGGACGCCATCTTGGATGACATCATTTAAAGGAACCATCATTCGTCGTGTAGTCGTTGGTCTGGATGGATGTTCCGCGTCGGCTGGCTTCAAGATGGACCGCTCTGGATGGATGAAGATAGAAGATGCCGCCTGGATGAAGACTTCTGGCCATCTGGTGGTCCTCTTCTGCCCGGATCAGATGAAGACTTCTGCCCCTCTTGAGGACCACTTGTGCTCAGCTGGGTGAAGACGTCTCAAGGTAGGGTGATCTTCAAGGGGTTAGTGTTAGGTTTTATAAAGGGGGTATTAGGTGGGTTTTAGAGTAGGGTTGGGTGTGTGGGTGGTGGGTTTTAATGTTGGGGGGTATTGTAATTTTTTTTACAGGTAAAAGAGCTGATTACTTTGGGCAATGCCCCGCAAAAGGCCCTTTAAAGGGCTATTTGTAATTTAGTATAGGGTAAGGAATTTTTTTATTTTGGGAGGCTTTTTTATTTTATTAGGGGGATTAGATTAGGTGTAATTAGTTTAAAAATGTGTAATTATTTTTTTATTTTCTGTAATTTAGTGGGGGTTTTTCGTACTTTAGTTTATTTAATTTAATTGTAATTAATTGTAGTTAGTTTAGGTAATTAATTTAATGATAGTGTAGTGTTAGGTGTAATTGTAACTTAGGTTAGGATTTATTTTACAGGTAAATTTGTCTTTATTTTAACTAGGTAGTTATTAAATAGTTAATAACTATTTAATAACTATTGTACCTAGTTAAATTAAATACAAAGTTGCCTGCAAAATAAAAATAAACCCTAAGCTAGCTACAATGTAACTAATAGTTATATTGTAGCTAGCTTAGGTTTTATTTTAAGGTAAGTATTTAGTTTTAAATAGGAATAATTTAGGTAATAATAATAATTGTATTTTGTTTTATTTAAATTATATTTAAGTTAGGGGGTGTTAGTGTTAGGGTTAGACTTAGGTTTAGGAGTTAATAAATTTAGCATAGTGGTGGCGACATTGGGGGCAGCAGATTAGGGGTTAATAAATGTAGATAGGTTTCAGCGATGTTAAGGACGGCAGATTAGGGGTTAATTATATTTAACTAGTGTTTGGGAGGTGGGAGTGCGGCGGTTTAGGGGTCAATACATTTATTTAAGTGGCGGCGATGTCCGGTTGGCAGATTAGGGGTTAAACACTTTATTTAAGTGTTTGCGATGTGGGGGGGGGGGGTCGGTTTAGGGGTTAATAGGTAGTTAGTGTACTTTTTAGCACTTTAGTTAAGAGTTTTATGTTATGGCGTTAGCCTATAAAACTCTTAACTACTGACTTTTAAATGCGTTAGGAGGCTTGAGAGGAGAGGGTGTACCGCTCACTTTCTCCAAGACTCGTAATACCGGCGTTAGGCAAATCCCATTAAAAAGATAGGATACGCAATTGACGTAAGGGGATTTGCGGTATGTTAAAATTGCGGAAAAAAAGTGAGCGGTACACCTGTACCTGTCAGACTCGTAATACCAGCGGGCATTAAAAAACAGCGTTGGAACCTCTCAACACTGCTTTTTAAGGCTAATGCACGACTATCTAGGCGATAATTTTGACATATTCTAAATCTATAGTGAGCTGATACAAGTTAAAGCCCTTACTATGCTATAACGCCTCTTTAACATCTGGAATAAGAGACTGTCGACTATATCCATGACTAAAACTATACTAGATAGCCTCACCCTCACTTGGTCTGCGACTCTAGCAGCTGACCTTAGGGAATCACAGACACTGGTTATTTACTAAGATTATCTTACCCGCAGCAGACTGAGTAAGTGGAGAAAAGATTTATCTAATGTATGTGGCAAGTACTCCTACCCAGACCCCGATTTTTTGCACTACATCTGGTACTGCCCTAAAATTCATAGATACTGGAATTAGGTCTCCTTCTGGCTCTACAAAATCACAACCACCTTCATCACACTTACGCCTATACAGGTACTATTCCTAGATCAGTTGCCAACTCCAAGACAGGATAGAAAGCTTCTTGTTAACGCTATACTCTTAGCCAGGAAATGCATCTTTCACAAATGGCTTAATAGGGAGGCACCCTCCAGTATGCTTCTTAAGCAAATGATGTTGAAATCCTTGTTATGAGAAAAATGTGATACTCTATTTGATGTTAATGTACGAGTAACCCGTTTTATTGTGAAATGGAGACTTTTTTTTAAAATCCCTAGATCTCCCAACACAGAGGCAAATACTTTACCCTTTAAAAATACCATTTATATGTTGGAAGCGAACCTACGGGGTGACTGGAACATCTCATAGAATGTTTTAGAACATTGAGAGGGAGTGGGAGATGTGTAAACCACCTGTCATAAGTTTAATGATGTCTTTTATCTAATTCACTAATTATCCTTATAGTAGAAATTGTAACTTACAGCAATATATAGCAAAAGTTGTTTAAAGTTTTTGATTCTTTTCTTATTTAATTTTTTAAAGCTCCACCCTAGGGCCCATGAGCAGCCATAGGGTGCTTTAGCTTTCAACTGTTTAAAATGTATTATGTAAATTGAAAAATTATACAAATTGTTCAATATGCAATGTGACTAATGTTTACCCCGAGTGAGGGGTGAAATCTTCATGACTTTTAACCAACTATTGACTATAATTAGTGTTTTCCTTGTTATTTTAATTTCATGTCCACATAAGTGGACTGTCGTGAACCGACATTGGTAATTATATTTGTTTGCCTATTGATAATAAAAATATTTTGAAAAAAAAATAAAGAAATAGAGAGATAAAAAGAGATACTGAACGAAAGTTATGATTTTCATAATTTTGATGGAGCATGCAAATTAAATAAAATCTATAATTATCGATGATTAATAATTAAATGTTATTGTCTGTATTTAGAAAATCTTTACAAAAGCCTTGTACATCTAATATATATATATTCTTTATTCATACTATCAATTTCACAATTTAAAGAATGTCGACGTTTCGGCCTGTCATTTAATTTGTTGGGAGTTCATCTAACAGTGCGGTACTCACTATTGAAGATTATGAATTGTCTTGAAGAAGGCCTCTGGACAGGCCGAAACGTCGACATTCTTTAAAATGTGAAATTGATAGTATGAATAAAGAATTCAAATTGTATAAAGTCCTGTGAGTGCCCTGCATCTACATAGCTTCTCTCTCTCTATATATATATATATATATTTCTTATAAAGACACCTTCAATGACGTATGAATGAGTCAATGGACTATTAATAATAATATAATAATATAATATAACTATTGGTCCCTGTTTTAAAAATAATATAGACAGACAACACTTTGAATAACAACTGTTGACAACTAGAGCATAATCCATGTGGCACATAGATACATTTGTGCAATGTACAGTAATATGTTTTCTGACATAACACATATTGATCACAATGCAAGACATAAGATATATTTAAAACTATGTCATCATGGTGCTGTTAGAATATACTTATATATATAAAGCTAGTCCAAGAGTGAAATATTTGATTTATCTGCAAAATAGTGTAAGGATTACTAAAGATATTTTGTATTTATATAAAAAAATCAATGTCTTTATTTGAAAATTTCACTGTAAAGGAATTGTCTATTCCATATACTGATGTAATGATTTTGATAGAGCATGCAATTAAAATCAAATATATCATTTTATCCTATTATCAAGAATATTTAATTATCCTTCTCTCTTAATGATAAGAAGAAAATATCAAAGCATATGAGATATATATTTATCTAATCTGCACATGTGTAAAAATGTGTTAGTGTTGTCTAAATGTAGCCAACAACTGTCAAGCACTACCCAGGTGCAGAATAAAAAATGGTCAAGACCCTAATATTACATTAAAATAAAGATAGCAAGAATCAAAGGAAAATATTTGAATACTCATACATTGAGATTTGGATTACAATGGAATCTGACCTCTGATTCGTGATTGTTCTTTTTAAAAACAATAGAAATCGAATTAGAGGATCCATGTTAATATAGATCAATGTTAATGGATTAGGTAATGTTATGTCCACGTTTGTAAGTCAAAGGTAAAGTATAATTAGACATACCAGACTGGGACAAACCCGGGCTAGAGGTTCCAGCACCAACATCCATATCTGTAAAATATTCCATTAGAATTGGATATCATTAATACAAAATAAGGCCATGGACACAAACAATCATACTTTTTTTAGAAATTGACAAATGTAAACATTTTTTGTATTCACGTGAGTTCATTGTTTGAAAAAATGAATTTCTAAATAAAGATATCATGTATTTTTTTTTTTGGGGGGGGGGGCGGAGCCTGGCCAAGCAGGGTAATGGCCGCACACTAACTAGGCTCCGTAGCCAATTTTCTCCCTAAGGCGGTCAAATCTCAAGTTCCCGGCAATCTATATAGCTCTCAGACCATCTAGAACACCCCTGACCATCTGGGATAGATCTGTTTTAAAATCGGACAAGGACGTGTGAGACTTGGGTGAGGGGACATTTACAACGGCCCAGATCAGCTAAAGCACACGCTGCTACTATGGACCGTACGGCTCCTATATAGCTCCGGCTCTGCTCCGGACACAGACTGTTGCCCGCCCGGGTAATCACCAGGGTCATCGGCTGGGATTGGCCTAAAACACCTCACTGCGGCACGCACCCGATACACCAGGTGCCATTACAACTTGGGCCCAAGACATAGCGGTAAGATCAACCGCACGGCTCCTACATAGCTCCGGTCACAGACTGTTACCCGTCTAGGTAAATACTAGGATCATCGGCCTAAATTGCTATATAACACTGCACAGCGGCACGCACCCGATATACCGGGCCCCCAATACAGTTTGGCATGGTAGTGAGATAGTCCCGCTCCAGTGGGGGTCAACACATTGTTGACAGGATAGATATATCGGGGTGCTAAATGTACAAATTGAAAGGTCCCTGCATCTCTTTAACACTCACGGCCACATAAAAACAGCAAGGGAAACAGGGTTCCCTACGCACTTTAATTACTACTAGATACGGCCTATACTTGGCACTATAAGCACGGTAATTCCAAACCAAATCATCTGAAACCTGCTCTCATTTTTATATCAGGAACTTTTGGGTTAAAACAGGGGGTGATCTGGGATGTCCTGTAAACGGGCTGCCAGAATGGAGAAACCACTGAAAAATACCACCCTCAATCAATACCTTAAGACAGTGGAACCTCAAACAGAAAAAGGGCCTGATCCTACTGAGGCACAATCTCAGGCCTCACTGCATGACTCTACACCTAATAATGGCTCATTTATAACAAGAGAAGACCTCAAAAATCTTTCATCCAAAGATGATATTAAGGAAGTGCTCAAGGTGGTCAGGGGCTTATTTGGTGAATTGCGAATAGACGTTTCTCAAGTTAAGCAAAAAGTCGCCAAATTGGAAAATATACAAACAATGCTATGTGATGATGTACAGCACTCCACAAAACAGCTGCATAACCATGAAGAAAATATTATCTTTTTATTGGACAAAGTCGAAGATCTCGACAATCGTAACAGACGAAACAATTTGAGGGTCAGGGGGATCCCTGAATCCATCATTCCATCTTCCCTTCCGGGCTGTCTGCAAGATCTGTTTCGCTCCATTAAGGGCACCCCGTCTGCACCAGAAGTGATCCTAGAGAGGGCACATAGGGCCCTTAGGCCGAAACCAGCGGGGAAAGCACCTCCACAAGACGTCATAGTTCATTTCCTGAATTTTCTTGATAAAGAAGAAGTACTAAAGAAAGCAAGAGTTAAGTCCCCTATTACACATGCAGGCGTCAAGATACAAATATTCTCGGACATAAGTCCAGCCACCCTCCAGAAGCGTCGAGACCTAAGATTTATTACTGACACACTTCGAGCAGCGGGGATCCAATACCGCTGGGGGTTCCCAGTAAGTATAATCACTACAAAAAATGGGGAAACGATAATTTATCGTGGCCCGGACGACCTCCATAGGCTTAATGAAAAACTAGGCCTCAAGAACTCCTTTCCAGACACAGAAGCAGACAACTCGAGAATCATCCCCTCTTCCACGCCAAGATGAGGTATCGTATATTATTTAAAAGAATACTTTGTCACCCACTACCACTCATGGAAAAGACTTCACAGCCCATGCCTTAGGAGGTTGTATAAAAACCGAGACTAGACTGTGATATTTTGAGTTATCTCTAAAGGATAGTGGGACTTGTCTGTGATACCTCAGGTTGGGCCTCTACCTGATACACATTACAGTATTATAGTAAATAACAGATAACGGGCGTTGTGCATAACTTAGATCACTAAGACATTTTCTAGATTAAAAGCAGTTTATCAAATAGTTATGTTTATGTTGTTAATGCAAAATGTTCAAAATACCAGGCTACCTTATAGTATATAGGAGCTATTCACATTCACAGCTTGTTATCGTTCATCATTAGAAATATAAGTTTTTTATAATGCAATACTTCATGTATGTCCGTTTGTGATTTGATTTGTTTACTAGTTTAAAAATGAATATCACCCCACTATAACAGATAGCTAGAACTATGTTTAACGTGGAACATTAAGATATGTATTGGTTAAATAGTAATACAATGGAGAAGTATGTACATGCTACTAATACAAAATGTACTAACCATTTAGTTACCTACTAATATATCTGAGTTATTTACAATTTCACTTTACCCTCATCTGTTGATGTAATTGCAAGATTTTTTTTTTACATTACTATATTTATTGTATGTCCGCTTGTGATTTGTTCAATAGTTTAAAAATGGTTATCATCTCACTTTCTCTGACTTGTAAGCCCACTTACACCTCACTAACAACTAGGGCATGACTTGACGCTGATTGAAATACTACTGATAACACTTAATCTACAACCTAAGTAATCGCACAATCCTAGAAACACCATGACAAATAAAAACCACATTCTCAGGCTTGTACGCTTGGAAGTCAGCCATCTCATTACTTTACAATCAAGGATATAGTTACCATGAACCAGATCGACTTTAACCACACAGATCCCACGGACCAGGAACTAAATTGTATATAATACAAGACTTATACTTCCCAAAGACCCCTAGGAGAAAAGGCTCTTTCCTCTTCCTTCTCATTAGTAACCGTACACTCTTCTCAGTTGACATTTTACAAGACTTGTACTTAATTATTGAAACTTCAACAGCTTTACCTTTCTTACTTTCTTCCTCAGACTTCTCTTCTAACCCCTAGCCTCTTGTCTTACTACACTCAACTACTCTTAACTTCTCCTACTTACCTATTCGTTCTATCTACCTACACCTCTCTCCCCTCTCTTAAACCCCTCTTTTTTTTTTTTTTTTTTCTCTCCCTCACAAAGTATACTCTAATAATGGCATGTAAAAACCTTAAATTCATAACTATAAATGTTAAGGGCTTGAATAGCCCCATGAAACGCAGTATTGTTCTGAACAACCTCAATAGGCTGGGTGGGGATGTTGTCCTCATACAAGAATCCCACTTTAAGAAAGGGCATGAACCGAAATGGCACAATAAGGATTATCCTACTGCCTTTTTCGCCTCCGGCCCTAACAAAAAGAACGGGGTAGGCATCTTAATTAAACGATCAATTCCATTCCAGGTTGTCCACACAGATACAGATCACGAAGGCAGATTTATTATTGTTCACGGGTTACTTTACGGACGCCCTATCACAACTGTAAATACCTACTTCCCAAATAAAGATCAAAAGACATTTATGAGACATCTTTCTAATCACATACTAGAGCAGAAGAAAGGTCCACTCATCCTGGGAGGGGACTTTAACACTCCTATGGACCCCAAACTAGACACATCAGGGGGTAGTTCCACAATCCCCAAAAGAGACCTCAAGAGTATTAACCACCTCCTCAGAGATTTAGCCGTCCACGATGTATGGAGACTATCTAACCCGACTAGGAGAGACTATACATTTTTTTCTCACCCACATGGGGTCTACTCCCGATTAGACTACTTTTTTGTAGACCCTCTAATTCTATCTATAATAAAAATGTCTAAAATTCTACATATTACCTGATCAGATCACGCACCAGTTCTGTGCACGATGGAATGGCCCGAGACACCTCTTGCCCCGTTCCAATGGCGACTAGATCATCACTTATTAGATGATCCTCTGGTCAGAGCAGACCTAGAGAAAGCCATCCCAGAATATTTTCAAATTAACAAGACAAATGTGACCTCAGAATTGAATAGATGGGAAGCACACAAATGTGTGATCAGGGGGACACTGAATAAACATAAAGCAAGAATACGCAAACTACATAGGGAAAAATATAATGATTTATTGCAAAGTCTGTCAGAGGCAGAAAGAGCTCATAAACAGTGCCCAGAAAATACAACCCTTTCGGACCTTTTAACACAAGCTCGTACAAAGGTGAGGGACTTTCTCCATTTAGATCACCAAAAGCAGACTTTAGCACTCAAACAGAATTACTATACTTATGAGAATAAAGCAGGTCGCTTACTTGCCAGATCCCTTAAGCGCAAGCATTTAAAATCATATATTCTCACATTGATAGATAGAAAGGGACACACTAGAACTGATAGCTTTAGTATTGCAGAAACTTTCAGAAAATATTATGAGACCCTTTATAATATTACACAACCAACAGTCGATAGCAATCAAAGCCACCAGTCTCAGGGTCCCCTCGAAGCACATAAATACATTTCTGACTTGGAACTTCCCCGCCTAGACTCAACAGACTCAGCAATACTTGACCATCCTATCACATGTGAGGAAGTTTCATTAGCTATAAAACACACCCCAGTGGGTAAGAGCCCTGGACCTGATGGTTTCGGAGGTAAATATTACAGAATGTATTCCGCTGACTTAACACCCCATCTCACACAGTTATTTAATGTTATCAACGAAGTCGGCGGCTTCTCCAAACAAATGTTAGAAGCATATATCACAGTCCTTCCCAAACCAGGTAAACCACCTACAAAACCTGAAAATTTTAAGCCAATATCTCTACTTAACGTAGATGTGAAAATATACGCTAAAATTCTTTCGGATAGACTTAATAGGATACTGCCCAAACTAGTGAGCCCAAATCAAGTGGGTTTTGTACCAGGCCACGAGGCAAAGGACAATACGTTGCGGATACTCCAGCTAATCTCTTATGCCCGTAATAAACAGATCCCTATGATTCTGGTCTCCACAGATGCCGAGAAGGCCTTTGACAGGGTCAATTGGGGCTTTCTCGGCTCTGTCCTACAACAAATGAATATTAGTAGCAAATTTATTTCCAAGATTTTTGCATTATACTCCAATCCCACGGCTAAGGTGAGAGTTAACGACATCCTATCGGATCCGTTCAGGATCACCAATGGAACGAGACAGGGTTGCCCTCTGTCCCCAATCCTATTTGCCTTGTCTGTGGAGGCACTGGCTCATAAAATTAGGCAGAACCCCCAGATCTGTGGCATTAAAATCAATGACTCAGAACATAAAATGGCCTTATATGCCGATGATATTTTGTTTATGCTAACCAACCCAGAGAACTCTTTGACAACGTTACTAGATGAATTCGACGTATACGGTAGATTCTCTAATTTCCACCTAAATGCTTCCAAGTCGGAAATCTTAAATATTAATGTGCCCCCAGAAACTATACTCAAAATAAAATCTGAGAATCCCCTAGTTGTCCAACCCCACAAAATGAAATACCTGGGTATATATCTGACGGCAGACCCTAAAGACCTATTTACAGCCAACTACAAACCATTACAAGAACAAATCACAGCTGATCTTTCCAGCTGGAGCAACAAACAGATTTCATGGTTGGGCAGAGTCCAAGTAGTTAAAATGAATATTCTACCACGCATCCTATATATATTGCAAACACTACCTACTCCATTACCCAGACATTATATTACGAACCTCCAAGAGATCATAGGACAGTACATCTGGCAAAAAATTAGACCACGCATCCCAAAAGCTACTATGTTCCTCCCTAGAATTAGAGGGGGATTAGGGGTACCAAACATAGAAATCTATAGAAAGGCATCAATACTGCAACGCCTGGTGGAGTGGTGCTATAACTCAGTAGATAAACGGTGGATCCAACTTGACAGAACAATTTTAAACTCAGATAATATGGGAGTATGGGCTTGGATCTCCCCAAAATTAAGACCCACAGAAATTTCGCAATACCCACTGGGGAGCGAATTGTTCCTAGTATTGGACAAAATTCTTAAAACGTCCAACCACCTCTCCACCACGCTCTCCCCAATGACGCCATACAGAGGCAATCCTGACTTACCGACCGCAGGCTTCCCCCCCCCTGACCGGCCCCTTCCCGCATATACAAGAACTCACCTTAAAAAGTATATTAGAAGGAGGTAGATTGATACAAAGGGAGAACCTGATAGGTACTGAAGGGGGTCCCCCCCCCTCCATGGTTCGCTTACACACAATTAGCACATTTTGTTCAGACACACAAGAAAAGAGATGAATTTAACCGCCCCTTGACTAGATTTTAAAATTTGTGTTAGCAGCAAACCCAACCCAGACATATCATATCTAAACTATACAACATGTTACTGACTAATACCCTTCTTTTACTCTCAAATGGGCTAAAGACCTAGAAAGAGAAATCAGCCAGGAGGCATGGGATCATGCCTTACAATGCCATAAGGAAGCCACAATTTCCTCTAATATTATGGAAATGAACTTTAAATTATTGGCGAGGTGGTATCTTACACCAGCCAGAATACGTCATATATACAAAAAAAGCAGCGGCAGATGCTGGAGGGGATGTGGGGAAGAGGCAGATTTAATACATATCTGGTGGTCGTGTAGGGAAATGGAAGTTTTCTGGTCGGGGATATTCTCTGAAATAGAAACTAAACTTAACATACAAATACAAAAAGACCCAGGCATCCTTATCTTTCTAGACATTCCTAAAATTCGAAACAAATCTAAAAAACTCTTACTATATATTATGTTAAATAGCGCCAAACTCCTTGTCCCACAAAGATGGAAATCAAGTGAGGTCCCCTCACTTGAGACATGGAAAGAGCAGGTCTCCTCCATGCTCCAAATAGAAAGGTATCAACATATGAAGAATGGTACAATGGAATTATACGAGGCAATGGTGGAACTATGGAACCCCTCTGTGGCCCCCATGCCCTAGTTAAATGAGACCCTTAACAGATAATCTATGATCTTCTACTCACAATAGCACTCACCTCCACTCAGCCCCCAATTAATATAAATGCCCATCTAGTCAGGGCCTATTCTCTCACCATCTCCCTCCCCCCTCCTCCCCTTTTTTTTTTTTCTCTCTTTCCCTCCCCCCCTCCTCCCTACCCTCCTTCTTTCTCCTCCACCTCTTTTCTTCTTTCCTTCTCCTTCCTCTCACCTTTATGTCTTTGCTGACACTTTTCTTATATATTCCAATATTTTCTATATACCAGAGACTTATCAAGATAGATGTACAGGAATTGTTTTACGGATCACTAATGGATAGTTCATCTATTAAGTTATAACTTACTATTATGTTATTGTTCACAATAGAAAATTGAAAACTGAGCTACGGAAATTCTGAAAGAGAGACAGAAATATGGACTATTAAATTACTATCTATAGAGGTTTGGGAGGATCCCAACCTCCCAGAGTGTTGATAACTTTTACTGTAATGTATTATATATACAAACCTGGAACGGTTTATGACTCTGTAATCTCTTTTACTGTTTGTTATATTTTTCTTTATGCTCAATAAAAACTATTAAAATAAAAAAAATAAAAAAAGATATAATGTATTTTTAATTTCAATCTTTTATGTTGTTGACTGTCCCTTTAAGTCATGTTATGTTTTTTTGCATTGTCATCAATTGTTAGACATTAATTGGTCAATTTTACTTTGATATTGCTAGTATAGCTTTTGTAATGTCAAAGATTGAAAATCAGGATACTGTATTCTTCACATATATGCTAATTAACATATACATTTTAGAAACATGTCTAATGTAATGCCACTGTTACAGCAAACACATGTTCATGTCTCAATTATATCTTCCATGATGATTGCGCAATAATTGAAAGCGTAATTGCGCATCTGTGATTATGAATTGATTTGGATCTAGTAGTGTGATGAGTTTAATTTGTAAAGCTTTCGAATATATTTGCTATTGTGTGTATCACGATATTGAAATAGGATATTTGTAAAGATTGAATGATACCAATTAATATTTCTAACTTTTGTATGATTCGATATTCAATGTATGAAATGGTGGATAATAGGGATTTCCCGGATGCGCAATTCCATTTTAGCTCTGTGACGCATATTCGGGAGAGCGCAAGAAAATCATTATTCCTATTTCATGTGTGACGAATCTAAATTCAGATATCTACCATCATATGTAAGTTCTGTTAGAATATCTATATAGTTTGAATATATGACTATACACACATTGCTTAAATATATACTCAAATATTAATATATTATATGAAGTCTGATATTTACCTGGTTCAGATTCTCTGCTTTCTTCTCCCAGGTCACCGATTGGAGATGCTGCTGCACTGGGCTCTGGGTCTTAAGTGTCAGAGTCAGCAGCTGGGGTCTGAGAAGGGGTTGAGGAGCGTGAGGAGGCAAATCTGCGGGGAAAACGGAGATTGAGAAGGGTGTGTGTGGGGGTGGAATCTGCTTTCCATCCCTCCGACGGGCTTTTACCCACTCCTTCATAAAGCAGACTTTCTTGCAAATCCACAACCTAATATCCCAGAATTTCTGCATGATTTGCCCCGTGGTCCTCTGGATGTTACACACCGATTTAACATTACGGGTGATAAACACCCAGAGGGCCCTCCTAATATTCAGCTTCGTCAAAATATTTTTAGTCCCAAACAACTTTGGATAGAACTCCTCGACCGTGTTGACCAGTATAGTACTTTCCGCCCGTGTGAACCTTGGAGACGTCATGCTTGCCGAGTTATATATTAAATATATTATATATATATATATATATATATATATATATATATATATATATATATACTGTACACCAGCAGGCATTAGAGAACTGACAAAAATGAAATGTGTAATGGACTTTTATATGGGGAAGTAAACCTGAGCTATATCATGGGACATGGTATCTGTACATCTGATTTGATAAAATACTGTAATTTTGTAAGCATGTCTGTGAGGCCATACTGAGTCAAGTTATGTTTGTGTGATGAACTCTGATTGGCCGTTACTTAATGTTTCATGGATTCATATCTTTGTAACTTCCATACACATACCTCCTGGGGGTGCTGTTACTACATTTGGCATGTAGACTTATTTGTAATTTTTGAGAATGGTATGCGTATATGTGTGATGGATATTTAATATACGTAATACATTAAATATTAATATATTTAACTTACATTTGAACTCGATTTTATTTTTACTCACGATAGTAAATATAATCCAGTCACATTAGTAAATGTTTTACACATTTCGATGTTTAATATTGATCATGTTATTTCATAAATATATATTTGATTCTAAAAAGTAAACATTGTATGTATTCATTGATTATAAAAGAAATATTGTGACATTGATTGTGTGCTAGTGTGTGAAACAGAATAGAAATCTCTAAAGATGCGAATCTCGTGTTGCAAGGTACATTTACCACGCTGTATTTAAAAAAATGGTGAAATGCGTAATTTGTATTTATAATGGACGTAACTTTGATTAAAATGTTTTATATTTTTAATTTGTAATTCAACGTTTCTGTTCATTATTATTAAAATAAAACCGAGCTTGTATTTGTCTCAACTGCTCACATATATTTATTTTTGCCATAGTCTCTTTATTATTAAAGGGAAATTACACCCAAATATTTTATTTCAGGATCCAGATAGAGAATACATTTTTTTGCTTCATTCTTTAGATATCCTTTACTGAAGAAATAGCAATGCACATGGGTGAGCCAATCACACAAGGCATCTATGTGCAGCCACCAACCAGCAGCTACTGAGCATATCTAGATATGTTTTTAAGGGAAAGTATATCAAAAGAATGACGATAATTAGATAATAGAAGTAAATTGGAGTGTGGTTTAAAATTTTATTTTCAATATAAATCATGAAAGAACCATTTTTGGCTTAATCTCCCTTTAATTAGCAGATATGCAATATTGAAAATTATATTAAGACATTTGGCTAAACATTGAAACTATGCATTGTTGCTCACCCACAAATAAGTAGATATCTCCCAGTAATGCTTTGCTGCTCATAAGCCTATGCATATCGTTTGTGCAAACTTAGGATAACATAAGAATGAACCATATGTGATTATTAAAGTCCATTTTTATTTTAGATTCAAATCTGCTATGACTGAATCCTGGAAGATTCAATTCTTTTTGCATTTCTCTTTCAATAAACATTAAATAGCCATCACAAGCTCTAAAATAAAACTAAGTTATTTTTTTAAATATGCACTGTGCAGTCATGTGTAAATATGAGAATATATTTAAATATATGAGTGTATTTTATATACATATAAAAAGGGACAATAAACTCAAAATATATTTACTTTAATACACTACAAATTATTGCATGTTCGATCCTGTTATATGAATATACAATTAACCTGTGTGAGAACCTTGTTTGTAAAATGTCCACTTATCTCTATCCTTTCATGGAGCTTTAAAATGATTCAGTGCTGACTCTTAAAGGGACAGTATACTATAATATTTCTAAAAATTAATGTGTTTACAATTCCTTATTATTTTATTATCAGCAGAATATGTAATGTATGAAATTAAAGTGTTCATGTCAGTCTATGAATTATTCTTTTGAAGCCAAAACCCAAAATATTTGTATTAGCTTGGATAGATAATCTGATCTCCTAACGTTATCACATTTTTTAATATATATATATATATACTTTTTTATATCTGCAAAACAATCAACTGAAAAGATTTGTAATTCGTATTACCTTATGTATTGTATGCCACACTAGGAGTGAAATATCTTATAATGGCTGTATTTAGACAGCTTTGCCTTAAGGACAATAGCATTAGGAATAAGTGGAGATACCATAGGAGAAATAAAATAAATTAAAATCAAGGGTAACAGAAATACTTCTAAAGATTTTATACACTCCAACAGGTAAAGAGTATATTGTGAGAAATTATATTTAGAAATATCTATAGTTAACTGTCCCTTAAAATGACTCCACTAGAGTCAAAAGTCATCAATATGGCATACAATGACTAGCTTGTTATAAATGTGAAAAGAAAAAGTTAACTATCATGTTTTCTTTAAAGATAATTTAATCTACCTAGGTTAACATTCAAATAATGAAACCCTAATAAATAAGCTATATTTTGTTTAATAATGTTTTTTGGTACCCAAGAAAGATTAAAGATATTGTAATGTAAATATAACATTAAACTACACTGTCATTTGAATGTGACAAGTTGAACATTTTCATTTCTTAAAAGTGAAATGACCAAAGTTGGTATGTAGACTTTATACAGCATATCCTCGTCATAAACATTTTATAATTTTGACATCTCTAAATCACAAAAACAAATCTTAGATGGCTGTATCTAACTCCACCTTAACTTTTGTAAGATACAAGACTAACACTCATTATCTGGTTAAGCTGTATTGATATTTTTTCATTTTATAAATTAAAACAAAATAGTATATTTGATATCAGGCATGTGCTTGTAAAATAGATACTTTAACAGTCATGGGACTAATATTTTGTTTAAATGTCATAATATTAGAAGGATGTATTTCTTATTATCTTACTGGGATTGAGATATATAAAATAATATGTATTTCAAACAATAAAATATAAAACTAAATGCCTAGATTACGAGCCGTGCGTTAGGGTGAAAAAGCAGCATTGAGAGGTCTCAACGCTGCTTTCTCCTAACGCTGGTATTACGATTCTGGCAGGTACAGGTGTACCGCTCACTTTTTTCATGACTCGAGCATACCACAAATCCCTTTACATAAATTGCGTATCCTATCTTTTCAATGGGACTTGCCTAACGCCGGTATTACGAGTCTTGGAAAAAGTGAGCGGTACACCCTCTCCTGTCAAGACTCCTACCGCATTTTAAAGTTAGTAGTTAAGAGTTTTATGGGCTAACGTATAGTATAAAACTCTTAACTAAAGTGCTAAAAAGTACACTAACACCCATAAACTACCTATTAACCCCTAAACCGAGGCCCCCCCCACATCGAAAACACTATATTAAAAATTGTAACCCCTAATCTGCCTAACCGGACATCGCCGCCACTTCAATAAATGTATTAACTCCTAAACCACCGCACTCCCGCCTTGCAAACATTAGTTAAATATTATTAACCTGTAATCTGCCATCCCTAACATCGCCGACACCTACCTACATTTATTAACCCCTAATCTGCCAACCCCAATGTTGCCGCCACTATAATAAATGTATTAACCCCTAAATCTAAGTTTAACCCTAACACTTACACCCCCCTAGCTTAAATATTATTTAAATTTAGGGGTTAATAACTTTACTATAGTGGCGGTGACGTTGGGGGCGGCAGATTAGGGGTTAATAATTGTAGGTTGGTTGCAATGACATTGGGGCGGCAGAATAGGGGTTAATAATTATAATGTAGGTGTTGACGATGTTGGGGGCGACAGATTAGGGGTTCATAAGTATAATGTAGGTGGCTGCGGTGTCCGGAGCGGCAGATTAGGGGTTAATAATATTATGCAGGTGGCGACGATGTCAGGGACGGCAGATTAGGGGTTAATAAGTGTAAGATTAGGGGTGTTTAGACTCGGGGTTCATGTTAGGGTGTTAGGTGTAGACATAAAATGTGTTTCCCCATAGGAATCAATGGGGCTGCGTTAGGAGCTTTACGCTGCTTTTTTGCAGGTGTTTTTTTCAGCCGGCTCTGCCCCATTGATCCCTATTTGGGAAATCGTGCACGAGCACGTTTTACCTGTTTACCGCTAACGGAAGCATTGAGGTGAGATGTGGAGCTAAAATCTGCTATACGCTTGCTTTTTTGAGGCTAACGCTGGGTTTGTAAAGACCCGTAATACCAGCATTACTGTAGGTGAGCAGTAAGGAAAAGCTGTGCATTAGCAACTCACCCCTTACCGACAAAAACTCGTAGTCTAGCCGATAGTATGTAAAGAAATTTTTGGGAAAAAAAATCAATATTAGTTTTGGAATTCAGCAAAATTGAAAATCTGTAAGAAAAAAAAAAAAAAAAAAATCTGAAATCAATTAGATTATTTAATGAACACATGACTAACCAAATTTTCACAATACAATAATTGTAAATTCATCTTCTGTCTATGCTCTAACATGTATAGTTTGTCTTGATATTAAAGCCAGGTTCAGACTGGAGATCTAGATCTATCCATCTATCTACACATTCATTTGAAATTAATCACATTAAATTGTCTAATCAAGAGTTGACTTACATATTAGCATTTAAGATTAGACAAAATGCATAATATCAAATTTTGAACAAAGATTCCTAATTATTCTATTGTATGAGGGACATAATTGAATGTAATATTTCATGTCCCTTCAAATAATAATATAAATAAATGTCAACTATAAAATGTATCCCCTTTATCTGTCTGATTGATCACAAGCCAAGTCCTCTCTAGCACAAAGTAGGGGTAATGCATATAAAATAAAATTATTCTAAAATAGGACAGGTATATATTATGAATTATTTAAACATTATTCCTCCTATGATTCTTAAATAGAATGCATTGTGTAAACTAACCTGGATGTATGGTCTTTGAAAGGCAATTCTATTCAAAATATCAGTCTATCTTCATTATGTGTCCTATTCATCATTTTCCATATAGAGGATTGTGAAATACCATCATAAAACAATGAGGAACCATATGTGTTTCCCATAGGATAAATCCTGCATCCCCAGGCTTGTTCCTGAGAATTCTGTCCACTTACCATGTGAATGTGTCTTTGTATGTTTTTCAAAGTCAGCACAGTTGATTGAAAATGTCACAGACATGATCACATTGGTATTCTTCACTTTCAGTCTGGTATTCTTCACTTTCAGTCTGTAGATAAAGTAATCTTCAATTTCAGTCTGGTATTCTTCACTTTCAGCCTGTAGATGAAGTCATCTCCCTAATGGAAAATAAAGTGTAAATAAAATCAGTAATAAAATGGTTCTGCCCCCCCCTAAATAATTTCTAAACTATTTGAATCAATAGCTTACTAAGCGTATGTATTGTCTTTCGTGTTATGTTCTATCAATCAAGTGTGAAGCTTAGTCAGATACATTGTGCAGACTTAACCTCTGACGTATGACATTGGCAATACTATGTGTTTCAGAGTATTCCTTTCTGACTATCTAAAAATCTAATAATGTCTAAACTAAATAATACATTGAAACTAATTGTATGCCATATGATGGATCATTGTGCAACCCCCCCCCCAGTCCATACATTGTGTATACTTACCATCTGATGTTGTCTTTGAAAATCAGGTGGCAAAGTCATTACAGAAGCCAATGCCAGAATCATATGCTGTATAAATGACCTATGATAATAAAAATAAAAAAATAAATAAAAATTTTGAAAATAATTAAAAAAAAATCATAACATGTTTGCACAATTCTATACTTTCATTTTCCTAAAAGTCTCACATATTTGCAATGCTCCTATATAACTTATAGTATTTACTGTCTGAAGTTGCGGTTGATGATGTTGTCTCTGACATTGAGCCCCTCGTCCCGGAATGGCCCCTCTGGAACTGGGTCATCCTCATCTTGGAGGAGAGCTCAGGGGGCCTATAACGATCTTTGCCACCTTCCTAGGGCTGTATTGGAGCTCTCCTCCAGACCTGTCCAGGCATCTTAAGCGCATTTTGAGGAGCCCAAACATCCGCTCCACTTCAGCCCTAGAGGCCCATTTTTCAAGCTCCGTACAGAGCTTGTGGGCCCGTGTTTTTGGCGAGTCTTCAGACTCGCCAGAAACACAAGTTATGAAGCAGCGGTCTAAAGATTAATTTAATATTAAAAACACTTAAAACTAAAGTACACATTACATGATACAAATGCACTGCAAACAAATATGCTTATAAACAAAAATTAATTATTTAATTTCAGCACTCCAGTTCTGTCAGCTGTTTCTTTAGAAACCCAATTTCATCTCTCATTCTCCTTTTTTGTTGTTTGAGTTCCCAATAACTTAAGTTGGCCTTATTGCTTATCTAATTTGGCCTCAGCCTCCAATTTGTATACTTATTTTCTCCTCTGTTAATGTCGCCATTTAAATTCCTGTCTATCCAGTTTCCTGTATTTGATCCTCTACTATTCTGATATCCCCAAAATTCCTTCTGTTACCTCTCTCTGATTCTTGCCTGTGAATATTCAGATTGTTCTCCATTGATTGCTTTACTGCAAAAATTGCCTTAATGGTGAATGGGTGATAATTCCACCACTTCTCAGGTCTAGTGAGCACCATTTCTAAGTTTGTGGTGTTTGGATCATACAGCTTTACAAACTCCTGACACTTTCTAGGGAGAGTTTCAAGTACCCTCTGTATGTGAGCTGGTGACCCCCAGACCATTTGGGTCTGTGGCTGGCGCAGCACACACCAGAATACAACTCTTTTTGCTACTTCAAATGTCCCATCTAGAGGTCTTATGGTAAGTTCACTAATCTCTTTTTGTAGACTAGTAAAATTGAAAAAGGTTTTAACTATTCTCCCATCCTGATCAGATATGCTTGAGTTTAATCCTAATAACCTGTTGGCATAGGGGCCCATGGCATCTTGAAGCAATTCTGTCCATTCCTGCATACTCATACCTACTTTTATGGCTTTTTCAGACCCCTTGTGAAACCAATGTGCTCTGTACAAAATAAAAATAGCTTTGCTGTAAAACACCAATAATTACCTTTACTGCACTTAAAACATTTTTTGTAGTATTACACAGTTTTCTTTGACTGAAGCCCAGGACTGTGCTACATTTACCATCACCCATGAAACTCTATGGAAATGCAAATTTATAAAGACAATTCCACTTGAAATATAGGTTTCTGAAACATGTATTTTCTTCAGAAAACATATATATATATATATACATATATAAAAATATATATATATATATATATATATATATATATATATAATAAATAAAGAGAACGGATATGTCTGGGTGGTACAGCAAAATAAAAAAAAAAATAAAAAAAAAAATATATTTACACAAATTATTTACACAATAATAATGATGTGGTAAACACTGTAGTAGGTAATAAAGTACACCTTCAGAATTGAGAAAGTTCTAATATATTAATGCTTGTCTTGTTTTGCAAACACAATAGTCTTATTAGAGTTCTGTAACTTGTCTATTCGGATATATAGATAGTTGAAAGGATGTCTCCTTACCAGATGTTACCCCAATCGTATGAGGTAAGATTTGTTCATGTAGGGAATATCTTTGTCTTGTCTGTAGTGCCCACTAGTCCAAATGTTACAGGTATACCGGTTCAAGCAAGTGGGTCTGATTTCCTTCTCAGGATTCCGTCGCTTTAATATATACGATCTTTACTCAGTAGAACCTTTTTCCGATGGTTGGAGTCTTAGTGGCTCATGGGAGTATGGTACTTCGATTAGGATCTTTCAGACTCTGTATGATTTGACTTATGTTGTGGCCATTTCCCGCTTGTTGCTTGTTTTCGGGTTTAGTAGATCCTGTGCACTTCAGAATGTCACAGCCCTGGGATATCAGCTGGTTCATTAATATATTTCACCTGGTAAGTGTAACGCTTTAGCACATGTTACGGTAGCAAAAAACACTTAATAATAGAAGTGAGTATATATATATATATATATGTATCCTGCAATATTCTAAAATTAAATCAACATATTATCTAGTTCCTGCAAAACTAATTGGCATATGGATATGTCTATAACTTCATGGCCGCCAAAATGTGGTTATTAATTAAAAAGTCTCCATTGTTCCAAACAGTTTATTAGGAATCAATATATGTTAATAATAAGAGATAGATTTACAGGTATATATACACATCTATTTTACAGCAAAACCGTCCAAATAATTAATACAGGACAACTCTACTACTATCAAAGAAGTAAACCCCAATAAAGAGGTGACCCTTTGGGGCACACATATGCGTCTCTTTTAGGTGTAGATATGTATAAAACAAGCTGGTACTCTATTTTTTGCGATCACACGTAATGTATCAATGTCCCTGTTTCTCTGTAATATCCACAAAGGGACTTACCCTCTCTTCACAGCCCTTGGCTCTTTTGCTCCTTCTCCATGCACCTTGAGAGGAGAGCCATTTGGGAGACCTCTCTCCTGGGCTCTCTGCGGTACGCCGTATCCCTGCTTGGAGTGTGCTCCCACAAGCATGCAGCCGCCAACACGCTGCACTGGCGTCCGTCTGAACACTCTGGGGCTCCGTGAGATGACGTCACAGAGACACGGCCGGCTTACGGATGAGGGAAATTAGCGATACCCAGCAGGACGATCCTGTAGGCAATGGGACAGCAGGTAAATCGTGTAATCCAACTACACCACCTTTGATACTTTTGCCTCCAGGACTTGATGGGGTAAAAAACAAGTGAGGGGAGCTGTGTGTATTTCAATACATAAATAATATGTGTTACCGTGACCTTTAAATGAGCTTCTCGTATTGGTTTCAAAATTCAATCATAATATATATTGCGCTGTGATAAGGTAAACAAATAGGTGAAAATTGGGTGAAAAATAGTGAAAATATGACTACAAGAGGTTAAAAAACAAAATATTTAATTGTTGCCATACAAAACAATATTGGACTAGATAATATATTCTGATAGGATAATAAGTGGTAAAGAGCTCTATTACCTTGCGTATATTATATATTAAAATTCCTTAATCACAAGTTAAAATTGACAATAAATTCACAATAAATTCATACTATTCATACTCTTCATACCCTTCATAACACAATACAATTCCCAACATCAAGAGATTAGAAAAATCTTAAATAAACACTGGCACTACATAAAACAAGACCAGATTATTGGACACAAACTAAAAAATAGACCAGATATCATTTTTAAAAAAGCTAAAAATTTTAAAAATATTCTTTCCCCCAGCGAATTTAAAAATAAAGAAAGAAACATCCAAGGTACCAAAAACATCTTGAATAAAAAAGTAGAAGGCTTCTTCCCTTGCCCAACTTGCAAATCATGCAAACACAGTACCAAAACTAAATCTTTACAATCAAACAACACGAAACAATATATTAATATTAAAGAAATTATCCGCTGCTCAGACAAAAATGTAATTTATTGCATACAATGCTTATGTGGCCATCAATATTTTGGCCAAACTAGTCGAATGCTAAGAGATCGCATTAGAGAACACTTACATCACATTGAGCATAAAGCTACTAATACAATTCTATACAATCACTTTACAGAATGCCATAATGGCAATACTAGACATATGAAATTTTGGGGTGTTCAGAAAATCATTTTAAACCCTAGAGGGGGAAACATAGAAAATCTATTTCTGAGAAAAGAAGCAGAATATATCCACTCTTTTAAAACTCTACACCCCCACGGACTAAATATGGAATTTGATCTTAATTTTCTCATTTAAAAAAACAGCCAATAACGTCATACTAATCTGTACTATAAATTACAAATTTACACCTATAAATTTTAGGTGAAGTAAATTGATCCTCACATATAGAATAAGTAAAAATTCCTCTTTAAATTAATACCTTTCTATACTTGAATATAAGAACCTCCCACATTAGCACTCAAAGATATAAATTTAAAGGGAGACCAATATAAGTCCATAAAATCCAAATAAAATTAAATCAATGGTACATTTACCAAACTGTCCAAAATAATGCATCAAAGAAAAGAATATAACAATAAAAATATTGTATCAATGAAATTAGACACGCACAATTAATTTTAAAATATGTTCAAGGTAAAACTAAGGTCCTTTTTTCAACATAATAAAACTAATTGCTACAAACCTATGTAGTTACCAATCAATTAGCTTATTGGCAGAGTTTTTGTATTATAATTATAGAGAAAGATGGCATAATGATAGAGAAATGTACCCAAGGAAACAAGAACAATGGAGATAATTCCAATACAACGAAGGATATAATAGAAATAGGACAGAAAGAGAATACAGGGATTACCATAGGCCATATGAAAATAGAAGGTGAAACTATAGAGATAGGCAAACACATAGACAAAACTATATAACACAGAACAGGCAATACACAGGAGAAAGAAGGAATTAACAATTAAATATATATTATGAACCCAGGGATGATATAAGAGAATTAAACTGGAACTTTAAGCAAAGGGATAATGTGAAAGAACAGAAATGGGAACAACAAAATAGAAATAGATTCAAAATTTTGAGAAATGAGAGAGGAGAATCAGTAAGAGAAACACACCCCTCCCCACAAAGACCAAGCACTTCCAGAGATAATTTTTTAGAGAGAGGCTCTTCAAAAGGAAAAAGAAGGTTAGAGGAAGTAGAGGAGGAAGATCAAGAAGAAAAAATGAAACCAAAGAAACCAAAATAGATACAACAGGAATTTTTAACATTAGTAAAAAATAATTAAATGATGAGGAAAAGCAGATCCTTAGTAAAGGTTTAACCTTTGTACCCTCCAAAAAACTTAATAAATTTGACACTTTGATAAACATCAACCAACTAACAAGAAAATAAGCACTTAAAAAATATTTTCTAAAAAATCCAAATGAAAAAATTCCGAAATAACAAAACAAAATGTATACACTCACACCAATTTGAAACAATGCTCCACGTTCTATGCGACACAGAAAAAAGGAAATGAGATAAAACTATTTAAAAAAAGGGTCAAGGAAGATTTAGAAAAACTTGACACTAAAAAAAGAGTGAGATGGAATTTAACAAAAAAAGAACAATGTATACTTAAACAACTAAAAGAAGACAACAGTATAACAATAAAGCAAGCTGACAAGGGGGGTGGCATTGTAGTGATGAATACTACAAATTATCTAAAAGAGGCCCATAGACTATTGAGAGATGAAACAACTCAGAAATGATCCAGTAGAACATAAAAAGAAACTTTAGCAAGTTGGTAAAGGAAGCTAAATCAAATAATATAATCTCAGAGAATGAATATACATTTTTTAAAATAGAACATCCAAGAACCCCCATATTCTATTTTCTCCCAAAGGTGCATAAAAGTATTGAGAACCCCACGGGCAGACCAATAATTTAGGGAATTGATTTGATAACATTTAACATGTCCCAATATGTGGATCAACCCTTGCAAAAATACGTTAAAAAGATTCCATCTTATTTGAAAGACACCACACACTTTCTAAATATAATAAATAAAATAAAATAGGAGCAGAATTTCATATTAGTCACGTGTGACGTGAGTTCCCTATATACGTGTATAGAACACAAACTGGGTTTGGAAGCAGTTAAACAATACATTGGGGAATATACAGATATGGCCTAATTACAAGGAAATTTCCTATTGGAAAGTATCCGGTTTATTTTAATTAACAATTATTTTAAATGTGATGGTTGTTTTTATCAACAAATCAAAGGAACGGCTAGGGGCACGAGATTCGCACCCAGTTACGCCAATTTATTTATAGGCTACTTTGACGGACAATTCCTTAAGAACTCCACATGGGGTGCGAATCTCCTGCTCTATAGGCGTGTCATAGACAATATGATTTTTATCTGGAGGGGAGATGTTGAATTACTCTATATGTTTATAGAGGATTTAAACACTAATAATCTAGGTTTGAAGTTTACATATGAATTCAGTAGCACAAAAAATAACTTTCTGGACATAGAGATTAACATTATTAATAATGAAATTACCACAGCCACTCATTTTAAAAAGGTTGACGCAAATAATTTTATTGATTATAAGAGCAACCACCACAAAAAGTGGAAACATAACATTCCCCAAGGTCAGCTGTTGAGAATTAGACGCAACTGTTCAAATATTAATGATTATAATAACATTTTACAAGAGAAATTTACGCAGAAAGGTTATGACACAGAAATTATTATAAAGAAAAACCCTGAAGAAGTGAAGGGTATGGATAGAGAAAAAATTCTAAAAAATTATAAAACTAGAATAAAAGAAACAGAAGAACAAAATATAAAAGTTCCATTCATTACAACTTATTCACCACAGCACAAGGCAAATAGAAAAAACCATTGCCCGACATTGGCATCTGGTAAGAAGTGACCCAATATTAGGTCAGAGAATAAGCCTAAAACCTGAATTTATTTTCAGAAAAGCATGCAGTTTTAAAAATATTTTGTTACCAAGTGAATATAAACCAGGTAAAAATTATGTAGACAGGAGCTTGCTAGGGAATAAAATAATAGATTTTTTCCCTGTCACACTAGCAAGTCCTGTGCCCACAGCAAAAAAATAAAAGTAATAAAATCACAGAGTAACAAAGAAGAACTTGCCAGCAAATAAACAATAAGATGTGCTGATAAAAATGTAATTTACATACCACAATTCTCATGTAATCTTCAATATTTAGGGCAGACGAGCCGAATGCTCCGTGATAGAATCAGAGAGCATATTAGATGCATAGAATTAGGTAAAGATGACACTAGACTATATAAACATTTCAATGAGAAGCATCACAAAAACCCTAAAGATTTAACTTGTTGGGGGATCAAAAAACTGAAAGACAGTAGGGGGCGAAATATCGAAAAGAGATTACTTAGGCAGGAAGCGGAACTAATCTACAAATTTGGAACTCTGTACCCCAAAGGGTTAAACAGTGAACTTAACTTGAACCATATTATTCAGTGACATATTATGAAGTATGAACATGCATTTTGATGTTAGATATCACACTCATTTATTTAGACACTGGGGTCTAAGAGATGGAATAATTGTGTAAGTGGTTAGACTGTATTTATAGTAACAATATATTTGAAACAATTGGAATTAAGAGACATTAGTTTATACCATTAAATATATGTATATTTCAATAGGTCCATTTGACACTATAATATAATCTAGCAGTTTATGCCATTAAGCTAGTATAAGTAAACATATGGAGAGGGATAATATAGCGAGACTTGTTAATTGCATTAGTGCATATATAGTGACTGATTCATGCCCTTGATACATATTTCATCCAGCCTCCCTTTTTTATGTGTTACCACTGTACAGTATATAGGTTTTTTTATAGTGAATTTATAAGAAAAAATAACACATGAAGATACGCTATTTGAACTAAGAAGTTAGAGAGATATATATTGATTTATATTTTCTTTCTACCCCCGTTGATACTTTTTTCGTTTTCGTTTTCATTTTTATTTTTATCTTATGTGTTATAAGACAAAATATTTGCTATCAGTATGTATATATCAATGCTGTGTATATTCAATATCAATCCCACAGATGCCTAATGCCAGACGAATAATAAACACAAAAAACAGGGAACACTAAGGGTTAACTACTCAGGAGGAGCATACCATAACATGAAAGGTGGAGACATTAGACACTATATAAGGAGAAGCCCGGATCTAATATTGCATCTTGATAAAGGCTGAAGAGCTGAAACATGTGGAGAAAGCCATATTTTTGATCCGATTCACAAACTTACCGCATCATTTTTTCTCTTGTAAAAGAGCTAGATTACTGAATGGTGATAAAGACCGAAGCTATTGACTGAAGCTATTGAGTGAGCGCTCACTAAAGTTACTCTTGCAGCACCAACTGAAAACTAAAGGAAGCTTACAAACTACCTGGCTAATCTAGACGTGATGTAAGGCAAACCATGAGGAGATTGGCTACCCAAGGTCATGTGATTCACCCGGGAACACCAGAACCAAGCAGACACTGCTGGTGAAGCAGCTGCACTAAAAGACGGAGCTTTGGAAGTCCAAGACAGTAACCACTAAGAATGCAGAGTGGTGAGTCACTGGGGGAGAGAGGGATCTTCAAAACAGCCAAGTGAAACGGTCACGATACATAGCCAGGAACCATCTGTTACACCAATGACACTCACGGACAACTGAGTGACAAGGTACAGCCTTGATAAAATACCCGAATGAAAGAATCGGGAGCGTATGTAAACAGAGATATATAAACTAAATTAACCCTATGGTCATCTGAGCCCCGGTACGCCTATATTAAAGGGCCACTAAACCCAAAATCTTTCTTTCATGATTCAGATAGAGAATAGAAATTTAAACAACATTACAATTTACTTTTGCTTCATTTTTTAGATATCCTTAATTGAAGAAAAAGCAATGCACATGGTGAGCCAATCACACAAGGCTTCTATGTGCAGCAACCAATCAGCAGCTGCTGAGCATATCTAGATATGCTTTTCAGCAAAGAATATCAAGAGAATAAAACAAATTAGATAATATAAGTAAATTAGAAAGATGTTTAAAATTGCATTCTCTTTCTAAATCATGAAAGAAAAAATGTGGGTGTCATGTCCCTTTAAAGACTGTGTTTCATGTAGAGACTATACTGAAAGGAAACAGTGTCTGGTGGCATCTGGATCACGTGTATCTCAGTTTACATAACGAGATCAATACATAATGTGAACTATATTAACCTGCCATTTATTACTCCTTTTCACAGCTCTACAGAGCTCCGAAAGCAGTGTTGAGATTTATGAAGCAATTTTAATAATGTTAGGATGTTAGTGTGAATGTGTACACCGGTGTATGATCACATTTGTATATATTAATATTTTAAATTTTATTTTTCATTACGTAGTTTGTACACCTATTTGCAACATTGTGCTAGGATTGACTGATTGGGAATCCAATTCATTCACACTTATAGAAGCTGACCACCTTCTTTTAGTTTTTATTATTTTTATTTTTATATATTTGTATTAAGGATTTGCTATTGAACTATACTTACCATTCATATCTAGCCTCTATTACTACAGTGATAATTTTTTAACACATAAAAATCATTGTGTAATAATATACCTGAACCAGCAACTGAACTGAAAGAAAACCAAAGTTACGCCTTAAGAGTGTTTGATGCCTGCAGACGGAGCTGGGGTGGTAGCCGACAACCAGACTTCCTAATCTATGTTGGGACACATAAAAAGATTACCCGGTGTAAGTAATTACATGCACCATTTTATTCAAGCCTAATATATTTACCTAAAAAGGATCTTTCTTTCACTGTTTATTTATCTGCAGCAAACTGGCTACAACAATACACCTGTCAACTCAACGCTTATTGCACTAAAAACTCTCCAATGCCGATTTCGTTCTAAATTGACTTTTTCTTATTTAAACCACATTGGATTTTTTATTTCTTCTTTTTTATGCTTCATTCATTTATGGGGGGGGGGTATAATTTTTATTGACGTTCAACATAATATACAAATGGTGTATGTCATCAAACATATTATAATATTACAGATTTGCAAGTAGCATACAATCATGAGATACCAGTGTATAGACCATAAAATAAACAAATGCAAAATATATCAGGCTGACATAGAGTAATGAATATAAAAGTTGCTAAGTACACCAAATACGTTTTCATTTTTCTAGATAGAGTATATATCCAAAGGTGGGTCTGATTTGGAGCTTAAAAGGTAATGGTCGAAATATAAAAAGGTATGTGTAAAGTTGTAAAAAATCACATTTGTTTCTCCACAAGCAAACTTCTATTTATTTTAGTTACTTTTAATCCCAACTTGTAAGTGATGCTAACTATCAAGGCATAACAAAGTAAGTGTGTACATTTGGGTAACAATCCTCACTTCCAAACAAACATGGGCGATATGTTTCACACTGGAGCAAATTTCACTCTGTGTGAGTGATATGATGCAGAACATAGGTACATATTATTAGATTCAAAATTATAACCTCAATTTATAAGTGGTGCTGATCAATATATTAAGCTGAGTGAGAAACATAAGGTTAACACACTGTTAAAAGTGAAGAGCTACTATTAAGAGAATAGTTAGGGATGTGGTATAGGCGAGATAAACCGCATAGTTAGTCCTCCTTAGCTAGGAGGCATATTATATAGAGATGGGGGGGAGGTGGTTATTTAATTTTGGTAGATAGCATGTACTAAAAGTCATGCTTCCATATAGAGTCTTAATGATTTATTGCGTCATGGCTCAAAACATAAAAAAGCTACGGCCTTGCACAGCAACCTATCCATATAGAACATCTCATAGACTTATGAGTTACTAGAGGGGAAGCATATATAGGTAAATTGCATGCTGGATTAGTATCCTGCCTGGTATAGTGGAGCTTTAACTTCTAAACTATTTGTATAGACATGGTTTATGTAGCCCAGTTAGAATAATGTGTTTATGGAGACCATGAATGATACTAGTGGTACGGGTCCAGCCCGTGCTAACAGAATGGCAAATGTTTCACAGCAAAGCTACGCGTCGCAATGAAACAATGGCAACGCCATCAGGTTATAAAGATTGCATATTATGTCACACACTAAAGAAAGAGAATAACAATGAGAGCTAGCATAAAAATAGTCGGAGAGAAAAAAAACAAACAAAAAATATCTAGTGTTGATAGATGCACCACCAGTTACATTCCCTATAGACCTCCAAGTTTCAAAATATTGTATAGCAAAAAGAAATGACTTAAACTATATTATATTCAACATCAATAGTATACACATACAACATTACTGGTATTGAAACACAAGAACTGAGCTTAGCAGATTTTACTTCCCTGAGTCTACGCTGAAGACCTTGTATGCTGTAACTACAAACTAATAACTAATAAGGATCTAAAATAAAGTGGGGTCATAAAATCTTAGGGCTGACAGTTGTGAGGTGACTATGCTTTCCGCCAAGGCCGCTGGCAGAAATATAGTAACAGGTTTCAACTAGCACCAACATAGCATCAGCTAATTAAAAAGGGATGTATGCTCATCCATCATTAGTTGGACTTAGTAATCACAGCTTCTAGAATCATTCAGTGTTCTGGCAATACATAAATTTAACTATTGTAACTCAGTAGCAATGGCATCTATGAAAGCTTGACTCAGGCCATGAGGATATGCTAACCATGCTAAACAAATACACTAAGGAAAGACAAATGAGCAGTGCATCTAACCAATTGAGATTCCACAAACTAGCTTTTATATGACCTCCATTGCCAGTGTATCATGACTAGTGAAAGCTAGAAATCTGCAAGTTACATATAAGAGATGTGTTATATAATTCTATAGGGAGAGTAGGCAGTATAAAACATTGCGGTCTAAACCACTCCCAGATGTTGTGTTACTGTGAGGTTCTCAATATACGGAATTGCAAACATTGTTTAAAGTTTGCTTAGTTTCCAGAGTAGTGAGCGATCAGATACATAACATAGAAAACAGTTAACATATAAATCAACCAGTCACAAGCATATTGAACAGTGTTAACATTAGAAGCCCACAGTGCAATAAGGGTATGGGTAGGCGTTAATAGGTAGAAAGTTTGGTGAAGGAGAGACTCAGGTACATTGCAGTTTCAACTCTCACCAACATCAGGGATCCCCGCTGCTTCAATCAACTCCGACTGCTTGAGGGGAACCGCAGTGTGGACCCTCAGGATAGCCAATGTCATAACTTTTTGTGGTCATGAGTTTAGGGGTTACCTGCCCATCATATCTCCATTGCGATGTTGTTGCTGCTGACAGGTTAGAAAAACACCTTATCTCCCAACCTATTTCAGATCCCAGTCTGATGTTTCTTATGGTGCCAGTTGAGGCACCAGCAGGAGCAAACTGCAGTCCCTTAGTTGATCCGCATTTAGTAAAGGCTTGCATTGTACCTGCCTGAATTAGAGTTCGTGATCCAAAGCTGTTGTCGCTCATAACGCAGGTCGTGACTCCAAAAGTACGGTTAGATTGTGCTGCACCTTTTGAGTGAGACTGTAAAACTGGAACGCTCACTAGGAGCCGAACTGCGGTATCGTAGGGAGCTGCTGCAGCTATAGGTATCTCAGCTTGGGTGTGCAGTGTGTCCAAACGGAATGGCCCCTCAGTTTCTAGGTCAGCCACCTTATGCAGTCTATTGCAGGGGTCCAATTTTCGACCCAGTTTACAGCACCTCATGTTCTCTGTTAGTTCGCCAAAGGGGGTCACTTCATTATCTTGAGAGTCAGATGCAATTATAGTGTAGGCCCTGCCCCGTTGTACAGGATCTGTGCATGTGGCTGAAGATTCTGACAATGGTATGCAGGCAGATAACAGTAATATGAGGTCCCCTTTCAGACTCTGGTAGTGCTTCTCCAGGAGCTGTTAAGTGTGACGTTCCCACGAGTCTAGAGCTTTCATACTAGCGTGGCCGCTTGGGTATAGACACCCTCCGGCGGCTCCATGTGGTGCAGCTTAGAGGAGAAAGATACCATTAACGTGTTTTCAAAATGACTTATTTCTTTAGGAGAATAATGGATTAAGTTAGTTGTCTAGCATACCACAGTAGATACACAGATCTTTTATGTATGACTTACGGCATATAATTATATCCATGAGCCCGGAGCTCCATGAAAATACGTCCGTCTGCTTCTGTTGTTGGCTCCGCCCCCACATTTATATGTTTTTAACCATTTATACGACATTGTCTTTTGTATGATCATATGTGACTGTCTATTCTTGTATTTAGATGTGTGTGTTTTTTTTACCAGTGTTTTTAAACACAGATTTGAAATATTAAAATATTTATGTACTGATTAATATATACAAACTATCCCATTTGGAAATGATCTATTGAGAGCTCAGATATTATACATACATTTAGCTTCATTTTGAAGCGCAGTGCATATTTTTTCTGCACCTGCTTTTATACAGGGAGTGCAGAATTATTAGGCAAATTAGTATTTTGACCACATCATCCTCTTTATGCATGTTGTCTTACTCCAAGCTGTATAGGCTCGAAAGCCTACTACCAATTAAGCATATTAGGTGATGTGCATCTCTGTAATGAGAAGGGGTGTGGTCTAATGACATCAACACCCTATATCAGGTGTGCATAATTATTAGGCAACTTCCTTTCCTTTGGCAAAATGGGTCAAAAGAAGGACTTGACAGGCTCAGAAATGTCAAAAATAGTGAGATATCTTGCAGAGGGATGCAGCACTCTTAAAATTGCAAAGCTTCTGAAGCGTGATCATCGAACAATCAAGCGTTTCATTCAAAATAGTCAACAGGGTCGCAAGAAGCGTGTGGAAAAACCAAGGTGCAAAATAACTGCCCATGAACTGAGAAAAGTCAAGCGTGCAGCTGCCAAGATGCCACTTGCCACCAGTTTGGCCATATTTCAGAGCTGCAACATCACTGGAGTGCCCAAAAGCACAAGGTGTGCAATACTCAGAGACATGGCCAAGGTAAGAAAGGCTGAAAGACGACCACCACTGAACAAGACACACAAGCTGAAACATCAAGACTGGGCCAAGAAATATCTCAAGACTGATTTTTCTAAGGTTTTATGGACTGATGAAATGAGAGTGAGTCTTGATGGGCCAGATGGATGGGCCCGTGGCTGGATTGGTAAAGGGCAGAGAGCTCCAGTCCGACTCAGACGCCAGCAAGGTGGAGGTGGAGTACTGGTTTGGGCTGGTATCATCAAAGATGAGCTTGTGGGGCCTTTTCGGGTTGAGGATGGAGTCAAGCTCAACTCCCAGTCCTACTGCCAGTTTCTGGAAGACACCTTCTTCAAGCAGTGGTACAGGAAGAAGTCTGCATCCTTCATGAAAAACATGATTTTCATGCAGGACAATGCTCCATCACACGCGTCCAAGTACTCCACAGCGTGGCTGGCAAGAAAGGGTATAAAAGAAGAAATTCTAATGACATGGCCTCCTTGTTCACCTGATCTGAACCCCATTGAGAACCTGTGGTCCATCATCAAATGTGAGATTTACAAGGAGGGAAAACAGTACACCTCTCTGAACAGTGTCTGGGAGGCTGTGGTTGCTGCTGCACGCAATGTTGATGGTGAACAGATCAAAACACTGACAGAATCCATGGATGGCAGGCTTTTGAGTGTCCTTGCAAAGAAAGGTGGCTATATTGGTCACTGATTTGTTTTTGTTTTGTTTTTGAATGTCAGAAATGTATATTTGTGAATGTTGAGATGTTATATTGGTTTCACTGGTAAAAATAAATAATTGAAATGGGTATATATTTGTTTTTTGTTAAGTTGCCTAATAATTATGCACAGTAATAGTCACCTGCACACACAGATATCCCCCTAAAATAGCTATAACTAAAAACAAACTAAAAACTACTTCCAAAACTATTCAGCTTTGATATTAATGAGTTTTTTGGGTTCATTGAGAACATGGTTGTTGTTCAATAATAAAATTAATCCTCAAAAATACAACTTGCCTAATAATTCTGCACTCCCTGTAGCTGTTTGAGAATCGTTTTGTAAACAGTATTTTATCTAAGGATATAGGGTTTCCTTAGATTATATGCTTCTGCATTGTATGTGATATTTCAGCGCTGTGGCACTATTCTTTTCTTTCTTTTTCTTTCTTTTTCTTTTCTTTTAATATCCCTGAACCAGCATTCTTTTTGGGCCACCTTGTGTAACTATATATTCGAGCCTTTTTTTTTACAAATTAGTTTGGGATAATTTGTCTAATTTTAGGTGGCAGTGTTTGGCTCACACAGTTTTTAGACTAGTTTACTCCATCCTTCCCTATTCACTGTATTTTTCTGTACTTTCATCTGTTATATAAATAGATAAATAGATAAATAGATATATAAATAGATAAATAGATATATAAATAGATAAATAGATAAATAGATATATAAATAGATAAATAGATATATAAATAGATATATAAATAGATAAATGATGAAAGAAAGAAAGAAAGAAAGAAAGAAAGAAAGAAAGAAAGAAAGAAAGAAAGAAAGAAAGAAAGAAAGAAAGAAAGAAAGAAAGAAAGACAAGAATTGTTAATTATAAAAAAAACATAGAAAAAACATACATTTACCTTGATGGCAAAGTTACTGCAATTTTGTTTTGGACATTATTTTCCTCTGTTTCACTACCTATGAACAATTATAGAATTACAAAAATTAATACTTTAAAATTTAAAAATACATTCAATTGTAGTAATTATATGAATACCTTCAGGAGAAGATTAATCCCTTATTCTCCAGCAGTGTTAATTTCGTCAACTAAAACTAGACTAAAATGAGTATAAAACTAAAGAAATTCTGATGACTAAAATATGACTAAACTAAAATGGTATTTTAGTCAAAGGACTATGACTAAAACTAAATCAAAATTACATTTTTGTCAAAAGACTATGAGGCCCATTTTTCAAGCTCTGAACGGAGCTTGTGGGCCCGTGTTTCTGGCGAGTCTTCAGACTCACCAGAAACAGCAGTTATGAAGCAGCGATCTAAATACGGCTGCTACATACCCTGTCCGCCTGCTCGGATGAGGCGGACAGAGATTGCCACGATTCAACCCGATCGAGTACGATCGGGTTGATTGACACCCCTCTGCTGGCGTCCGATTGGCCACGAGTCTGCAGGGGGCGGTGCTGCACCAGCAGCTCACAAGAGCTCCTGGTGCAATGCTGAATACAGAGAGCGTATTGCTTTCCGCATTCAGCGATGTCTGTCAGACCTGATCCGCACTGTCGGATCAGGTCTGACAGACATTTGATAAATAGGCCTCTATGACTAAAACTAAATCAAAATTTGCTGACAAAAACATTTTATGCAAGTTGTTATAATTAATCCATATCTAATTACTGCTCTTTTGTAAAATTTACGAAACTTAATTTTATTAAATTTTAAGATATATAAATACATGTTATATACCACAACAGTTAAATCTGTATTGCATGTTCAAACCTTAATACCATAAATAAAAACAGGTCAATAAACCTTTACTCCAGGAGTATTTAATGAGTTTTAAAGTTCTAGAGCAGTTCTAATATCGTTGCCGAAAATTTTTCGAATCTGTGAACAATGAATTGATTCTTCCTATAGAAATAAGCATAACTCACGAGTATGGGTTTAAGTTATGCTGTGACTGTGCTAGCTGACAAAACGTTTTGTTGTGTAGAGTTACTTGATACTTGTTTTAATTATTAACAGAGAACTGTTGAATTTTTTATATAATATGTACAATACAGCCAATACAGTTTACAGTTTTGTTTTTTATATTTTAAAATTGCACTTCTGTTTGTTTATGAAACTTGGTTTTATTTAATTTTAAGTTTAATAAAGATGTTATATATCACAATGGCTAATTCTGTGTCTGTATTGCTTGTTTAAACCTTAATACCATAAATATTAACAGGTGTTATGTTTACCCCTGGAGTATATAATCAGTTTGCAAATTATAGAGAAATGCTTACATAATGCATTACACTTTAACTAAACCCCTTAGATTTTAGTCAACTAAAATCTACTGGAGATTCAGTCGACTAAAACTAGACTAAAATTAAAACAATTCAGATGACTAAAATACGACTAAAACTGAAATGGCATTTTAGTCAAAAGACTAAAAGTAAGACTAAATCAAAATTTGCCGTCAAAATTAACACTGTTCTCTGGAACCTCCTTTTCTTGGATATTTGAACAAAATGATCAGTTTCTGCAATAATACAATTATACAAATGAGGATATACACCTAGATTACAAGTTTTGCACTATAGAGGGTATAAAGGGTAGTTGCCATTACAAGTTTTTGAAAAGCCGGCTTGTGCGTGCGATATGGTTGCGTTGAGCTCCATACCGCACAAAATACAAGCGCTGCTTTGATGTGCTCGTGCATGCTTTCCTTATAGACATTTATGGGGAGAGAGTGTCAGAAAAAAACTAACACCTGCGATCGCCTAATGAAAATTTCTGTAACACAGCCCATTGATGTCTATGGGGAAAAAAAAGTTACATTTAAACCCTAACATAAACCCCACACCAAACACCCCTAATCTGTTGCCCCCGACACCTACATAATGTTATTAACCCCTAATCTGCCGCTCCCAATATCGCTGCCACCTAAATAAATCTATTCACCCCTAATCTGCCACTCCTGATATCGCCGCCACTATGCTAAAGTTATTAACCCCTATTCCCCCACACCCCAACATCGCACACACTATAAAAAAGATATTAACCCCTATTCTGCTGCTCCCTGACATCACCGCCACTATACTAAAGTTATTAACCCCTATTCCCCAGCACCCCAACATCGCACACACTATAAAAAAGATATTAACCACTATTCCACCGCCCCCGACATCGCCGCCACTAAATAAAGCTATTAACCCCTATACCTTTAGCCTCCCACATCACTACCACTAAATAAACCTGTTTACCCCTAAACCGCCAGCCCCCCACATCACAACAACCTAAATTAAACTATTAACCCCTAAGCCTAACCCTAAACCTAACCCTAACTCCCCCTAACTTTCACATAATTAAAATAGAGCTAAATTAAAGTTACAATTATTAACAAAATAATACCTATTTAAAACTAAAAACATACTGTGAAATAAAACCTAAGCTAGCTACAATATAACTAATAGTTATATTGTAGCTAGCTTAGGTTTTATTTTTATTTCACAGGAAAGTTTGTATTTATTTTAACTAGGTAGACTAGTTAGTAAATAATTATTAACTATTTACTAACTACCTAGTTAAAATAAATACAAAACGTACCTGTGAAATAAAACCTAAGCTGTTTTACAAAAAGAAAACTACCATTACAAAAAATAAAAAACCTACCATAGCAAAAAAATAACAAACGAAATTATCAAAAAATAAATAAAAATGATTCCTATTCTAATACCCTGTTTAAAAAAAAAAAACACCCAAAATTTATATTAGCCAAAAGCGAATTAGGGCTGCTAAAATTGGCCGATTCAAATCAACCAATAGAATGAGAGCTGCTTAAATCCTATTGGCTGATTTGAACAGCCAATAGGATTTTAGCAACCCTAAATTCTGGGTGCCAATAGGAATGCAATGGTAACCCCAATATAAAAGGGGTACCTTGCATTTCATTCCTCAGTGTGCAACGGACGATCGCATTAAGAGGACCTCCACGTCGGATCGATGGACATCCACCTTGGACCTCCGCCTCCACAGGAATGAAGAAGATGCGATGGATGAAGATGGTGTGAAGATCGTTCAAGCGGGACTTCAGCAACTATGAGTACCTTAAGAGGGGTTAGTGTTAGGTTTTTTTAAGTTTTTTTGGGGTGGTTTTTTTTTTAGATTAGGGTTTGGGCAGTTCATAAAGTTAATCTTTTAAGGGCAAGACAAAGAGCTGAATGCCCTTTTAAGGGCAATGCCCATACAAAAGCACTTTTCAGGGCAATAGGTAGATTAGGTTTTTTTTTAGATATTTTTATTTTTATTTTTTTGGGGGGTGAGGGTTTGTAATATTAGTGGGTTTTGTATTTTTTTTTTTAGAAAAAGAGCTGATTTCTTTAGGGCAATGCCCTACAAAATGTTTGTTATTTTTTTGTAATGGTAGTTTTTTTTATTTTTTGTAATTTTAGTATTTGTTATTTTTTGTAATGGTAGGTTTTTTTTTATTTGTGTAATGTGTTTATTTTAACTAGGTAGTTAGTAAATAGTTAATAACTATTTACTAACTGGTCTTCCTAGTTAAAATAAATACAAACTTACCTGTGAAATAAAAATAAAACCTAAGCTAGCTACAATATAACAGTTATATTGTAGCTAGCTTAGGTTTTATTTCACAGGTAAGTATGTATTTAGTTTTAAATAGGTATTATTTAGTTAATAATTGTAACTTTAATTTAGCTCTATTTTAATTATGTTAAAGTTAGGGGGTGTTAGGTTTAGGGTTAGAGTTAGGTTTAGGGATTAATAGTTTAATTTAGGTTGTTGCAATGTGGGGGGCTGGTAATTTAGGGGTTAATAGCTTTATTTAGTGGCTATGATGTTGGGGATCTGTAGAATAGTGGTTAATATATTTATTATAGTGTGGGCAATGTTGGGTTGCGGGGGAATAGGGATTAATAACTTTAGTGTAGTGGCGACGATGTTGGGGAGCAGCAGAATAGGGGTTAATACATTTTATTAGTGGCGGCGATGTCGGGAGCAGCAGATTAGGGGTTAATAACGTTAATATAGTATTTGTGATGCTGGAGGGCCTTGGTTTAGGGGTCAATAGGTAGTTTATGGGTGTTAGTGCACTTTGTAACACTTTAGTTAAAAGTTTTATGTAACAGTTTTGTTGCGTAAAACTCATATCTACAGCTCTCAGATGGCGGTACAGATCTTGTCTTTATAGGGTGTAACGCAAGCTTTTTAGCCTACCAAACTTGTAATACCAGCGCTATGGGAATCCCATGAAAAAACATCATTTTTTGAGTGCGGAACTGACGTATTGGCTGCGTTGCTGTTTAAACGCTGAAATTACCATTTTTCTGCGTTAAAACATGAACGCAAAACTTGTAATCTACCTATATGTTAATAAGATCAATACCTTAATAAGTTACTTGCTGATTTCATGTTGTACTTTGAGGTGTATGGACTATTGTTAAGCGTCTGACACTTCCTGGCTGTGGAGACAATTCACTGTCAAGCAACGTTAAAGGCAAGGGCGGAGAGCTAGCCTCACTGCGAGGTGTCAAATTTATAATAGGCCTCACAAAATGTGGAGGAGGGACAAAACAAATTCATTGTTTCTTCTTATCTGAAGTAGTGTATATAGATAGAAAAAATAAGATTAATGTATATAGTTACTTTTATATTATCTTTTGTTAAAGGGACATGAAACACAAAATTTTACTTTCATGATTTAGGTAGAACATACTATTTTAAACAAATTTCTAATAGACTTCTAGTATATAATTTCTTTCATTCTCTAGTTATCATATGTTGAAGGAGCAGCAATGCACTACTGCTTTCTAAATGAAACCAGTAGTGAAATGTCCTACATATAAATTTCATCAAAGGATAACAGGAGAAGCAATCAAATAAAACAATAGAAGTAAATGGTAAAGTTGTTTAAAATGGTTTTATCTGTCTAAATCGAGAAACTAAAAATTTTAGTTTCATGTCCATTTCATTAGTAATTTATAATTTAGACTATTGTTAGTTTTCATGTTTTTTTATGATATTATTAATAGTTAGTAGATTAGCTTTTTCGGTTATAAAGTTAATAATTAAAAATAGTTAGATTTTGGACAGTTTTATATACAGTGGGACAAAAAAAGTATTTAGTCAGCTACCAATTGTGCAAGTTCTCCCACTTAAGAAGATGAGAGAGGCCTGTAATTTTCATCATAGGTATACCTCAACTATGAGAGACGAAATGTGGAAACAAATCCAGACAATCACACTGTCTGATTTGGAAAGAATTTATTTGCAAATTATGGTGGAAAATAAGTATTTGGTCAATATCAAAAGTTCGTCTCCATATTTAGTTATATATCCTTTGTTGGCAATGACAGAGGTCAAACGTTTTCTGTAAGTCTTCACAAGGTTGTCACACACTGTTGCTGGTATGTTGGCCCATTCCTGCATGCAGATCTCCTCTAGAGCAGTAATGTTTTGGGGCTGTTGCAAGCAACACGGACTTTCAACTCCCTCCAAAGGTTTTCTATGGGGTTGAGATCTGGAGACTGGCTAGGCCACTCCAGGACCTTGAAATGCTTCTTACGAAGCCACTCCTTCATTGCCCTGGTGGTGTGTTTGGGATCATTGTGATCAGGGCCGGATTGGGCCGCCGGGATACCGGGAAAAATCCCGGTGGGCCGGCAGTGGCAGATGCACATAGTGACAGTGTAAAGAGAAAGCAGTGAGCACAGCACAGGCCGCACCGCAGCACAGTATGAGGGAGCGCAGTGGCCAAGGCAGGTATCAATGACCTGCTTTTTGAGCTGCCTGCAGAATACACAGAGGGCTGCTCATTCAGCACACACTGTTGGACTAGAGAGCAGGTGAGGGAGCGGAGTGGCCGCGGCTGCTTTTTGAGCACAGAGAAGCAGGCAGCTGCTTAGCTAGTTAGCTGGCATAAGATGTGCGGCCAGTGGCCACTCCGCTCCGCTTTGCATCAGGGGGACTCTCTGCTCTGTCTCTCTCCCTGCCCACAGCCATTCATGTTTCCCGTATTGGGGCAGGAATTGGATTGGAATTAGAGCCAATAATACTGAGTATCCATTCCTCGTGAATAAATTGTGCCCAATAGCATAGTGCACCACATGACCAGTGAGTGTCATCATGTGGCTTCATTCAAGTTTTTGGCGCGCCGCTGCAAGTTTAGGTGGTGGGATCTTCAGTCTGAACTTCAGAATGTCACAGTGAGAGTCTGAGGATGTGCAGCGCTTGCCACCCATCACTAGGAAACCCTGATTCATCTCTCAGAGCTCAGTAACTGTAAGTGACATATCTGTGATAAAGGCTGCGGGCAGATAGTCTAATATATGTGGGGTGGGGGGGTTGTAAGTTTACTCACTCACTGGCCGCTTCCATCCTCCTTGACTGAGATGACAAGAGCTGTCACCTTTGCCTGTGAGCTGGGGGAATTTATGTGAGAGAGCTGTAAGTCATATTACTTGTCCTGCTAGCAGAGAGAATAGAAGGTAAGCCAGTGAGGAACTAGTGCAGCAGCCAGTTTTATTTATTGTATTCACTGCCTCAGCCGTTTAATTAGCAGGACTCAGGAGCTGCCGCACTAGTTCAGTTTGTTTTTTGACAGATTTATAGCAGCTAACGCTGCCCTCCCCCCCTGCTCCCCCCTGCTCATTGTATTGGCTGCTTGAATGGCCACGCAGGGAAGGAACACATCTGCAGTCTGTGGAAGTTTTGTTCTCCCCGGAACTCAGCACTCAAAGGTCAGTGACACTGGGCTGACATACCTAGTTTATTTATTCTATTTTCAGGCACAGACAATGCTAAGCACAGCTTTTTCAATGCCTGAAACAAAAAAAACGGCCCCATCTAGATTAAAGCTGTAGGATAGTTAGTAGTTATGTGTCCCTTCTGTATTAAATAAATGTGTATGTAGTAAAATGTTCATGTTTTGTGTGTCTGCATACAAGTGAATGCTGTGTAGTGTGCGTATGCTGTGTGTGTTGTGTGTCTGCATGTATGTGGTGTGTGTATGCTGTGTCTGAAACTATGTGTATGTTGAGTGTCTGAATCTATGTTTATGGGGGGGGGTGTATGTTGTGTGTCTGAATCTATGGGTATGGGGTATATGTGTGTATGTATGTGTATATATATATGTATATATATATGTATGTGTGTGTGTGTGTGTGTATATAACTGTTAACTTGTTTTAAGTGTGCTATCTCATATTTGGACATATATAGAGACATATATTTTTATATAGTGTATGTATGTATAGGAATGGCTCCTAGATTTTCAGGCTGGCTGGTGTGTGTGCACATCTATATATATATATATATATATATATATATATCACTCTTTCACTTTTATATATATATATATATATATATATATATAATCATTCTGCAAATGTACGGACTGAATATAGGTAGGGCTGGTCTTCAATTTTTCCAGGGCTGTTTTTTATTCCCAATCCGGCCCTGATTGTGATGCTGAAAGACCCAGCCACATTTCATCTTCAATGCCCTTGCTGATGGAAGGAGGTTTGCACTCAAAATCTCACAATACATGGCCCCATTCATTCTTTCATGTACACAGATCAGTCGCCCTGTTCGCTTTGCAGAGAAACAGCCCCAAAGCATGATGTTGCTACCCTCATGCTTCACAGTAGGTATGGTGTTCTTTGGTTGCAACTCAGCATTCTCTCTCCTCCAAACACGACGAGTTGTGTTTCTACCAAACAGTTCTACTTTGGTTTCATCTGACCATATGACATTCTCCCAATCCACTTCTGGATCATCCAAATGCTCTCTAGCATACTTCAGTTGGGCCCGGACATGTACTGGCTTAAGCAGGTGGACACGTCTGGCACTGCAGGATCTGAGTCCCTGGCGGCATAGTGTGTTACTGATGGTAGCCTTTGTTACGTTGGGCCCAGCTCTCTGCAGGTTTATTCACTAGGTCCCCCCTTGTGGTCCTGGGATGTTTGCTCACCGTTCTTGTGATCATTTTGACCCCACGGGGTGAGATCTTGCATGGAGCCCCAGATCGAGGGAGATTATCAGTGGTCTTGTATGTCTTCCATTTTCTAATTATTGCTCCCACAGTTGATTTCTTCACACCAAGCTGCTTGCCTATTGCAGATTCAGTCTTCCCAGCCTGGTGCAGGTCTACAATTTTGTTTCTGGTGTCCTTCGAGAGCTCTTTGGTCTTCACCATAGTGGAGTTTGGAGTGCGACTGTTTGAGGTTGTGGACAGGTGTCTTTTATACTGATAACAAGTTCAAACAGGTTCCATTAATACAGATAATGAGTGGAGGACAGAGGAGCCTCTTAAAGAAGAAGATACAGGTCTGTGAGAGCCAGAAATCTTGCTTGTTTGCAGGTGACCAAATACTTATTTCCACCATAATATGCAAATAAATTCTTTCCAAATCAGACAATGTGATTGTCTGGATTTGTTTCCACATTTTGTCTCTCATAGTTGAGGTATACCTATGATGAAAATTACAGGCCTCTCTCATCTTCTTAAGTGGGAGAACTTGCACAATTGGTGGCTGACTAAATACTTTTTTGCCCCACTGTAATTGCATTTTCTATCTGAGTCGATCTATATTTATTGACGATAATACATTCGCCAAGATTACAAGTTTTGCTGTCATGTTTTAACGCTGAAAAAATTGCCATTTTAGCATTAAAACAGCAACACAGCCATTACAAGTCTTATCGGTATAACTGTACCGCAAGCCTTTTAGCCTGTAACGCAACGTCAGTCCCACACTCGAAAAAATTATGTTTTTGCCCAGGATATCCATAGCACAGCCATTACAAGTTTTGCGGTGAGGCTAAAAAGCTTGCATTTCACCCTATACAGACACGATCCGTTCCGCAATCTGAGACCAGTAGTTATGAGTTTTACGCAACAAAACTGTTACACAAAACTCATAACTTAACTGTTACAAAGTACACTAACACCCATAAACTACATATTAACCAATAAACCAAGGCCCTCCAGTATTGCAAACACTATTTTAAAGTTATTAACCCCTAATCTGCTGCTCCCGACATTGCCACCACTAATAAAATTTATTAACCCCTATTCCCCCGTACCCCAATATCGCCCACACTATAATAAATATATTAACCCCTATTCCACTGGTCCCCGACATCGCCACCACTAAATAAAGTTATTAACCCCTAAACCTCTTGCCTCCCACATCACTACGACTAAATAAACCTATTAACCCCTAAACTGCCAGCCCCCTACATCGCTAGAAACTAAATTAAATGATTAACCCCTAAACCTAACAATCCCCTAACTTTAAATTAAAATTACAAGATCCCTATCTTAAAATAAATAAAAACCTACCTGGGAAATTAAAAAAAAACTAAATTTAAACTATAAATTAAACTAACATTACTATTATACTAAAATTAAAATAACTACAAATTAAAATTATTAAATTACACATTAAAAAACCTAACCCTACTAAAAAAATTAAATCTACAATTACAAAAAAATCAAAATACTAAATTACAAAAAATAAAAAATACTAAATTACAATAAAAAACAAACACTAAATTACGAAAAAATCGCAGGTGGTATAGGGGTTAATATCTTTATTATACTGTGGATGATGTTGGGGTGTGGGAGAATAGGGGTTAAGAAATTTATTTTAGTGGCGGCGATATTGGGAGTGGCAGATTAGGGGTTAATAGATTTATTTCAGTGGTGGCGATGTCGGGAGCGGCAGATTAGGGGATAATAAATTTATGTAGGTGTCAGCAGTGTCGGGGCAGCAGATTAGGGGTGTTTAGACGTGGGGTTTATGTTAGGGTGTTAGGTTTAAACATAACTTTTTTCCCCCCATAGACCCAGTGTTCAGTTACGAAGCTTTTCATTCCTCAATCGCAGGTGGTAGATTTTGTGCGGTATGGAGCTCATCGCAACCATATCGCACGCACAAGGTGTCTTTTCCAAAACTTGTAATGGCAGCGCTATGGAGGGTGAAATAACGCAACTTTTGTTCGTTTCACACCCTCTATAGCACAAAAATTGTAATCTAGGTGAATATAATTAATAATTACCTAGAAGCCATACTTTGGGCATCTCTCCATCCTCAAACTTCCTATATATCCCAGACTGACGCAAGATATAGGAATCATGGCAGGACCAAGGGAAGTTGGAACAGATACTGATTATTTTCATGTTATGGTCATACACCATCCGAACATTGAGAAAATGGTACTGTTTTCTATTACGGTAAACTTCTTCCCATTCATGTGCTGGTTTTACTGCAACATGTGTTCAATCAATGGCTCCAAGTACATTGGGCACTCCGGACATTCTATAAAAGTTAGAATTCACAGATTGCCACTCTTCAGGAGTCGATGCAAGGCACACATACTGTGGAAAGACCACCATCAATGAGTTGATAACTTTTGTCAGGTGCCTAGAAAATGCAGACTGGCTTATGCCAATTATGATGCTAGACACAGCCTGGAAAGAATCCATGGCAAAAAAGTGTAATGCTGCCAACTGTTTTAAAAGTCCGGGTATGGCTTGTGAATGCGCCATCATTGGCTCAAGGTATTCTGCTATTTCATTGTAAAGGTCCATTATAGCTTCTATGTCCAAACGGAATCTCTGGATAACCTCATGAACAGAAAGGGCTTCAAAACCCATACCAGGGTGGAAAACTCTTGGAACTCTCCTTCTTCGACCTCTCCTTCTTTGAAATGTATTATTTTCAACAGGTGCCTGTATAGCCCTTCCTCCTCGTAATTGAATAAATTGAAAGATAAATAAATGTAAAGTGTCTCCATCTTCATTCACTGCTGGCAAAAAAATAATGGATTCTGATTTGTCTATCTGCTTATTTTGAGTACTCAACCTGGCATCACTCTGATACCCCTATAGTTTTCTGTTGTGTTCGCTACCTAAATGGTTGCAAAGCAAATTACATGAAGTAAACGCAAAAGTTTAAGCAAACAGATTGTTTGTAGCATTGATAATTCCTGTTAATATCAAATTTTATGACAATTGATGGTTCAGTATGTTAAAAAAAGGGTTCGGATCAAGTAGTTGTGGAAAAGTACGATCGCAGATAAAAAAAAAGGATTAAAAATTCGATTGCGGCTTGGTACATATGGTTTTTAATCCACGCAAAAAATTTGATGCTAAAATACATATGAAAGGTTACTTTGATGCTTAGTACATGGCGCCCTGTATCTGCCCAATACAATCTTAAAAACCCTAAAGAGCCAATGAACCCCCGGGCAGCTGCCTGGTTTGCGCACACCTAAAAAGGCTGTGTGTGTGTGCAAATACATGTATGTGCATGTACAGTATGTTTATGTAAATGTGTATGTTTATGTGTGTATGTGTATGTTTATTGTGTCTGTGTGTGATTTTGTGTGCATTTGTCTGAGCATTTGTTAATGCATGTATGTGTATGTTTATGTGCACGTTTGAGTATGTTTCTATGTATAAATAAAGTAAAAGGGGAAACCAGACGTGGACTCCTTGCACACATGCCCTTAGAGAGATGCGACTACACCTCACTGACGAGGCCCACAGAAGGCCGAAATGATCGTCTGGGGTTGTTGTTTCTCTTGTTCAGAGAAGAATTGCCTGGTATTTCGGTGCTGGACTGTCATTGGGCAGGGTCAGACTGATATGCTACAGGATATTTTTTCTCTGTGAAGGGGCATAGTGTGCTAAAAGAGTATGCACCCTGAGTGGCACCCAAAAATGAACAGGCACGGAAATTTTTCCAGCTTTTGTTCTGTCTCAGCTGAGTGCATATCTCTCTCTCTTTTTATATTTATGCAAATTGCTCTTGGGTCTCCCTAAGAGTAAAAGGGGAAACCAGACGTGGACTCCTTGCACACATGCCCTTAGAGAGATGCGACTGCACGTCACTGACGAGGCCCACAGAAGTCCGAAACGATCATCTGGGGTTGTTGTTTCTCTTGTTCAGAGAAGAATTGCCTGGTATTTTGGTGCTGAACTGTCATTGGGCAGGGTCAGACTGATATTCTACAGGTTTTTTTTCTCTGTGAAGGGGCATAGTGTGCTTAAAGAGTATGCACCCTGAGTGGCACCCAAAAATGAACAGGCACGGAAGTTTTTCCAGCTTTTGTTCTGTCTCAGCTGAGTGCATCTCTCTCTCTCTTTTTATATTTATGCAAATTGCTCTTGGGTCTCCCTAAGACTAAAAGGGGAAACCAGACGTGGACTCCTTGCACACATGCCCTTAGAGAGATGCGACTGCACCTCACTGACGAGGCCCATAGAAGGCCGAAACGATCGTCTGGGGATGTTGTTTCTCTTGTTCAGAGAAGAATTGCCTGGTATTTCGGTGCTGGACTGTCATTGGGCAGGGTCAGACTGATATGCTACAGGATATTTTTTCTCTGTGAAGGGGCATAGTGTGCTAAAAGAGTATGCACCCTGAGTGGCACCCAAAAATGAACAGGCACGGAAGTTTTTCCAGCTTTTGTTCTGTCTCAGCTGAGTGCATCTCTCTCTCTCTTTTTATATTTATGCAAATTGCTCTTGGGTCTCCCTAAGTGTAAAAGGGGAAACCAGACGTGGACTCCTTGCACACATGCCCTTAGAGAGATGCGACTGCACCTCACTGACGAGGCCCACAGAAGGCCGTAACGATCATCTGGGGTTGTTGTTTCTCTTGTTCAGTGAAGAATTGCCTGGTATTTCGTTGCTGGACTGTCATTGGGCAGGGTCAGACTGACATGCTACAGGATATTTTTTCTCTGTGAAGGGGCATAGTGTGCTAAAAGAGTATGCACCCTGAGTGGCACCCAAAAATGAACAGGCAGGGAAGTTTTTCCAGCTTTTGTTCTGTCTCAGCTGAGTGCATCTCTCTCTCTTTTTATGTTTCTATGTATGTTTGCATGTATTCATGTGTATGTATGTGCATATGCTAATGTATGTGTGTTTATGTGTGTGCATGATTGCACATATGTGTGTAGGAAGGTTAAAACGTAATTTTGATGTTAAAACGAACGTATGTTTGTGCACTGCCTATCCCATACCGCAGACTGGTCACTGAGGCCCCAATATTCAAAGCATCAAGATATTCAAAGAAAAGGGCGTGTCTGAGCCATGCTGGTGAGCAGCGATCCTTCTCCCTTAGGAGTCAATGGGAGCCTGACGTCACCACCCGCATTGCCGACATTGACGCTCATCGGCATATTGCTTTGGCCATGGAAACTAAAAATAGTTTCCTTGTAGGAGCACTCCAAATATTGCTGTGGGACCTAAATTAAATTAAACCTACACTAACTACCTCAGGCAAAGTAGTCTCAACAGGTTATAGCTTGCGAGTCAAACATAACCGCTATCCCACTTCCAACCTGCACTTTGCTGATTCAAACATTTTGATCTTGTGTCCATGTGTCTGAATAAAAATGCAGGTTACTCCCAATAGCACACCCCATTAACTCCCCCTGAACACCTATATCTACATCACGCCTAGGCTACACGTCCCCTGCACTGCCTCACTACCTCTCGCTGACCGCCTACACATATGTCAAAGCTAATCAACACTTCCCAACACTCCCTGAATGTCTAAACCTATGGCAAAACCTTGCTGTTTTAACCAGGCTCCTGGAACTCAGCACCGTACTCGAATTGAGCTCCGGTCCGCCGCTTCTTAAAGAGGGTACCTATCGAATAGGGTGCTGGAGATCAAGTCGCCCTTTTATTATGTTGTTGGCAATTTGATTAGACACCTAGGGATACCACTTGTTTGGGGTTGCTACCTTCTGGGAGGAATGGGATACTGGAATTGAAGTGTCCCCTGCACCCTGCTCGATCAGCACCCCTCTTAAGAAAAAAATCTAAGTTACAATAAAATAAACTACAGTATCCAAAATAAAAACCCACCATTATGCCTAACACTAATCTACATGCCCCATAAATTAAAAAAGCCACCCAAAAAAAAACTAAACCCTAACACTAAAATAAATTACAATGGCCTTAAAAGGGTCTTTTGTAGGGCATTGCCTTAAAGTGATTCCAGCTATTTTATATTTCAAAATCAATTACAAAACCCCCTTGTACAATACAAGTAAACCCCACCACCCAAAATAACCAAAACTACCTAAAGAAAATATCCTAGACAAGAAAGTAAAAATAAAAAAAACTATTCTTAAAAATAAAAATCCACTCCCCCCAAAAATGTTTTTAAAAATAAGTGTGGTCAATAGGATGGTCAACATTTTAACATTCATGTATAAAATACATATTTTATTTTAACATTTAAATATTGATTATTATTGACTTTTATTCAAAGGGACAGATAAGATAAAACATTTTTTATTTTATTAAACTTAAATTGAAATTGCAATTATTGATTCTGCACAATTACCTCTTTTCTAGCTACACGTGGTTGAAAGTTAGCTGCTTTCCATGAAAATATACTGAGGTAAGCCTGGTGTCCTTGTGTCTTTTGCATTGGTAGTTCTAGAAGTGGACAAGAGGTACTCTATAAACTCTATCTTCTATTTTGCACCCCAATTAGGCAGAAGAGGAGGGTATAAGTGTTAAAATGAATACTATCTGCCCTGTCCTTTTAGGCAGGCCACATTCAACAACTGCCTAACCACAAAGTTAGAGCACCTACCTCTGTCCACAGAATACCTGTGACTCCACCTGCTCTGACCATGGAATAATGTAACTATTCCTCCACCTACACTGCCCCAGCAATGGAACTACCTCTTCACCTCCCAGGAGTGTTTGCCCCCTCCATAATAAGGCTCCTGGAACCGCCAATGTGTTTAATTGATATAAATGTTGCCAATGCAACTACCAAATGAGAGCATTTCTGATGTGTATATCTAGAGTTTTATATTGTAATAGTGTTTGCAACAATGTCAAATTTTATTTTTCATTTAGTACACGACAGGCGAAGGCTTCTGACCTTGCCTCAGAATGCTGTTATGGAATGGTGCTATGTTTAAATAAAGGACCCCAAGTGAAACAAGTTATATTCATAAAAGAAAGTTTTATAAACTTGTACACAATGAACCTTGAAATTTTACTTCCATATCCCTTTAAATCTATTGGAATCAGCATTAAAGTTTAATATACTGTATATATGTTATATATAGTCAAATGTTAATTTGACATACAAACATTCATTCTACAGAAAAATGAAGAATCAATGTCAAGGGGAACATGTGTTTGTCCATTTTCATATAAAATGATCAATCCCTAGCTTGTATTTCCCATAGGATTTAGCTTGACACAACAAATAAGGAAAACCTAAACAAAAAAAAATTGCAAACCAGTGTCTCCTACAGTGAAGGTATACAAGCATTATACACAATAAGAACAATAACTGCATATCCCAATAACAGGAGTAGGCTTTATGCATTATAAAGAGACTTTAGACCTGGGGCAATGAGGCTGGGATACAAGGGATTAGATTCAAGGAGGCTTGTTAGATTGCAAGGGATCTTGATCGCAAGAGACCATATTCTAAATTTATTGAGACCCAATTTACCTCTCTTTGTCACCCTGTCACCAGTGGGCATTGCTTCCATTAACATAAATAGTTATGTTAGGCACCCCAAGACATGATATCTCGCCCTAGAAAAGGAGAATAACAATAATTACAACACTTTGAAAACACATGTTTGAAAAGGCTTTTGTAAATGTGCGTTAAATATATTCATGTCTGTTTTGTTATGATAAAGTAGTCTCTCTGGATTGAGCAGAATTTGCTTTAGCGCTCTCATAGCGTGTTTGTAATTTTTCACCTATCGAATGACTCAGCACCCAGAATTTAAAAAGATGTAATCACCCATGTGAGGTATCTCATCTTTCTCTCTTTCTGTTTTATGCTTTTACTTTGTAATGTTTTTTTAAAGCACTTTTTGATTTCGATAAACTATCTTACGCTCTTCAGAGCCTTGAAGCCAGCTCTTAGTATATTCAGCCTGTGTTAACAATATTTCAATGGGGTATAGACCAATTTGTTCGACTTCTAGGCAAGAAAAACTATTAATAAAGCAAAATAACTAAAACAAATATACAACTAAGTAGATTTATTAATCACATATATAGAGAAGACGTTGTTCTTTTGAATATTCTATGGACACCTCTGAGTCTCTGCTACAAGCCAAAGGTCTCTCTTCTGGCAAGCAGTCCAACCTCCTATACATGATGTATTTTTGTGATGCCGTTATTCTTGACAATGGAAGTGGTTATGAGGAACAGTCACAAATCTCTTTGAATTCCATATTTTTGAAGTGGGAAAGTTGTGGCAAGTGAGAGATTAGTTTCACAAATTACTTTTATTGAATGGAGCAGTGCTAATGTCAGGGAGGAACAGTAGGAACATTTATCCCCCAAACATAATATTTGGTCCCCATATGCTCCTGCAAATGGAATTGTCACTCAGCTCTGCCCAGACCCACCCACATATGCCCATGAAACACTTGGTTCCATCTCTCCCGTCACCACCCCACCCACAAAACATGGGTGGGACTCTGGGAAGTGCTCCCCCATAATCAAGCCTTGGAGATGCCTCTATCAATGAGTGATGCATACAATGATTTTTCTGTGCTGCAGAACCTTCTATTCTCACAAACCGCAAGGTTAGTTATATTTACATATAAAGTCAGTACATAAATCTTCTTGTACTTATTTTTTCACACACCCTTCTCACTGTTACTGTCATATTAGTGCTATTATTATTACATTTTTCTGGCGTGACGAAAAGTAAAATGCTACATTTGTGCCTTAGAAAAGCTAACATAACTTACCATCTGCTTTACAACACAAAGACAATCTACAAATACAAAACAGATAACAGTTTATTATTGAACTATAATGAGTTCTGTTTGGTTATGTTACTGTATGAATGATGCATATTTCACAGCTGCAGGAAAGCTTTGATTAATGTATTTCTGTACAATAAACAGACCAGCAGTTTTGTTGTGGATCAGAGCAATAGGAATCATTCTGCTGATATCAATAATAATCAGTCTGCCTGCATGAAAACATGAGACATTTGCAAGATTTATTACAGACTCTGTCATAGCGCAAGTATGGATTTGCTAATCATTGTCTGATATCACTAATTCAGTTAGAAAGAAGAGGCAAACATGAGACCTGTGGCCCCGAGATTAAGGAAGATCAGAACCGAAGACTAGATATTAAATATTTACAGATGTATGTTATGAGGCTGTGATTAAAATAGGATGGAAATGTATCTGTGGTTGGGCAGAGAACTGGATGTAAGATGATAGATAGATAGATAGATAGATAGATAGATATAGATAGATAAAGATAGATATACATAGATAGATAAATAGATAGATAGATAGATGATAGATAGATGATAGATAGATGATAGATAGATGATAGATAGATGATAGATAGATATAGATAGATATACATAGATAAATAGATAGATAGATTATATATATAATAGTTAGATAGATAGATAGATAGATAGATTAATTAAATAGATAGATAGTTAGATAGATAGATAGATAGATAGATAGATAGATGGATGATAGATGACAAAAAGATAGATAGATAGATAGATGAAAATAGATGAAAATAGATAGATGGATAGATGATGGATATTATAGATATATACGATAGATAGATAGATAGATAAATAGATGATAGATAGATAGATAGATAGATAGATAGATAGATGATGGATGATAGTTAACAATAAGATAGATAGATAGGTAGATAGATAGATAGATAGATGATGGATATTATAGATATGTACGATAGATAGATAGATAGATAGATAGATAGATGATAGATAAATAGATGATAGATAGATAGATAGATGATGGATGATAGATGACAATAAGATAGATAGATAGATAGATAGATAGATAGGTAGATTGATAGATAGATAGATAAAAATAGATGAAAATAGATAGATGGATAGATGATGGATATTATAGATATATACGATAGATAGATATATACGATAGATAGATAGATAGATAGATAGATAGATAGATAGATAGATAGATAGATGATAGATAATGTAGATAGACAGATAGATATATGATATAGATAGATAGATAGATAGATAGATAGATGATGGATCATAGATGACAATAAGATAGATAGATGATAGATAGATAGATAGATAGATAGATAGATAGATAGATAGATAGATAGATGAAAATAGATAGATGGATAGATGATGGATAGTATAGATATATACAATAGATAGATAGATAAATAGATGATAGATAGATAGATGATGGATATTATAGATATATACGATAGATAGATAGATAGATAGATAAATAGATGATAGATAGATAGATAGATAGATAGATAGATGATGGATGATAGATGACAATAAGATAGATAGGTAGATTGATAGATAGATAGATAAAAATAGATGGAAATAGATAGATGATGGATATTATAGATATATACGATAGATAGATAGATAGATAGATAGATAGATAGATAGATGGTAGATAATTTAGATAGACAGATAGATATATGATATAGATAGATAGATAGATAGATAGATAGATAGATAGATAGATAGATAGATAGATAGATGATGGATGATAGATGACAATAAGATAGATAGATAGATAGATAGATATATAGATAGATGAAAATAGATGGATAGATGATGGATATTATAGATATATACGATAGATAGATAGATAAATAGATGATAGATAGATAGATAGATAGATAGATAGATAGATGATGGATGATAGATGACAATAAGATAGATAGATAGGTAGATTGATAGATAGATAGATAGATAGATAGATGATGGATATTATAGATATATACGATAGATAGATAGATAGATAGATAGATAGATAGATAGATAGATGATGGATGATAGATGACAATAAGATAGATAGTTAGATTGATAGATAGATAGCTAAAAATAGATGAAAATAGATAGATGGATAGATGATGGATAGATAGATAGATGATGGATGATAGATGACAATAAGATAGGTAGATAGATAGATAGATAGATAGATAGATAGATAGATAGATAGATAGATAGATAGATAGATAGATAGATAGATGATAGATAGATAGATAGATAGATAGATAGATGATAGATAATGTAGATAGACAGATAGATATATGATATAGATAGATAGATAGATAGATAGATAGATAGATAGATGATAGATAGATAATGTAGATAGACAGATAGATATATGATATAGATAGATAGATAGATAGATAAATAGATAGATAGATAGATAGATAGATAGATAGATACTGTAGATATATAGATAGATAGATAGATAGATAGATAGATAGATAGATAGATAGATAGATAGATAGATGATAGATAGATAGATAGATAGATAGATGGATAGATTGATAGATAGATAGATACTGTAGATAGATAGATGATAGATAGATAGATAGATAGATAGATACTGTAGATAGATGATAGATAGATAGATAGATAGATAGATATATAGATACTGTAGATAGATAGATAGATAGATAGATAGATAGATAGATAGATAGATAGATACTGTAGATAGATAGATAGATAGATAGATACTGTAGATAGATAGATAGATGATAGATATATAGATAGATAGATAGATAGATAGATAGCCAAATATAGATAGATAAAGATAGGCAGATAAAGATAGATATATAGATAGATTGGTTTGTGGAACAGGAATTGTGTCGCTTTTGCTGCAAGGGATTATGCTTGAGCACAACACATAACTCACATCTTGTAATGTGATGGATATTTATCAGCATAAAGCATAGGAAATGCTGCACTATCAGTAGCGCTCCTCTTGCAATCCGAGCCTTAGTAATTACTTCAGAATACAACAAATTGTGAATGTGATGAATAGATTTGATTACGTTATTGGCCATTAAATTCCCTAGGTTTTAACTGAAAAAACAAAACAACAAAAATGTACACGTGTGATAAAGGTGTGCTTGTGTTTAGTGTTTTATAGTGTTTTTATAGTGTATTTAGGGCCAGATTACAAGTGGAGCGCTAAATATTGCTTGTGCGCAAGTGATATTAGCGCTCGACTGAGTAATACCAGCGCATGCTAATGTGCGCTGGTATTCCCATTGCTAGGAAGCATTGAGCTCACAAGAGCGCGCTTCTATAGGCTCCATTGGGAGCTTCATTCTAATTCCCTCTATTTTGAGGGCGTTTGGAACACTTTTAGAAAATTTCCTGAGCACTAATTGCTACCGTGATCTCACTCCAGCAATAACCAGGTACTTGCAATGGCTGCTTATTTATCTTGCGCCCGCATACGGACAGATTTGCCTATTTACGGTTGCGCTACAATTTAGCGCTTCACTTTTAATCTAGCCCTTATTTGTGTATAGTGTTTGCATAGTGTACTGTATTTTTTATCAGTATAACATAGTTTAATATTTATTTTTTAACTTTAATTGATTAAGCAGGAAACATTTGCATCTGTTGAGTGATGTAACTTTCTAATGTCATGCATTATAGCTATGAGTAACTTCACTGTCACATATTTTTGGTTTTTCTGTTGAAAAATGTTGTCTGTCGATTTATCAAGTCCTTTTGGCTTAAATTATTTTCTACAAAAAATCACCATTAAAATCTATGGGCCTTTTCAGTAGTGAGCTGTGGCGAAAAGCTGATTAAGTATTGCAGCTGCTTAGCCTCATCGCCATCTCATCGCGGGGTTAAATGGTTCTTATCTGATGCCCAAGAGCAGGGGGTTTGTCTGATTTCTCGCCATGATACCAGGTGGGCAAATTCCCTGGAGCATACCTTGTCCACCTGGCATTTAATACATGGAGCCTCATGGGGATTCTTGTAGATAAATCAGTTGATACGTTTTTATTAAGGATTGGACTACTTTAAAAGCCTTTATCTTCTCTTCCTTAAGTAGCCAATTAGTGCTATCTATAAGCGAGTATGTCCACTCTTTTAAGCAGTGAATTTGCTGGTTTATGCCATTTGCAATAATGCGAAGAAAACACCAGTTACAAAATGTGCCTTTTGCCTTCTATAGCGAGCATGAGACAAGAAGGATTTTTTACAAAAAAGCAAGAGGCGATTAATGTTCCTTTGCATTAAAATGTATTTCCTTATCATGAATTATAATTTAATATGCATGATAAAACTGTGACAACAATGACGCTATAAGGACATTCAGCATCAGATTGCTGTATGACACTATTTTACTTGTGAAGGAACGCTTTACCCAGTCCTGTACCTCTCTGTTTTACACTGCATTATAACAGTACAAATTATTCACTGGGTTTGCAGGGGTTAAAAAATTAGTTTTTCAGAATATTCATTTGCTGGACTATTTAATTACATTTGTTTTAATTAAATAAAAATGTAAATGTTCTCTTCTCCTGTCACTTGTTATGCTTATTTGTAGCTTGCTGGCGAGCTGCACTAATCCTCTTCTACTTCATAGGTTCCAGGGTGGCACTATTGCTGCTATTTGCAATGCTCCGCAACGTGCTACAGGCTCATTAGCATCGCACAAACAAAGTGTAGGGAGCGTATGCAAGGGGAACGAAATAAGGGATGGGCTTCTGGGATGTTAATGGTTAAAGGGGCTTGGTTGTCTGGTATGGTGCGGAATGTAGATAGACAGATAGATATATGATATAGATAGATAGATAGATAGATAGATAGATAGATAGATAGATAGATAGATAGATAGATAGATAGATGATAGATAGATAATGTAGATAGACAGATAGATATATGATATATAGATAGATAGATAGATAAATAGATAGATAGATAGATACTGTAGATAGATAGATAGATAGATAGATAGATAGATAGATAGATAGATAGATAGATAGATAGATAGATAGATAGATAGATAGATAGATGATAGATAGATAGATAGATGGATAGATAGATAGATAGATACTGTAGATAGATAGATAGATAGATAGATAGATAGATAGATAGATAGATAGATAGATACTGTAGATAGATATATGATATATAGATAGATAGATAGATAGATAGATAGATAGATAGATAGATAGATAGATAGATAGATAGATAGATAGATACTGTAGATAGATAGATGATAGATAGATAGATAGATAGATAGATAGATAGATAGATAGATAGATAGATAGATAGATAGATAGATAGATAGATAGATAGATAGATACTGTAGATAGATAGATAGATAGATAGATAGATAGATAGATAGATAGATAGATAGATAGATAGATACTGTAGATAGATAGATAGATAGATAGATAGATAGATAGATAGATAGATACTGTAGATAGATAGATAGATACTGTAGATAGATAGATAGATGATAGATATATAGATAGATAGATAGATAGATAGATAGATAGATAGCCAAATATAGATAGATAAAGATAGGCAGATAAAGATAGATATATAGATAGATTGGTTTGTGGAACAGGAATTGTGTCGCTTTTGCTGCAAGGGATTATGCTTGAGCACAACACATAACTCACATCTTGTAATGTGATGGATATTTATCAGCATAAAGCATAGGAAATGCTGCACTATCAGTAGCGCTCCTCTTGCAATCCGAGCCTTAGTAATTACTTCAGAATACAACAAATTGTGAATGTGATGAATAGATTTGATTACGTTATTGGCCATTAAATTCCCTAGGTTTTAACTGAAAAAACAAAACAACAAAAATGTACACGTGTGATAAAGGTGTGCTTGTGTTTAGTGTTTTATAGTGTTTTTATAGTGTATTTAGGGCCAGATTACAAGTGGAGCGCTAAATATTGCTTGTGCGCAAGTGATATTAGCGCTCGACTGAGTAATACCAGCGCATGCTAATGTGCGCTGGTATTCCCATTGCTAGGAAGCATTGAGCTCACAAGAGCGCGCTTCTATAGGCTCCATTGGGAGCTTCATTCTAATTCCCTCTATTTTGAGGGCGTTTGGAACACTTTTAGAAAATTTCCTGAGCACTAATTGCTACCGTGATCTCACTCCAGCAATAACCAGGTACTTGCAATGGCTGCTTATTTATCTTGCGCCCGCATACGGACAGATTTGCCTATTTACGGTTGCGCTACAATTTAGCGCTTCACTTTTAATCTAGCCCTTATTTGTGTATAGTGTTTGCATAGTGTACTGTATTTTTTATCAGTATAACATAGTTTAATATTTATTTTTTAACTTTAATTGATTAAGCAGGAAACATTTGCATCTGTTGAGTGATGTAACTTTCTAATGTCATGCATTATAGCTATGAGTAACTTCACTGTCACATATTTTTGGTTTTTCTGTTGAAAAATGTTGTCTGTCGATTTATCAAGTCCTTTTGGCTTAAATTATTTTCTACAAAAAATCACCATTAAAATCTATGGGCCTTTTCAGTAGTGAGCTGTGGCGAAAAGCTGATTAAGTATTGCAGCTGCTTAGCCTCATCGCCATCTCATCGCGGGGTTAAATGGTTCTTATCTGATGCCCAAGAGCAGGGGGTTTGTCTGATTTCTCGCCATGATACCAGGTGGGCAAATTCCCTGGAGCATACCTTGTCCACCTGGCATTTAATACATGGAGCCTCATGGGGATTCTTGTAGATAAATCAGTTGATACGTTTTTATTAAGGATTGGACTACTTTAAAAGCCTTTATCTTCTCTTCCTTAAGTAGCCAATTAGTGCTATCTATAAGCGAGTATGTCCACTCTTTTAAGCAGTGAATTTGCTGGTTTATGCCATTTGCAATAATGCGAAGAAAACACCAGTTACAAAATGTGCCTTTTGCCTTCTATAGCGAGCATGAGACAAGAAGGATTTTTTACAAAAAAGCAAGAGGCGATTAATGTTCCTTTGCATTAAAATGTATTTCCTTATCATGAATTATAATTTAATATGCATGATAAAACTGTGACAACAATGACGCTATAAGGACATTCAGCATCAGATTGCTGTATGACACTATTTTACTTGTGAAGGAACGCTTTACCCAGTCCTGTACCTCTCTGTTTTACACTGCATTATAACAGTACAAATTATTCACTGGGTTTGCAGGGGTTAAAAAATTAGTTTTTCAGAATATTCATTTGCTGGACTATTTAATTACATTTGTTTTAATTAAATAAAAATGTAAATGTTCTCTTCTCCTGTCACTTGTTATGCTTATTTGTAGCTTGCTGGCGAGCTGCACTAATCCTCTTCTACTTCATAGGTTCCAGGGTGGCACTATTGCTGCTATTTGCAATGCTCCGCAACGTGCTACAGGCTCATTAGCATCGCACAAACAAAGTGTAGGGAGCGTATGCAAGGGGAACGAAATAAGGGATGGGCTTCTGGGATGTTAATGGTTAAAGGGGCTTGGTTGTCTGGTATGGTGCGGAATGTAGATAGACAGATAGATATATGATATAGATAGATAGATAGATAGATAGATAGATAGATAGATAGATGATAGATAGATAATGTAGATAGACAGATAGATATATGATATATAGATAGATAGATAGATAAATAGATAGATAGATAGATAGATACTGTAGATAGATAGATAGATAGATAGATAGATAGATAGATAGATAGATAGATAGATAGATAGATAGATGATAGATAGATAGATAGATGGATAGATAGATAGATAGATAGATACTGTAGATAGATAGATAGATAGATAGATAGATAGATAGATAGATAGATAGATAGATAGATAGATAGATAGATAGATAGATAGATACTGTAGATAGATATATGATATATAGATAGATAGATAGATAGATAGATAGATAGATACTGTAGATAGATAGATGATAGATAGATAGATAGATAGATAGATAGATAGATAGATAGATAGATACTGTAGATAGATGATAGATAGATAGATAGATAGATAGATAGATAGATAGATACTGTAGATAGATAGATAGATAGATAGATAGATAGATACTGTAGATAGATAGATAGATACTGTAGATAGATAGATAGATGATAGATATATAGATAGATAGATAGATAGATAGATAGCCAAATATAGATAGATAAAGATAGGCAGATAAAGATAGATATATAGATAGATTGGTTTGTGGAACAGGAATTGTGTCGCTTTTGCTGCAAGGGATTATGCTTGAGCACAACACATAACTCACATCTTGTAATGTGATGGATATTTATCAGCATAAAGCATAGGAAATGCTGCACTATCAGTAGCGCTCCTCTTGCAATCCGAGCCTTAGTAATTACTTCAGAATACAACAAATTGTGAATGTGATGAATAGATTTGATTACGTTATTGGCCATTAAATTCCCTAGGTTTTAACTGAAAAAACAAAACAACAAAAATGTACACGTGTGATAAAGGTGTGCTTGTGTTTAGTGTTTTATAGTGTTTTTATAGTGTATTTAGGGCCAGATTACAAGTGGAGCGCTAAATATTGCTTGTGCGCAAGTGATATTAGCGCTCGACTGAGTAATACCAGCGCATGCTAATGTGCGCTGGTATTCCCATTGCTAGGAAGCATTGAGCTCACAAGAGCGCGCTTCTATAGGCTCCATTGGGAGCTTCATTCTAATTCCCTCTATTTTGAGGGCGTTTGGAACACTTTTAGAAAATTTCCTGAGCACTAATTGCTACCGTGATCTCACTCCAGCAATAACCAGGTACTTGCAATGGCTGCTTATTTATCTTGCGCCCGCATACGGACAGATTTGCCTATTTACGGTTGCGCTACAATTTAGCGCTTCACTTTTAATCTAGCCCTTATTTGTGTATAGTGTTTGCATAGTGTACTGTATTTTTTATCAGTATAACATAGTTTAATATTTATTTTTTAACTTTAATTGATTAAGCAGGAAACATTTGCATCTGTTGAGTGATGTAACTTTCTAATGTCATGCATTATAGCTATGAGTAACTTCACTGTCACATATTTTTGGTTTTTCTGTTGAAAAATGTTGTCTGTCGATTTATCAAGTCCTTTTGGCTTAAATTATTTTCTACAAAAAATCACCATTAAAATCTATGGGCCTTTTCAGTAGTGAGCTGTGGCGAAAAGCTGATTAAGTATTGCAGCTGCTTAGCCTCATCGCCATCTCATCGCGGGGTTAAATGGTTCTTATCTGATGCCCAAGAGCAGGGGGTTTGTCTGATTTCTCGCCATGATACCAGGTGGGCAAATTCCCTGGAGCATACCTTGTCCACCTGGCATTTAATACATGGAGCCTCATGGGGATTCTTGTAGATAAATCAGTTGATACGTTTTTATTAAGGATTGGACTACTTTAAAAGCCTTTATCTTCTCTTCCTTAAGTAGCCAATTAGTGCTATCTATAAGCGAGTATGTCCACTCTTTTAAGCAGTGAATTTGCTGGTTTATGCCATTTGCAATAATGCGAAGAAAACACCAGTTACAAAATGTGCCTTTTGCCTTCTATAGCGAGCATGAGACAAGAAGGATTTTTTACAAAAAAGCAAGAGGCGATTAATGTTCCTTTGCATTAAAATGTATTTCCTTATCATGAATTATAATTTAATATGCATGATAAAACTGTGACAACAATGACGCTATAAGGACATTCAGCATCAGATTGCTGTATGACACTATTTTACTTGTGAAGGAACGCTTTACCCAGTCCTGTACCTCTCTGTTTTACACTGCATTATAACAGTACAAATTATTCACTGGGTTTGCAGGGGTTAAAAAATTAGTTTTTCAGAATATTCATATCATTTGCTGGACTATTTAATTACATTTGTTTTAATTAAATAAAAATGTAAATGTTCTCTTCTCCTGTCACTTGTTATGCTTATTTGTAGCTTGCTGGCGAGCTGCACTAATCCTCTTCTACTTCATAGGTTCCAGGGTGGCACTATTGCTGCTATTTGCAATGCTCCGCAACGTGCTACAGGCTCATTAGCATCGCACAAACAAAGTGTAGGGAGCGTATGCAAGGGGAACGAAATAAGGGATGGGCTTCTGGGATGTTAATGGTTAAAGGGGCTTGGTTGTCTGGTATGGTGCGGAATGTAGATAACAGATAGATATATGATATAGATAGATAGATAGATAGATAGATAGATGATAGATAGATAATGTAGATAGACAGATAGATATATGATATATAGATAGATAGATAGATAAATAGATAGATAGATAGATAGATACTGTAGATAGATAGATAGATAGATAGATAGATAGATAGATGATAGATAGATAGATAGATGGATAGATAGATAGATAGATAGATACTGTAGATAGATAGATAGATAGATAGATAGATAGATAGATAGATAGATAGATAGATAGATACTGTAGATAGATATATGATATATAGATAGATAGATAGATAGATAGATAGATAGATACTGTAGATAGATAGATAGATAGATAGATAGATGATAGATAGATAGATAGATGGATAGATAGATAGATAGATAGATAGATAGATAGATACTGTAGATAGATAGATAGATAGATAGATAGATAGATAGATAGATAGATAGATACTGTAGATAGATATATGATATATAGATAGATAGATAGATAGATAGATACTGTAGATAGATAGATGATAGATAGATAGATAGATAGATACTGTAGATAGATGATAGATAGATAGATAGATAGATAGATAGATACTGTAGATAGATAGATAGATAGATAGATAGATAGATACTGTAGATAGATAGATAGATAGATAGATAGATAGATAGATACTGTAGATAGATAGATAGATAGATAGATGATAGATATATATATAGATAGATAGATAGATAGATAGATAGATAGATAGATAGATAGCCAAATATAGATAGATAAAGATAGGCAGATAAAGATAGATATATAGATAGATTGGTTTGTGGAACAGGAATTGTGTCGCTTTTGCTGCAAGGGATTATGCTTGAGCACAACACATAACTCACATCTTGTAATGTGATGGATATTTATCAGCATAAAGCATAGGAAATGCTGCACTATCAGTAGCGCTCCTCTTGCAATCCGAGCCTTAGTAATTACTTCAGAATACAACAAATTGTGAATGTGATGAATAGATTTGATTACGTTATTGGCCATTAAATTCCCTAGGTTTTAACTGAAAAAACAAAACAACAAAAATGTACACGTGTGATAAAGGTGTGCTTGTGTTTAGTGTTTTATAGTGTTTTTATAGTGTATTTAGGGCCAGATTACAAGTGGAGCGCTAAATATTGCTTGTGCGCAAGTGATATTAGCGCTCGACTGAGTAATACCAGCGCATGCTAATGTGCGCTGGTATTCCCATTGCTAGGAAGCATTGAGCTCACAAGAGCGCGCTTCTATAGGCTCCATTGGGAGCTTCATTCTAATTCCCTCTATTTTGAGGGCGTTTGGAACACTTTTAGAAAATTTCCTGAGCACTAATTGCTACCGTGATCTCACTCCAGCAATAACCAGGTACTTGCAATGGCTGCTTATTTATCTTGCGCCCGCATACGGACAGATTTGCCTATTTACGGTTGCGCTACAATTTAGCGCTTCACTTTTAATCTAGCCCTTATTTGTGTATAGTGTTTGCATAGTGTACTGTATTTTTTATCAGTATAACATAGTTTAATATTTATTTTTTAACTTTAATTGATTAAGCAGGAAACATTTGCATCTGTTGAGTGATGTAACTTTCTAATGTCATGCATTATAGCTATGAGTAACTTCACTGTCACATATTTTTGGTTTTTCTGTTGAAAAATGTTGTCTGTCGATTTATCAAGTCCTTTTGGCTTAAATTATTTTTTACAAAAAATCACCATTAAAATCTATGGGCCTTTTCAGTAGTGAGCTGTGGCGAAAAGCTGATTAAGTATTGCAGCTGCTTAGCCTCATCGCCATCTCATCGCGGGGTTAAATGGTTCTTATCTGATGCCCAAGAGCAGGGGGTTTGTCTGATTTCTCGCCATGATACCAGGTGGGCAAATTCCCTGGAGCATACCTTGTCCACCTGGCATTTAATACGTGGAGCCTCATGGGGATTCTTGTAGATAAATCAGTTGATACGTTTTTATTAAGGATTGGACTACTTTAAAAGCCTTTATCTTCTCTTCCTTAAGTAGCCAATTAGTGCTATCTATAAGCGAGTATGTCCACTCTTTTAAGCAGTGAATTTGCTGGTTTATGCCATTTGCAATAATGCGAAGAAAACACCAGTTACAAAATGTGCCTTTTGCCTTCTATAGCGAGCATGAGACAAGAAGAATTTTTTACAAAAAAGCAAGAGGCGATTAATGTTCCTTTGCATTAAAATTTATTTCCTTATCATGAATTATAATTTAATATGCATGATAAAACTGTGACAACAATGACGCTATAAGGACATTCAGCATCAGATTGCTGTATGACACTATTTTACTTGTGAAGGAACGCTTTACCCAGTCCTGTACCTCTCTGTTTTACACTGCATTATAACAGTACAAATTATTCACTGGGTTTGCAGGGGTTAAAAAATTAGTTTTTCAGAATATTCATTTGCTGGACTATTTAATTACATTTGTTTTAATTAAATAAAAATGTAAATGTTCTCTTCTCCTGTCACTTGTTATGCTTATTTGTAGCTTGCTGGCGAGCTGCACTAATCCTCTTCTACTTCATAGGTTCCAGGGTGGCACTATTGCTGCTATTTGCAATGCTCCGCAACGTGCTACAGGCTCATTAGCATCGCACAAACAAAGTGTAGGGAGCGTATGCAAGGGGAACGAAATAAGGGATGGGCTTCTGGGATGTTAATGGTTAAAGGGGCTTGGTTGTCTGGTATGGTGCGGAACGCCCTGAAGGGGAGACATGCTCAACATTGGCGTAGAGGCACAAAGGGGGGTGGTGGCTTCAGGGCAGGTACATAAGTTGAGGTACAATGAGAGATGCTCAAACTAACCCTTATCTTTTATTTCCCACCCTCCCTCCCTAGAATCTGTGAAAGCAAACCCATCAAAATTTGGAGAGGCCACTGGAACGGAGAGCAATATGGCATGGTTAGGGGCACGATATTGGCTAGTTAGTCGAGTTGACATAAGACCACCTGTGCCCCTCATTAAGGGGAAGAATGCAGCTAGTGGAAGGTGGCAGGTGACTCGTGTGGTCTATGCCAACCCAAAATTAAGATGACATGCAACAGTTTTTTTTTAGTCTGTGATCTGTGGTGGTGGTAATGTGGGGCAATTTGGGTCCGGCACGTGGGTGGGGCAGTGAGGGGATGGGAGGATCCCATGGCATACACTAACCTAGAGTGGTGATCCGGTGGTCTATCTACTGGGCGGGCTATGCCATGGGCTCTCCTTCACCCTTCCTGCCTTGCCATGTAGGGGGTGGTACCTCCCCACGGATACGTGGGACCCAAAGTTCATATTGTATGCAAATGCTGGTGCATTTTTTCTGAGATTATAATATTTGTTTATGTTGGCAAATATTTGCTCTCCAATTCAAAAACTGCCACTTGGCAAAAATTCATTAAATAGTGACCTTTCCATTTTTCTCCAAAATGTCGGTGTCCATGGTGTTATTTCAGGGTAATACATGGGGTAATCGGGGGGGGTAAATAGGTGTATTAAGTTGGGTATTGGTAAGCGAATAGAAGCCTCCAAGACCTTGTTCCTTCTCCGTTAGCGCAGACAGTGGGGTATGCTAATTGACCCTTCTTCACAATGTCCAGGGCATAATTATCTTTATAACATGGCCCTGGACTCTGTAAAAAAGGTTCAGATTAGATACCCCCGCCTAAAGGTGTAGGGATCCGCTATGCTAATGTACCTGCAGCTCGCTGGGGAGCCATCTAATAGGAACATTAGCGCAGTCTTAGAGTCTTTGAAAAAGAGGATTAGCGTGACTCCCCAGTGCGCTACAAGTAAGTAATACACCTAATTTAATGGATAACAAATATACTCATGAATTATATTCATTTTTCTTTAAATTATTTAGTGCATTCATGTGAATATTCATTTTATTTAAACATAACTAATATCCGCATTTTCATCAGACATTTAAATTCCTAAAAAAACAAATGCACATCCCTTCTAATTAGTAAGATTTCATTGTTGCCATTTAAAATTACGCTATAAGGATGCATTTGTTAGATACTTTAAACCATATTTGAAAATGAATGATGGAATTGTAAATATGCAGTGATGTATTTATGTATGCATTAACCCCTTAACCCAATGCTGGTCATTATGTCCTTAGGGACCAGCTACATACCCTATGTCGCTGCAGTCCTGGGCTTCTCTCTGCCGTGATCTCACTCAAAATATCGAGAACACGCTATTTCTGCATGCCCCATGAGTGGGGCACTGCAGAAATTACCGATGCAGAGAGGGCGACTCTGTGGCCCTCTGCATCAGACAGCGGTGGTGCCGATCGCTGATGGGAGGGTAAGGAGGAAGGTGGGTTGGTCGGCCCATCGCTAAAAACTGCATCATTAAGGGGGAAGAAGGGAGTAGGGGCAATGAGGGGGATCCCATGTGGGATCCGTTAACAGAAAGGGATCTGGGAGGGGAGGGGGGTAGTGTATTGAAGGGGGCAGCTACACTACAGAAAAAAATTGATTTTTTTTTTTTTAATTGACAATTTTGCAGCAAACTGGGTACTGGCAGACAGCTGCCAGTACCTAAGATGGTGTTAAATAGGTAGAGGAGGGAGGGTTGGAGAGCTTTAAAGGGGGGGTCAGGGAGGTTGGAGCATTAGGGGGTAACCTACACTGCAGCAAATATATTTTTTTTTAAAAAGTACTTAAGATGGCGGTGACAATTGTGAGGTGGAGGAGGGAATAGAGCTGTTTGAGGGGTGAGAGAGAGATTAGGGGCTGTGATGTGTCAGGGTGGAGGCTGATCTCTACAATACTGCTAAAATTAACCCTACAAGCTACCTTATTAACCCCTTCACTGCTGGGTATAATACAAGTGTGGTGCACAGCGGCATTTAGCAGTCTTCTAATTACAAAAAACAATGCCAAAGCCATATAAGTCTGCTATTTCTGAACAAAGGGGATGCCAGAGAAGCATTTACAGCCATTTGTGCCATAATTGCACAAGCTGTTTGTAAATAATGAAATATACCAAAATCGGCCTAGATCAATACTTTGGGTTACAAAACAAACAGATGTTCACTTACACACAAAAGTAGTAACTGCCCTACTGGAGGTAAGTATCATCGGTTAAACAACCACTTAATCAATTTATTTAGGTATATTCAGATAGCACAAATAGTAGCTGCCTGGCTGTAAGCAAATGTCCTTGGTTAAACAACCACGCAATCAATTTTTTTAGGCATCTTCAAATAGGTTAATAAATAATTAGATTTACTTCAGTTCAGTTCATTTAAACAGGCATTTAGATTCACTTCAGTTCAGTTAGACAGGCATACACTTTGTATTAGAGCCCTGTATAGTGATTCCAAATGAGGATGTTTAATAAAACACAGATGAAATAAACAAAGTCATCCCGTCATATTCATACTCTCCCCAACCGCTTCATACCCCTACAGCCAAGCTTTACCGTTTCCTCATTTGTTCAGGACCCAATGCTCTTGCCACTCAGTGGATACTGCTCCCGGACACCTGTCCGTCCACCAGACGCGGATGAGCGTTTTCTCCTTTCCTCATAGTACCAGTGACGTCACTGGGTCAACGACTCGTAGTTCCTGCTTGCGGCTGTCTATTGAAGGGAGGAGGGAGCGGGGAGTTTTCTCATACGGCTCCGTTCCTATGTTTCCACTTCCTTATTGCGTGTAAGCCGGTTGAATATTCCACAGGTGCTTCTCCAAAAATGCATATGATGCCAAGTAGTGCAAGGGCTACTATGCTACTGTGCCACAAATCCAGACGTCAGTGCAGCAGTATTTACTGGCTTACTGTTAAAATAATAAGCACAAAAAATGAAAAGGAGCGCCAGTAAATAAAGTATAAAAAATATTGAACTTTATTAATCTGTTTAAAACTTGGAGGGACAATACCCCTTAGAGCAAAAAGAAGACTACCATGTTTCGGCCAGAGCCGTAATCATAGTCCATAAAATCAATTGCACATAGCAAACTTAAAAAGTCCTCCCTGGGCCCTAATTGGTGGAAACATTTCATTAGAATTTGCATTTAAAGATACAGTGGCAAAGGAGAACATAGTTCCATTCGTGACTAACACATGTTATAATAGACACAATAAAAACCTAGAACCTTTTTATCAAAGCAATGAAACAAAGCGAACACTTATTTAGATCACTTATGCATGTTAGTCTACTATCTGTTATAAAAATACCTACAACATAAATATAGATAGTATTTCCTCTTTGACAAAGAATCTTAATCTGAATTGGGACAAAATATCTGATATAAACAACAAGTGTATGGTAAAGCTAAGTCTGTATGATCAGATCTACCAATATGGTCAGAATATAACAAATGCAGCTGGTATATTAATAATAAAACTGGTATATCAATAAAACTTGTATTTTATATATAGCATATCATATATCAATACTTCTGTAAACTGAACACCAAACTACCAATTCTATTGATGCCAATAAATATTTTATAGTGTAGTTCATAGTATATAGCTTATAGAGTTGAGTTCATTAAAATAACTCAAAATGAATAGCAAATTATGCCAATGTACCAATGTTGTACCTCTGCAACATTGGTACATTGGCATCATTTGCTATTCATTTTTGGGATATGGTATAATAGCCAAACTTTGTTTTGCCCCCTTACAATAGATAAAACAATTTTAATGAACTCAACTCTATAAGCTATATACTATGAACTACACTATCAAATATTTATTGGCATTTTTTTTTATAGTTTTGATAGGTAAATATAAAAAAGGCTCTATTTCTGTTTAAATGTAGTGATGGCAAAAATGCTCTGGTCTTTTAGGGAAGTTTTTGTTTGAAATGCTTGGTCCTTAAGGGGTTCAAAATAAAAATGTATTTAAAAGTAAAGAGCTTAAGTTATGCATAGTAAAACAACTTTGCAATAAATATTCATTATTTATTTTGTCCTTTTCATGAAAATGTGGCTCTGAAATTTAATTCTAATTCTCAGAGCTGCAAAAACACAGAGCAGAATTCTAAGGCTAACCATGCAACATATATTTCCCTAATTGGCTTCAGCAGATAACAATTGCAAATCAATTCACTTTATGAAAACATATTATTGGTAGCTAGCCTTGTTGTTTATAAACTCAAGCCAGGATTGGCTCCTCCAAATGGGTGGAATTTGACTAATAAAAAGAAATGAAAGTAAACAAAGTGCCTATTGTACATCCCAACATCTGCCGGATTATTTCCAGGATGTGGGAGGTTAAACTGTTTACACATGGCTGATATCTTATTCTATGACAGCAATAACACAACAGTAGCAATTACAAAGACTTAAAGGGACAGTCTACCCCAGAATCTTTATTGTTTAAAAAGATAAATAATCCCTTTATTTCCCACAACACAGTTATATCAATACACTTTTTACTTCTGTAATTACCTTGTATCTAAGCCTCTGTAAACTGCCTCTTTATTTTAGTTCTTTTTATAGATTTGCATCTAGCCAATCAGTGCTGACTCCTAGGTAACTCCACGCGCATGAGCTTAATGTTATCTATAATGCACACATGAACTAACACCCTCTGGTGGTAAAAAAAAATGTCAAAATGCATTCAGAAAAGAGGCAGCCTTCAAGGTCTAAGAAATTAGCATATGAGCCTCCTATGTATAGCTTTCAACTAAGAATACCAAGAGAACAAAGCAACATTTTTGATAAAAGTACATTGGAAAGTTGTTTTAAATTGCATGCCCTATCTGAATCATGAATCATTATTTTGGACTAGACTGTCCCTTTAATTTTCTCTTTAGATTTGCATGATAATGGAAGACAAAATGACTGATTTTATTTAAAGAACATTGATGGTGACACCAACTTTGCTATCTAAAAAAGAAAAATCACACATCTAAAATATATACAGAGGCAGATATTCATTAGAATGCAGTTATGTTATATCCAAAGCATAAACTGTTCAATACAGGCATCACTCTTTCCCAATGTACTTTGCATATTTATTAAAATAAATTACATTAGCATTTTTATAAATGTATTTTCTAATTTCATAAAAGAAAACCAAGAAGTCATTTATACAATTGACTCATAATTACTATAAATAATTAAAAATATCAAATAAAAAAGAAAGAAATATGTTTGCATATGTGCTTAGCATTTAAATCTATGTTTATTATGAGAAACTGAAATCACTAAATAATTAAAGACTATATTAAAATAGCTGCTTCAAATAAGGAAGAAAACTTCTGTGTGCTCGCATTCCTTATAACAGGATCATTTTTGCAACCAAATGACATCCGCACAGAAGAGGCGCATCACCAGTGTGGCTTACGCGTTTCGGCTTTATGCCGTATTCATAGCCATTGGTGGAGGTCTACTCTGCTTGGTATTTAAAACACACAAACAGCACCCATTGGTTAAAATAAATAATTAATACAAAGAGTTGCCCCCTCTGTGTAACCTTCAAACTTTCCCATCACCACGCTATTAGTAGACAAAATAGACCTAATTGAAAATACAATTCAATGAGTAGGATTAGGTTGTCTTCAAACATACTAAAATCCACATATAGATATTCATTTAGTAACATCTTCTAGAGTTAAATACCTAATACATTGCCTTAAATTATAAGAACTGATGTATATTATTTGCCAGTAATTAACTTACTTCCAAAAATGTACGGCAAATTGCTGAAACAGTTTAAACAATATATATACTCATGAATTAATATAGCACAATGCATATTCCCAAAGCTATACCTAATAGTTAATATCAATATTAATAGTAATTACACAATAATGTTTACTTATTACAGACTCCATGAGAAACATAAGTCTGTGTGCACATATATATCTAAGACATAGAAAATGTATAACCAAATATCTTACTAACTAAAGTCTTGAAGCCTAAAATCTTAATGTATGTGGTTAAATCAATCAATCCTGTGTGGGTATAAAAAATATATCACATATGCAAATATATGTATGTACCCATAGAAGTACAAATAGCAATATATGAGTTAAAAGGATTGTAAAATGAGTCAATCCCTGTAAGCTAATATGAAAATATATGCAAACGCAGAATTGACCATTATATTTCCAAATATCCAAACTAGCTATATGTGTACAGAAAGTTTAAAGAGGACATAATGACCAATTGCAAGTTTAGCTTGAAATTGTGAACTGCTGGTGCAACGCCGCCCCCTGCAGATTTGCAGCCAATCGACTGCCATCATGGGGTGTCAATCAACCCGATCGTATTGGATTGGGTTTATTTTTGGCAAAGTCTGTCCGCCTCCTCAGAGCAGGCAGACAGGTTATGGAGCAGCGGTCTTTAGAAACACGGGGCATCAAGCTCCGTTTGGAGATTGATAAATAGACCCCGATCAGCGGATCATGTCCGACAGACATCACTGAATGCAGAGAGCATTATGCATTCATCATTGCACCAGCAGTTCTTGTGAACTGTTGATGCAATGCCACCCCCTGAAGGTGTAGATTACACCTACTCGATAATGTTTAAAGATTAATTTGCATATAGTGTTATTGAGCACATCAAGTGCACTATATGCAAATTAATCTTTAAACATTATCAAGTAGATGTAATCAATCAAGAAGCCCTATAATCATATCTCACTCCTACTGAAGGAACTACTTTATATATAGCTAATACGGTTACTAGAGATATCCTTCATGATAGTACAATAGTGGGCAATCTAATACAGTATACTGCTGTATCAGCAGCACAGTACACATCACGCTGACACAACCCCAGGTCGTAATTTTAAAGTTGCACCTTTTTTTAGTTATACTTTAATAAAAGTTATATTTTAATAGTTCATATCTTAGTACCTGATCCCACGCTCTGGAAACAGTGTCCTTTTGAGCCAAATAACGTATTTATTTAATTCTCCTTGGACTCTGGAGTACTACTAGTGTATACTCAGAAGGATCTTCTTCCTCCCCTCTTCCTTTCTATATATATATATATATATATATATATATATATATATATATATATATATAAAGCTCAATCCGTCATTGAAGGGCACATTCTGTAAGTCACCAAAGCACTCAATGCTATTTTACAAAAACTTTTCCTGGGTGCTATTTTTTATTCAAACTTGAAATATGTAATTGAATCCGTCATTGTCATGTACTGTTTCTTTAAATCCTCTTCTGCACTCATTCTTCCAAGCCTGCCTATAAAATTATGGCACACCTTCCTACAGGTGCTTAGTAATTTGTATGTTTAGCTTGAATCAGGTCATTCCTCTACTGCTGCATTTACAAGCCTCCTGATTCTTCCTTACTTGTAGGGAAGCCTTACAGAATTAATTCTTTATCTGCAGGGTTTTGTTTCTATATCCTGCCTACTCTAGAGACTCAAAACCAAAAACTTTATTCCTGACAGTCCTTAAGTATTTACCTGCTGGTGTCTCCAGCCTGAGTACCTGGAACACTCAGTTTCCTCTGGCTACCAGCTGACTCTGCCTGTTCCTGTGAAAACGGATCTAAGTCCTAACTGCAGCCAAGCCTATCCCCAAGAGGAAGCATCCTAAGGGATTATTTATCTCACTTGCCTGCTTTACATTTTCTCTCCATTACAGCACAAAGGAGATTGCTGTAATGGCTCTGCTCAAGCCACGCCCACCTGTGACATCATCCGACATTGAGTTTCACATTCCGCTCGCAGCCAAAAAGGGACGGCTTACCCACTTACCAAAACAGCAAGCCATGTCTTAACTCTCTTGACATACAGGACTATTCCAAACAGCAGAGCACTCAAGCTTCTCTGTACAAGACATGCCCATCTGTGACATCATTCGATATTTATTCAAGGAACGGCTAAAAGCCATGAAGGGACTGTTACTGAGTTTCCAAATCTGATACAGCCTGCATTCCACTCCTGCCAACCAGGGTGACTCCTGTCAGCAACCTGTTACTGTGATCTTCAGAGACTGGTTAACCACGCCCCCTGTGACTCATTCAAAAGCCTAATCAGCAACAAGATTGCAAATTGTATGAGAAGCTTAATGTTCTAAGACCAGATGATATAATCTAAGACTTAAGACAAAGATCTTGCTGTTTCTCTAACTTCATTCTGCCAACATAAAGCATCCCAATTTCTGCAGTTGTGATCCTCACAGTCTAGCAATAATCATCATACCAATTCAATACTCAACCTTATTGCTGCAAATTGTTACATACTAATAAGCCCAAATTTTCTGATGGATCCAGCAGAATTGCCCAACCACGTTTATAACCTCTCACAAAGAGTGGACTTCACAGGGGCTTAGGGATTTACGCTTTACAAGCTTACTTGGCATAATAAAAGATTTCATGAGTTCTAAGTCTAGTCAAACTGATACGAACCCTGAACCACAAGTGTATATGCCTGACAAAATTTCTGGAGAAAGATCTCAATTTAGGCAGTTTAAAAATGCCTGTAATTTGCTTTTACGTTAAAACCTAAGGGGCCAATTTATCAAGCTCCGTATGGAGCTTGATGCCCCTTGTTTCTAGCAAGCCTGAAAGACCACTGCTCCATAACCTGTCCACCTGCTCTGAGACAGTGGACAGAAATTAACCCAATCAAATGCGATCGGGCTAACTGACACCCTCTGGTAGCGACCGATTGGCGAATCTGTAGGGGGTGGCATTGCACCAGCAGTTCACAAGCACTGCTGGTGCAATGATAAAGCGTATGCTGTCGGCATATATAAATGTGCAGCGGATATGATACACTACATTGTATCATGTCCACTCGCACATTAATAAATATACCCCTAAGACTTACTGCACAGAAAGAGTAAAGTTATTGACTGTAATTTCCTATCTCATGGAAGAGCCAGACTCTATGCGGATTCTTTCTTTGAGAGTGATGATCTCATCCTAGCATCCATTACTAATTTCTTTGCTGAAATGGCAGTATTGTATAAAGATAAAAATAAGCAGCTCACCGCTGTAGCGAAAATGTGGTCCCTCATGCAGGGTAGACAACCAGTTGAAGAATATCTAACAGAATTCAAGCAGTATTTAAAGGATTCTGAATGGAGTCAAATAGCTTTAAGAAATCAATACCAATTAGGACTCTCAGACCATGTCAAGGATGAACTGGCACAAATTGAACTTTAGAAAAAAATGGGGGTAGTAAGGGCGCTCAAAGCTTCAGATACCTCTAAATAAGTATATCGCTATTGTATCAAATATCAATGACAAGGGAAACAATGTTTACAATCAACTTACAGCTAAAATATAGGGATGTCTTCCTTTGTATATTTATCTAAGCAATGTGTGATATTTCAAACAAATTACCAAATGAAGCTTCAAACTAGACAAATGTTTAAAATCACAGAGATATACTTAATAATTCCCAAATGGCAATATCAAACAAGTGGCTCAATAGTCTAAAAATGACATATGAGTTTAAAATATTAGGCAGCAGACAAAACAAAAAGGTATGTGAGTCAGATCTTACAACCCGTATATAACAAACTGATACTACTTTCTCCAGACTTTATACAATATTACCGTTCATATAGGAGTACAGAGCGAAGGGAGATAATATTGATTTCAACATTAGACTCTTGTGACTTTCATATTACTCTCTTAGAGGGTTTCCGTCTTGTATAACAATATCAGATTGGTACCTTGATTTTCAAGGGTCCTTGAGGGGAGATGTTCCATTGTGTATCACGGTCTGGTTACCTGTGAGTTTGCTCCTCGTGACTTCAGTGTCTGACATCACAGATGACACTCCGGGGGCTCATCCTATCCCGACCAGCTGGATCTCTCAAAATTTTTTGTGTGGATATTAGATGATATACCCCTCTGCTCCTGGTTTGTGTAAGGAGATTTTTAGGGTGGTATTTTATATTCAAAGTTTGCTCTTAGTGCTAAGCACAAAAACCTGTTAAGTAGAATAATAGTTCATGAAGACAACCCGGGTTGAAAAATTGTTCCACAGCGATAGCAAGTCCTTGAAGTCCTTGAAAGACAAGGGATGTATGATCACTATTTTCAACACATTTCACTCTGGGAAGAGCTTTATCAAGAACAAATAGCCCATACTCAAATCCCTCTTTTAAATGGGCAGCTCAAACCTCATTGGTTAATCTTTCAAACAGTCTAGTTTAAGGTGGAAATTTTTGTTCTCCCTCTTGCTCTGTTACTCCAATTGACCATATATCAAATTAGCCAAAACACTTTGATATTGAGTCTTTTGGTATTTCCAATACTCTGGCTTAAGGTGGAATCTTTTCTTTTTTTGTACTTTTTTTTTTTATTACAGGTCCGGATGGACAAACCTTTATTATTGTATCGTTCCAAAGGATTATATACTTTTGCATTTATTAATAGGGTAAAGGAAATTTCAGAATAAAGTTCATTCAAAGAGGCCATATATGCAAAAAAAAGAGACATTCTATTTTTTTTGGTAGAAAAAAGGATAGACAGTGAAAACTGTGAACGTTTATAGTATTTTAAAAAAGAAACATTATAATATAGTGAAATAACAAGTGAGTTTACCAATGAATTTGGCTGTGTTTCCATAATAACTAATTGTATTACCTAATTTGTATGTACTAATATGGAATGGTTACTCCATAGTGAATTAACAAATATAGTGTATGCATATTTAAATCCATCTGGATATGATCATTAACCCATAGTGGGTATTATTAAAAAACTGAAAAGAAACTACATATCATTTAAATATAATTTAAAGAAATAAAAACTCTATCTGTGCAAGTGGTGTGACTCAATCTAGAAGGAACGGTGACAGATCTAACTCTGAATTGAGACCCTTTGGGAATAATGTATCTTATTTATAAATCAACTCAGCTTCCTTGATTAAAAGCTTTTTTCTATATCACCCCCTCTCCAATGTTTTTTTTTACCTTTTGTATCTCCCAATAGGAAATAAAATAAATAAATATAAATTCTACTTTATGTACCATTTTGAAATGCTTGTATAAATGGGTATCCTCAAGCCCCTTTTCAATGTTCCGTAAATGCTCTCTAACCTTTTCTCTGATGGTTCTCTTCGTTTCTCCAATATAAAAGAGATTATACTGCACATTTTAAAACATATCACTCGTGTGTATGTGCAGCTAATCACATCCTTTATTTGAAATATATCTTTTGAGTTATTAATTTGTATATTTTTTATTTTTTTACTGTGACTACAAGCTTTACAAGAGTAACAGGGGAAGAAGCCTACTGGTCTGGTCCCATATATCTTTCTGTATTGTAGCTTTTTTGTTGTTTTGTCTCTTTAGTTCACTGGATGCTAGAATAGATTTTAGATTAGTGGCTTTTTTTTCAAAATAAAAGTTAGGGTGTTAGATATATTTTCCCCCAAGACATTGTCCTCTTTTAAAATGTACCAATGTTTTTTTATAATCCTCTTGCTCAGATTATAGTCAGCGTGATAGTCTGTTATGAAAGGTATTTTTAATGTTTCACTATTGGTTTAGATTTTTTCTTTATATGTTAATAAAGATTCTGTACTTGTATCGTTTGCTCTTTCTATTGCCTTCTTGGTGTTATTAGTATTGTAACCTCTAGAATTAAATATTTCTGCCAGTATTTCTACCTGTTGTTCAAAATCTATAAGTCTCGAACAGTTTTTTCTTATCCTCAGACATTGACCTATTGGAATATTCTCTTTCCAAATGTTCAGATGACAACTGTTAGCATGGATGTAGTTGTTACAGTCCACCTTCTTAAAATGTGTCTTTGTCTCTATGTGGTTATTGATAGTCATTATTTCTAAGTCCAAGAAAGTAATCAGAGTTTTACTATAATTATAGGTGAATGTTAGTCCATAGGCATTTCTATTAATTTCTTTGGATAATGAGATGAGGCCAGATTCAGGTCCCTTCCATACTAGCAGAAGGTCATCTATAAACCTCTTGTAGAGTACAAGGTTTGCACCATAGCTACCCCCACCAAAAAAAATGGGTCTCCCTGCCCATGCTCCCATAAATAAGTTAGCGTAGCTTGGTGCAAACCTTGTGCCCATAGCTGTTCCCTCTGTTTGTATATATAATTTGTCATTGAAAGAGAAATAATTATTTTCCAAAATGAATTTGATATTTTTGAGAATAAATTTTCTTTGCTGTTCTATCATATCACTATCTTGTATTAAAAAAGAATTGACCGCCTCCCGCCAGGAACATGTCTTCCTCCCATTTTAGTGAATTTAGAATGTTCAATACTTGTGTGGAGTCCCTCAAATAAGAATCTAAATTTTGGACATATTTCTGGAGATAACCATCCACATATTTGGAGAGATTAGCTGATAGGGAGTCAATGCCTGAAATTATAGGCCTTCCCGGGGGTTGATTAAACTCGTGTTTTTTGGGAGTAAATAAAAAACAGGAAATCTTGGAAATTTAGGGGTTAAAATTTGGAATTCTTTTTCATTCAATATGCCTAATTTTTTGCCATCCAATAATAATTTATTTAATGTTTGTGTGAATTTGGTAGTCGGATCGAAATCTAATTTCCTATAGGTTCTAGAATCATTCAACAGTCTATAGGCCTCTTTTAGGTAGTTTTTGGTGTCCATTATTACAATTCCTTCACCCTTATCCACTGGCTTTATGGTTAGACCATTGTTGTTTTGTAACTTATCAATAATAGTTTTTTCTCTTTTACTCATATTATATATTTTTTAGTTTGGGTGAATTACACTTCTTGATATCACTAAGAACTAGTTTTTCAAATGTGTCTAGATAGTTCCCTTTGTAATGTATAGGATTGAACTTCGATTTTGGTTTTAAATTTGAATGTTGAAACCTCTCAGGTACAGATGATTGAACATTCAAACGTTTTTCAGTGGGATTTTTTATGAAAAATCTTTAAGGGTTACATTTCTGACAAATTTTTAACATTAATATAGGTATTGAATTTGTTTAGTCTTGTTGTGGGGGCATAGGAGAGACCCAAACTCAAAACTTTTTCATCTTCTTGCCTGAGAGGGGTACTACTTAGATTAAAGATTCCCTACTGTCCTTTACTCATATCCACCTTTTTGCTTTGTTTGAGCACTCCCCTTCCCCTCTTTCATCTAGGCCACTTTTTTCTTTTGATTGGGTTCATTTTCTGACCTGATTGGATCTCCTGAGATGCCCTCCTTTTGAGGGCTCTTCTCTAAAAAATGGGAACCAGTGTTAATTTGTCTTTCTTCTCTAAGATCTGGCTCTCTTAAAGACTCAAAACGATTATATGTAGGGGTTCTCCAGTGTTCTGCATGTCTACTGTTATCATTTCTGGTGTTGCCACCTCTATATGTTCTCCTGGGGTATTCTTACTCATTGTTTCTGTCATACATCCCTCTCTGATAATTATTATTATATGTGTTGGTCCTAAAGTCCGGATTGTAGTATTCCCTGTTTGGATGTCTGTGATATCTCGTCCTTCCATAGTCCCTATTATAATTTTGGATCTTTCCATAGTCCCTAATTTGATTGAAATTGTGGGTTCTGTTGTGCTCATATGGGTGGTGGTTTCTATTTTGATATTTATAATTGTTAGTATGGTCATAATGGCTATAATTATTTGCATTGTTTACCCTTCTTATCCTATTCCCATATGTCTGGTTATTATTTCCTCTGCTATTTGATGTATCCATTGCTCCTTCATTGGTTACTTCCTCATTTTGTTGTCTGTTGCTATCTTTTATGTCTCTCTCTCTCCATTTTGCCCCATTTGGTTCTTAGGAGATCTTTGTTTAAATTATCTAATTTATCTATAATTACCCTTTGTCTTTCTTTATATTCATTCTCACTTTTTCTGTCTTTTAATTTTTCTTTTATTTCTAAAATGTTTTTTTCTATATCTACTAGGGTCTCTTTACGGGATCGTTTGATGATATCAATTATGGTGTTTGAAGCCTTTGTTAGTGTGTCTTTCCATTCCAACTGTAAATTCTCACTTAGAGGGAAAGTAACATTTTTCTTTAATTGTAACTCTCTGAGAATGTTCCCTTTGGATGTATATCTTTTTAGAAAGACTAGTTCCATTTTCTGCTTAAGTTCCTTAATTAGTGCATATTCCAAACTTTGCATAAGGTCTGATGTTTTATCTAATGAAATAGAATTATTTTGGGGCATATTGTCCTCTCTCATTTCAAAGAAGTTTTTATCCCTATATTCAAATACAATATATCATCCATACTTATTACCAGCTGCTAATATTAGTTGAAGGAAAGTTAACAAATGGAAAAAACACAAGAGTCTAATAGTGCGCTAGGATAGGATATCATACACCTTAGAGTAGAATAGATCCTTCATTCTATTCAAATGGTTACAGTTTAGAAAAAATGGGGGTAGTAAGGGCACTCAAAGCTTAAGATACCTCTAAATAAGTATATCGCTATTGTATCAAATATCAATGACAAGGGAAACAATGTTTAAAATAATAAAATATTTAATAACTAAAAATACACAATTATAGCTAAAATAAGTCTACAATCAACTTACAGCTAAAATATAGGGATGTCTCCCTTTGTATATTTATCTAAGCAATGTGTGATATTTCAAACAAATTACCAAATGAAGTTCAAACTAGACAAATGTTTAAAATCACAGAGATATACTTAATGATTCCCAATTGGCAATATCTAACAAGTGGCTCAATAGTCTAAAAATTACATGAGTTTAAAACGTTATGCAGCAGAAAAAACAAAAAGGTATGTGAGTCAGATCTTACGACCCGTATATAACAAACACAGAAACATAGAAACATAGAAACATAGATATTGACGGCAGATAAGAGCCATAAGCCCAGCAAGTCTGCCCGACCTTACCTAACAGTATAAACTTATCTAGTTTGTAGGATAGCCCTATGCTTGTCCCATGCATTTTTAAAGTCCCCCACAGTGTTTGTTGCTACTACCTCTTGAGGAAGTTTATTCCATAAATCAATCACTCTTTCTGTAAAGAAGTGCTTCCTCAAATTACTCCTGAATCTACTACCCTTTAGCTTGAGCTCATGACCCCTTGTTCTTGAATACAACGTAGAGGCTGTCTCCAGACTTTATACAATATTACCGTTCATATAGGAGTACAGAGCAAAGGGAGATAATATTGATTTCAACATTAGACTCTTGCGACTTTCATATTACTCTCTTAGAGGGTCTCCGTCTTGTATAACAATATCAGATTGGTACCTTGCTTTTCGAGGGTCCTTGAGGAGAGATGTTCCATTGTGTGTCATGGTCTGGTTACCTGTGAGTTTGCTCCTCGTGACTTCAGTGTCTGACGTCACAGATGACACTCCGGGGGCTCATCCTAGCCTGACCAGCCAGATCTCTCAAAAGTTTTTTGTTGATATTAGATGATATACCCCTCTGCTCCTGGTTTGTGCAAGGAGATTTTTAGGGTGGTATTTTGTATTCAAAGTTTGCTCTTAGTGCTAAGCACGCAAACTTGTTAAGTAGAATAATAGTTCATGAAGACAACCCGGGTTGAAAAATTATTCCACAGCGATAGCAAGTCCTAGAAGTCCTTGAAAGACAAGGGATGTATGGTCACTATTTTAAACGCATTTCACTCTGGGAAGAGCTTTAACAAGAATAAATAGCCCATACTCAAATTTTCCCTCTTTTAAAGGGGCAGCTCAAACCTCATTGGTTAATCTTTCAAACAGTATAATTTAAGGTGGAAATGTCTATTGTTATTATAAATATACCAAAAAAAAAAGGATGTCTCTTTTTTTTTTGTATATATGGCCTCTTTGAATTAACTTTATTCTGAAATTTCCTTTACCCTATTAATAAATGTCAAAGTATATAACCCTTTGGAATGATCCAATATTAAAGGTTTGATCATCCGGACCTGTAATAAAAAAAATATCTGTTTAACTTCTAAAATTAGAAACTCCACTTACTGTATTCTAAACCTCTCTTTACAGTGGGATCATCATTATCACCAAGCTGAAGCAATAGTGGATTCAGGGGCCTATGGAAATTTCATAGACTCCTCCCTTGTACATAACAATAAAATAGCCCTTATGTTGAAAGCATCACACATGTCAATTTGTGTTATTGATGGTTCTCTCATTAATTCCGGACCCATAACCCATGAAACCCTACCTCTTCTGGTAAAACCGTCACTGGTCATGTCGCGTTTATTTCTTTTGATGTCTTACCTTCTATTTTATTTCCCATAGTTTTAGGCTTGAAATGGTTTTAATTACACCAACCTACAATTGCTTGGGATCAACTTCAAGTCAAATTTAACTCTGACTTCTGTCAAAAAACTTGTTTTCCCTCATTCAACCATTCTGCAGGTATCTGAATTCAACTTTCCTTAGGAATACAAGGATTTCTTGGATGTCTTTAACAAGAAGGAAGCTGAAACTCTCCCACCTCATCGTATTTATGATTTCCCAATCGATTTACAACCAGGATCAAGTATCCCTTATTGGCAAATCTACCCATTATCACAGCCCGAACTTGTTCATCTGAAGTCATACATTGATGACAACCTTCGCAAGGGGTTCATCAGGCCATCAACTTCCCCAGCAGGGGTTTGCATCTTCTTTGTCAAAAACAAAGACAATACACTGAGACCTATCATCGATGATAGGGAACTCAACAAGAGAACCGTCAAAAACAGATACCCGCTTCCACTAATTCCGGAACTTTTGAATGACTGAGTACTGCTAAAATCTACACAGAATTGGATTTACAGGAAGCTTATAAGTTAATCAGCATTAGGGAAGGAGACGAATAGCTGACTGCTTTTAGAAAACAACATGGACTGTATGAATACACAGTCATGCCATTTAGGCTCTGCAATGCCCCTTCCAATTTTTAGTATCTGATCAATTATATTTTCAGAGATCTCCTAGACATTTGTATTGTTATCTACCTCAAAGACATTTTAATATATTTGAATACCATAAAAAAAACATGTTAGATGGGTGTTATCCAGGTTACAAATCCACCAACTCTATGCTAAGCCTGAAAAATGCCTATTTCATGGAACTTAGATCTCATTTATTGGATACCAAATCTCTCCAAATGGAATCCAGATGGCGCAGAATAAAGTCGAAGCTATCAAAGAGTGGGCTACCACATGTATAAAAAAGATGGTACAACGCTTTCTCGGCTTTGCAAACTACTATAGGAAGTTCATCAAGAGTTTCTCTGCTATTTGCCAACCCCTAAATAGCCTAACCAGTAAATACAACAAATTCCATTTGAACCAATCTTCTCAGCAGGCTTTTTTTTATCTTTTGAAGAGGAAGTTTACAAAAGCTCCCATCCTCTATTTCCCTGATCCACAAAATCAATTCATCCTAGAGGTGAACGCTTCAGAATATGCCATCTGATCAGTTCTCTACCAACGGGTCACTCCAAAAGAACCTATTCATCCAGTGGCATTCTACTCAAGGCTCATGATATCCGCAGAATTTGTAGGCGAAAAAGAACTTCTAGTAATCAAAAGTTCCCTGGAGCACTGGAGACACCTATTGGAAGGCACTAACTACCCGATTTTGATTTATACTGATCATCGAAACATAGAGTACTTACAGACCTGTAAAACCTTATCTGCCAGACAACTCAGATGGAACCTGTACTACTTTAAGATTTATTAACAACATCTAATACAGCTGGGGCAGTAAGAACGGAAAAGCAGACAGACTCTCCAGAACAGATAAAAAGCTTGACCTGCAAACTCCAGCTAAGACTGTAATACCTTCAGAACTTGTCATAGTCATCACTCCCCAATTCCCTCGACTCCTAATTCAAAAACAAAATGAGAATACTGAAGTACCTAAATCTCAGTTAGAAATAGACTCCTATGGAATCTCATATTACAGAGGTAAACTCTATATCCCTTCATCTCTACACTCTACTTTTCTGTCTGAACACCATGACACGTACCTCGCTGGGCATCCGGGAATACAAAAAACTCACCACCTAATTACAATAGCTTATTGGTGGCCATCTCTATGAAGTTCCATAGAGGAATACGTTAACTCCTGTTCCTTATGTATAGTTTTTAAATCCGAGAAAAGACGACCTTATGGTTTACTGATGTCTCTTCAGGTTCCTGAAAGACCTTGGCATATCCTTGATATTTATTTTATTATAGACCTACCAGTCTCCAACAAATACAACACCATCCTAGTGGTTGTAGATACTCTTACAAAGATGGCACACTGTAACCCCTTCCACATATTACTGATTCCATGGTCTGCCTACAACCCTGCTTACTGATAGGGGTACTCAATTTACCTACAAATTTTGGAGAGAATTGTGCAAGACTTTGCAAATACAGCACCGCTTCAGTACAGCTTTCCATCCCCAGACCAATGGGCAGACTGAGTGCATAAACTAATGGCTCGAACAGTACCTCAGGTGCTACTGTTCAACACAACAGGACACCTGGTCTTCATGTTTACCTATGGCTGAATATGCTTATAACAACACTATCACCACTTCAACAAAATGCTCACCTTTCTACGCTAACTATGGATACCATCCCACTTTCCACCTCTTTTCTCAGGCTGAGAATTCTTGTCCATTGGTTGATGATACCACCAACTCTCTACTCCAAATCTTCCAGTAACTGAAGGAAAATATCCAAATTGCTCAGAATACTCAAAAGCTGTATTATGACTTTAAAAGACACCCTGCAAGGAACTGAATGGACTCTTCATAGGTCCTTTTGATATTGTCCGGATTGTCAATCGGAATGCTGTGACCCTGAATCTCCTTTCCTCATATCGGGTACATCCTACCTTCCATGTTTGCCTCCTCAAACCTTATCTGCCTACTCGGTCCAAGCTGTAAATCCAGCCACCCCCGGGGTTGTCTGATGGAGAATATGTCTATGAAGTAGACTGTATCCTTGACTCCAGACTTTATAGGGGTTGCCTGCATTAAATAGTCTGCTAAAAGGGCTACGCTCCAGATGAGGATTCATGGGAGCCTTCTGCCAACCTGGTATCCCTGTTTCATAGATGGAACCATGACAGACCAGCTGCTGGGCAGCTCCATTGAGTGGGGGGATGTGTCATGTACCATCCCTTTAAATCCTCTTCTGCACTCATTCTTCCAAGCCTGCCTATAAAATTATGGCATACCTTCCTACAGGTTGTTAGTAATTTGTATGTTTAGCTTGACTCCTCTATTGCTGCATTTACAAGCTTACTAATTCTTCTTTACTTGTAGGGAAGACTTACAGAATTAATTCTTTATCTGCAGGGTTTTGTTGCTACATCCTGCCTACTCTAGAGACTCTAAACCAAAGACTTTATTCCTGACAGTCCTTAAGTATTTACCTGCTGGTGTCTCCAGCCTTATTACCTTGAACACTCAGTTTCCTCTGGCTACCAACTGACTCTGCCTGTTCCTGTGAAAACGGATCTAAGTCCTAACTGCAGCCAAGCCTATCCCCAAGAGGAAGCCTCCTAAGGGATTATTTATCTCATTTGCCTGCTTTACATTTTCTCTCCATTACAGCACAAAGGAGATTGCTTTAACAGCTTGGCTCAAGCCACGCCCACCCGTGATGTCACCCGACATTGAGTTTCACATTCGGCTTACAGCCGAACAGGGACAGCGTACCCACTTACCAAAACAGCAAGCCCTGACTTACCTCTCTTGCCATCCAGGACTATTCCAAACAGCAGAACACTCAAACTTCTCTGGACAAGAGATGCCCAGCCCATCTGTGATGTCATTCAGTATTGATTCCAGGAACAGCTAAGAGCCATGAAGGGACTGTTACTGAGTTTCCAAATCTGATACAGCCTGAATTCCACTCCTGCTAACCAGGGTGACTCCTGTCAGCAACCTGTTACTGTGATCTTCAGAGACAGGTTAACCACGCCCCCTGTGACTCATTCATAAGCCTAACTCAGTAACAATATTGCAAATTGTATGAGAAGCTTAATGTTCTAAGTCCAGAGGATATAATCACAGACTAAAGACAAAGATCTCTCTATTGGTCTTGCTGTTTCTCTCACTTCATTATGCCAATATAAAGCAGTTTTCATCCTCACATTCTAGCAATAATCATCATACCAATTCAATACTCAACCTTATTGCTACAAATTGTTACAGTCATTGAAGGGCACATACAGAAGTGTGTGTGTGTGTGTGTATATATATATATATATATATATATATATATATATATATATATATATATATATTTGCATACAGAGAGAGAAGCGCTCTGACAGGTACGAACAACAGCTCATCAGCTAGTTCTCTGGCGATTTACCACCTGGAGCAGCCTCTTTTAGACCAGTGTGCCTTTCACATTGGAAAACTATCCTGAAGCATATCAGTCTGATCCCGCCAGTTAAGGTCAGTCCAGCCCCGAAATACCAGGCAATTCTCTGTTGAACAAGGAACTTGACAACCCCAGACGATCGTTTCGGCCTATTGGGCCTCATCGGTGAGGTGCAGCCACATTCCTCTAAGCAAGCACTGGCCAAGGAGTCCATATCTGGTTGCCCCTAACACCCATAGGGAGACTTCCCCAGGGTCATAATTAATTTGCATACAGAGAGAGAAGCGCTCTGACAGGTACGAACAACAGCTCATCAGCTAGTTCTCTGGCGATTTACCACCTGGAGCAGCCTCTTTTAGACCAGTGTGCCTTTCACATTGGAAAACTATCCTGAAGCATATCAGTCTGATCCCGCCAGTTAAGGTCAGTCCAGCCCCGAAATACCAGGCAATTCTCCGTTGAACAAGGAACTTGACAACTCCAGACGATCGTTTCGGCCTATTGGGCCTCATCGGTGAGGTGCAGCCACATTCCTCTAAGCAAGCACTGGCCAAGGAGTCCATATCTGGTTGCCCCTAACACCCATAGGGAGACTTTCCCCAGGGTCATAATTAATTTGCATACAGAAGAGAGAAGCGCTTTAACAGGAATGAACAACAGCTCATCAGCTAGTTCTCTGGTGATTTACCACCTGGAGCAGCCTCTTTTAGACCAGTGTGCCTTTCACATTGGAAAACTATCCTTAAGCATATCAGTCTGATCCCGCCAGTTAAGGTCAGTCCAGCCCCGAAATACCAGGCAATTCTCCTTTGAACAAGGAACATGACAACCCCAGACGATCGTTTCGGCCTATTGGGCCTCATCGGTGAGGTGCAGCCACATTCCTCTAAGCAAGCACTGGCCAAGGAGTCCATATCTGGTTGCCCCTAACACCCATAGGGAGACTTCCCCAGGGTCATAATTAATTTGCATACAGAAGAGAGAAGCGCTCTAACAGGAATGAACAACAGCTCATCAGCTAGTTCTCTGGCGATTTACCACCTGGAGCAGCCTCTTTTAGACCAGTGTGCCTTTCACATTGAAAAACTATCCTGAAGCATATCAGTCTGATCCCGCCAGTTCTCTCTCTGTATGCAAATTAATTATGACCCTGGGGAAGTTTCCCTATGGGTGTTAGGGGCAACCAGATATGGACTCCTTGGCCAGTGCTTGCTTAGAGGAATGTGGCTGCACCTCACCGATGAGGCCCAATAGGCCGAAACGATCATCTGGGGTTGTCATGTTCCTTGTTCAAAGGAGAATTGCCTGGTATTTCGGGGCTGGACTGACCTTAACTGGCGGGATCAGACTGATATGCTTCAGGATAGTTTTCCAATGTGAAAGGCACACTGGTCTAAAAGAGGCTGCTCCAGGTGGTAAATCGCCAGAGAACTAGCTGATGAGCTGTTGTTCGTTCCTGTTAGAGCGCTTCTCTCTTCTGTATGCAAATTAATTATGACCCTGGGGAAGTCTCCCTATGGGTGTTAGGGGCAACCAGATATGGACTCCTTGGCCAGTGCTTGCTTAGAGGAATGTGGCTGCACCTCACCGATGAGGCCCAATAGGCCGAAATGATCATCTGGGGTTGTCATGTTCCTTGTTCAAAGGAGAATTGCCTGGTATTTTGGGGCTGGACTGACCTTAACTGGCGGGATCAGACTGATATGCTTCAGGATAGTTTTCCAATGTGAAAGGCACACCTGTCTAAAAGAGGCTGTCTCCAGGTGGTAAATCGCCAGAGAACTAGCTGATGAGCTGTTGTTCGTTCCTGTTAGAGCACTTCTCTCTTCTGTATGCAAATTAATTATGACCCTGGGGAAGTCTCCCTATGGGTGTTAGGGGCAACCAGATATGGACTCCTTGGCCAGTGCTTGCTTAGAGGAATGTGGCTGCACCTCACCGATGAGGCCCAATAGGCCGAAACGATCGTCTGGGGTTGTCAAGTTCCTTGTTCAAAGGAGAATTGCCTGGTATTTCGGGGCTGGACTGACCTTAACTGGCGGGATCAGACTGATATGCTTCAGGATAGTTTTCCAATGTGAAAGGCACACTGGTCTAAAAGAGGCTGCTCCAGGTGGTAAATCGCCAGAGAACTAGCTGATGAGCTGTTGTTCATTCCTGTTAGAGCGCTTCTCTCTTCTGTATGCAAATTAATTATGACCCTGGGGAAGTCTCCCTATGGGTGTTAGGGGCAACTAGATATGGACTCCTTGGCCAGTGCTTGCTTAGAGGAATGTGGCTGCACCTCACCGATGAGGCCCAATAGGCCGAAACGATCGTCTGGGGTTGTCAAGTTCCTTGTTCAAAGGAGAATTGCCTGGTATTTCGGGGCTGGACTGACCTTAACTGGCGGGATCAGACTGATATGCTTCAGGATAGTTTTCCAATGTGAAAGGCACACTGGTCTAAAAGAGGCTGCTCCAGGTGGTAAATCGCCAGAGAACTAGCTGATGAGCTGTTGTTCGTTCCTGTTAGAGTGCTTCTCTCTTCTGTATGTATATATATATATATATATATATATATATATATGATTGCAAATCAGCACCTTTATGGTAACCTGAATTCAAAGATGATTGTAGTAAATGAATCAAAAAATCACATCAGAATTTAGGGTGCAACTAACCCCTAATGCTGAGTACTCACTTAATATAACCTCAGTCCATATGAAGTAAGTAGCCACTTGTGCAAGGATAGAGCAGCACTCCCCTGCCAAATCTGTACTGAGATGTATAGTCCCACGGAGCAAGGAGGGCAGCCTGATATTTGTTTAACTCCTGTAGTATGGTAGAACATCACTTCCAAAGGGTTTTCAACCGGATCGGTAATCACAATTAATCGATATGGCCGTATCACAAAAGAGACAAAAGTGTATATAGTGAAGTACAGTTTATTTAAAAATATACATGCAGTATTACAATATATACACTCACAATTAGACCCTCAAACAATGGCCTAGATTACGAGTTTTGTGTTACGGTGCAGTGCGGTACGGCTATACCGCTGAAAAATTGGCCATTGCGCGTGGAATGGCAACTAACGCATATTGAGTCGCGGCGGTATAGGCTGCATTTTAGCCTTAATGCAACCCTCCATTCCTCACTCAAAAAATGAGTGCCTGATTTTCCATAGTGCCGTATTACAAGTTGTGCAGTCCGGCTAAAATGCTTATGTTACATCTTATACACAAACCATTCCGCAATCTGAGACCAGTAGTTATGGACTTTTGTTAAACAAAAATGTTTCACAAACTCATAACTAAAATGTTACAAAGTACACTAACACTCATAAACTACCTATTAACCCCTAAACCGCCACCCCCACATTGCAAACACTATATTAAACCTCTTAACTCCTAATCTGCTGCCCACCAACATCGCTAAAATTAAAATAAACCTATTAACCCCTAAACCGCCGGCCCTCCACATCGCCAACACTATATAAACATAATCACCCCTAAAACCTATTAAGGTAAACCTATTAAAGTACACTAACACCCATAAACTACCTATTAACCCCTAAACCGCCACCCCCACATTACAAACACTATATTAAACCTATTAACCCCTAATCTGCTGCCCACCCACATCGCTAAGATTAAAATAAACCTATTAACCCCTAAACCGCCGCCCCCCCCCCACATCGCCAACACTATATAAACTTAATAACCCCTTAAACCTATTAACCCCTAATCCTCCGCTCCCCGACATTGCTGTCACTAAATAAAGCTATTAACCCCTAAACCACCAGCCCCACACATTGCAACTAATAAACTAAACCTATTGACCCCTAAACTGCCGGTCCCCACATTGCAAAACACTTAATTAAACTATTAACCAGTAAACTTAACACCCCCTATCTTTAAATTAAAAGTTACATTATAACTATCTTTAAATAAATAAAAACTTACCTGTGAAATAAAAAAAAAAATAACATTAAACTATAAATTAACCTAACATTACTATTCTAATAAAATAAAAAAACTACCAATTTAAAAAACACTACGAAAAAAATAAAATAAAAAATTCTAAGATTACAAAAAATAATTGTCAAAAATAAAAACAATTACACCTAATCTAATAGCGCTAGAAAAATAAAAAAGCCCCCTAGCTTACAATAAGCTACCAATAGCCCTTAAAAGGGCCTTTTGTAGGGCATTGCCCTAAGTTAAACAGCTCTTTTACAATAAAATATTACAAAGTTCCCCTTAAAAGTACCCAACCACCCAAGCCTACAAAATAAATTCTAAATAAAATCGAAGCTAGCCATTGCCCATAAAGGGGCACTTGTATGGGCATTGCCCTTAAAAGGGCATTCAGCTCTTTTACAGCGTCCATTCCTAATATAAAAATAAAGCCAACCATAAAAACTCAATAAGAACATCGATTTTGCCGCTTTTTAGGCCAATCAGCTTGTGACTCCAGTATACTTTTCACTTTTTTCTTTGCCTATTATTAGTAATTTTGGTCAGTCAACTGTTTCTGGACATCTTGTACTCTGTAATGGTTCCTTTAGTGATATTTGAGAGTTATTTAATTTGTTAGCACCGCTTTGTTCTTAATATCTGGAAAAAAACGTTTTCCCCTGATCATTGATCAGGTGTAAATATATACACCAATATATTATTTTTTCTTATGCCCCTTAGGATCTTATATTATTGTATTTTATTTTATTTTTATATATATTTTTCATTTACATTCATCCTATAGTCTATGCCATTTTAAAGGATACACACTCACATAATAATTACTAATTTTTTAACTATTACTATATTATTTAATACTACACATTCCAGCTCTTTGTGCTGGTTTTTCTAATAGAATTCAACTAAATTAAATTATTTCATTATTTAATGTTTATTTTCATCTGAATATGACATATTTTTCTTTTAATTCAGTTGAGTACACTAATGCACTTATTGTGTGTTGATATATTGGGGGGATATTGGCTCGCAGTGCTAGCCTTGGAGTCCATGTTCTAGCTGCCATTGAGGCTTGCTTAGCCTCCTGATCATCACATTGGCATCCTTTTAAAGGCACTTGTGTAAATGGCTGCAATTGGACCTCGTTGCTAGTAGAACCGTCAAATGTAATTGGAGTGTAATGGTTAGGTGGGCAAGCATATTCTCATCCTATTTTGTTATACAATGGATGTGATGTTGCTTAGACTGATCATAAGAATACGAAATATGGCTTATTGATTATATTTGAACCTCACTGGTCAAGGAAACAAACTTATGGTGCGTGCATGTTATCTTAGACCCTGGCATGAGAATACTACTCTTATTATCCATTCATTTTTTTGTATCTAATTATGGTCATATTGTTATAATGTTATACCGTCATATTGTATATATTGTTTCACTTACACTGATGCACCAATGTGTGATTGTCCCACAGTATCGTCCCTTAGTTCTTACGGCAATCGAAATAGGGGCCGCTATAGTGATCCAATAAAAGAATATGCATTTTTCTGGTAGATACATTATCATTGCAACTACTGTTGTTTATATTCAGTATTAGTTTTATTTCCTGTATTTGACCTGTGATTAATTTGTTATATATTTGTTTTATAATTATAATGAATTATCTAGTGTGTTGTATCCCGTGCTGATGAAATGCGGATATTGGAGGTTCCTGTGTGATTGGCTCACATTACTAACAATTGTAGGTGTTTCCTACAAGTCGATCAGATGGTGTGTTTGTGCTGGTGACGAACTAAGAACACTTGCTGTACCTGGCCCAGCTGCTGCTTTTGAGTGGATTGAGTCAGCCGAGTGGCTCTAAAGCCTCGGTCTGCTGATTATTGCACTGGATGTGCAACCTAGTTTGTGAGTATTTATTTGCACTCACTTACTTGTATTTTGATTATGTTTTGGTTATTACACTATCAGGCACCTCTGTCTCTACTATCATTTAGGACTTCTGAAGTCTGGACATCCATCTTCATCCAGGCGGCGAGAAGTCTTCATCCAGACGGCAAGATCTTCATCCATTGCAGGACCATCTTCTTTCTTCATTCTGGTGTTGCGGAGCTGTGGAGGCGTGGAGCTTCTTTGGCGGCAGCGAGGACATCCAGCATGGAGGATCCTCTTCATACGGTCACTGCCATACACTGCAGCTTGAATGCAAGGTACCCGTTTAAAAATGGGGTACCTTGCATTCCTATTGGCTGACATTTTCAAATCAGCCAATAGGATGAGAGCTACTAAAATCCTATTGAAGACAAAAGAAGGAATCCGGGCACTCCAGGGGTAACTTCTAAAATATAACTTTTATTGAAGAGGTAAAAGTGCAAACATCTTAATGCAGGTTAGCAAGGCAGTAACCTCTGACGCGTTTCGCGCTGGTGTAGCCCTTAAGCATAGGTGATTACAAAGCAAAACCTCCAATCACAACATTTGGCATGGATTGTCTCTTTACCTTCGTTAAGGTACACTAAAATAGTTTAAAAAACAAAACAAAGTAATACAAGTAGAACTATGTCTTATTTAAACATTAATTTAATGTTGAAAATTATTTGTGCAATGATGACAAAATGCTGTGAAGTTCGAATCAACAGATAAAACTAATGTGTATTAAATATTATATGTTAAGGATGGAGGAAGGGAACGACAAGAGGGAAATAATTAGTCAATTCTGAAAAAAATATAAATAAATTTTAAAAAAAAGTAATAATATCTAACACAAATATTAATATGAGTGTACATTTTGGTTATTAAAGGGACACTCAGGTTAAATAAAATTTTCATGATTTAGATACAGCATTTAATTTGAAACAACTTTCCAAGACTATACGTATATGCATTTGTGATTGGCTGATTGCTATCACATGTTACAAGGGGAGTGGAAATATACATAACTTTGAAATGTGTTATAAAAAAAACTACTACTCATTTGAAGTTCAGACAAAGTGCTTTTGCATTGTTTTGTTATCTTGCATTTATTGATTATGCAAATCTAATGTGTTGACTGGTCCTTTAAAGTGTTAGATTTAAGGTGTTTAATTTAATAGAGAGGCTAACCACTGAAATAAGATATGTTCCATTAGAAATTCATTCCTGAGGGGAATCTTGTTTTTAACTTTAATATCCAGAAGAGTTCCCTTCTAGTGAGTAACTTGTGGTGATCTCCCCCTCTGGGTTGTCTGTTTGCCCTATCTATAATTTGTACACCAAAATTTGAAATGCTGGTAAAGTGTATTCCATTAAAATGTTTTGCTATAGCTGAGTCCTTATTATAATGCTCCACATCCCTCATGTGTTCACAGACTCTAGTACAGAGCTCCCATGAGGTTTGACCAATATACTGGGCCTGGCACAAGTTACAGGTGATAAGATAGATTACCCACTTTGCTCGAAAGGTGGCATGCATGGGTATTTTAAACGTCTGCTGCATTACTGAAGACCTGAATTCCTTGCCTATAGGACTGAACATGACTAACAATTATAATTAGTACACTTAAAATTTGCTTCTGAATAGAGCCAGGTTTTTCTATGTGTATAGGTCTCTTTAGTCACAATCATACTGGATGACAGCTTTCACCCTAAAGTTACAGGGCATTTGGAAACAAATTTACAGTTCTTTACATAGGGTGCCAGTAAATTGTCATTCTCTAACATGCTTAGATGTTTCTTTAGGATAGCCACAATTTTGTTATTTTGGGGAGAATATGCTGTACTGAAAACAACTGAGTCATCATTAAAAGATTGTTTGGGCTTCTTGGAGATTGACATTTGTCTAACTTCATCTTGTGCTTTGTTCCAATCAGCCAATACGATTTCAGTAGCTCTCATCCGATTGGCTAATTTAAAAATGTCAGCCAATATTTAAACGGGTACCTTACATTCAAGCTTTAGTGTACGGCGGTAACCGTATGAAGAGGATTCCTCCACGCTGGATGTCCACGCTGTCGTCTAAGAAGCTCTGCGCCACCACAGCTCTGTGCCTCCACAGCTCCGTGACACTAGGATGAAGAAAGAAGATGGCCCCGCGATGGATGAAGATGTTGCCACCTGAATGAAGACTTATCACCGCCTTGATGAAGATGGATGTCCGAACTTCAGGCATTGTGAGCAGATTTTATGGGGTTAGTGTTAGTTTTTTTGGGGGGCGTGTTTTTTTTTTTTAGATTAGGGATGGGCACTGTAAAAGAGCTGAATGCCCTTTTAAGGACTGTAATATTTTAGTATAAAAGAGCTGTTTAATTTTTAAGGGCTATTGGAAGTTTATTTACGTTAGGGGTGTTTTTATTTCGTTTTAATTTTTTTTATATGGCTATTAGATTAGGTGTAATTGTTTTTATTTTTGATAATTTTGTTAATTTTTTTGTAATCTTAGAGTCTTATTTTTTATTGTAGTGTTAGTTTTTTTTTTAATTTGTAATTTAGTTTTTTAATGGGTAGTTTATTTTTATTTTATTAGAATAGTAATAGTTTAATGTTTTTTTTATTTTTTATTTCCCAGGTAAGTTTTTATTTATTTAAAGATAGTTATATTGTAACTTTTAATTTAAAGCTATGGGGTGTAAGGTTTAGGGGTTAATCGTTTAATTTAGTGTTTTGTGATGTGGGAGGCCGGAGGTTTACGGGTTAATAGGTTTAGTTTATTAGTTGCAATGTGGGGAACTGGCGGTTAAGGGGTTAATAGCTTTATTTAGTTTTGCCGATGTCAGGGAACAGCGTATTAGGGGTTAATAGGTTTAGTTTATTAGTTGCGATGTGGGAGGTGGCAGTGTAGGGGTTAAGAGGTTTATTTAGGTGTTGGCAATGCGGGGGCGGCATTATAGGTGTTAATCACTTTACTTAGTGTTGTCCATGTTGGAAAGCAGTGAATTAGGGGTTAATAGCTTTATTTAGCATCAACGATGTGGGGAGAGGCAGAATAGGGGTTAATATGTTTATTTAGTGTTGGGGATGTTGGGGCAGTGGATTAGGGGTGTTTAGACTTGGGGGTTATTTTAGGGTGTTAGGTTTAAACGTAAATTTATTTTCCCCATAGACATCAATGGGGTTGCGTTACTGTAATTTGCAATTCCGTGATCACAGGTCTTATTTTTTTTTTTTTTTTAAACTCTCCCCCCATTGATGTCTATGGGGGAAAGTGTGCATGAGTGTGTTAACTCAGTTCTTGAAAATCTGGAAAGAAACAAAGCGCAACCAGATTCAAGAGTAGTATAACGGTATGGAACATATAACGCTGCAGAATTGCACTGACTTTGTTAAAACCAATTGATTGCATATCATCTCATAAAAATACATACAAAGCATAAAAAGTTCCATAGATATTTTCTCCCTCTGTGATTAGTATCCACAGTCAGCGTCTCTTAAAGGGACACTAAACCATGAAAAAAACTTTTCTTAAATCGCAATATTATTATATTTGACATATATTTGTAAATGTCATTGTGTTTCATATTTTTACCTTTGTTGAGAAATCTGTATTTGAAAATCAATTAAATTCCAAACCCACAGCTGGCTACTGTATTTGCATCTTCCAGTCCTGACCGATAACCCAGGTTATCATAATGGCGGACTTTTGCCGCTATGCGCATGCGCGATTTTCTGGACTCGTCATGCTATACGTCACTGACCATCGAACCAACAGGATCTCTGTATCGATTTTAGAGCGATGGTCACGCTGCATAGAGCAGGTAAGAATGGAGCGCTGTGAGAATCTCCCTAACAATAACGAGCATTACAGCTATATTTATAGATCAACTAAAAAAATTATGAATGAAACCCCTACTATTTTTTAACATATGTCAATATAATACATACAGCTCACAATAAAAATGATCACTTTATGTATGGTATATATTTTAATAACTCATAGAAAATAATCTTGCGATCAGGGAGTGTTATATTATTATTCAATAATATTATTATTATAATTCAAAACCAAAATAATAAAATGGGTTTATAAAAAAATAAATAAATAAATTATTATACTAATTATTACACTGCTCAAAAGCATTCTATGGGTAAGTGTGGTATCGGAGCTAGCATATGCGGATCACAATGTGCATGCTGACATCACTTAATGATATGCACAAAATAGCAATAGGATTGGTGATTGATTATTAGAGAACGGCCCATATTAGAGGGATGGCTTTACTGACGTCATCAACGAAAAATAAATTATAATTTTATGAGATTCAGAAACATCGTTATGCTGTAAAAGTAGGTAAGGTATGACATACAAATGTTTTTGATTTGAAATCAATAGTCATTTTATACTTAAAAAAGTAAAGTTTTGGAATCCTTTAACGCTACCCTGATGGCTATCGTCCATACGACCTGCGTGTTTTTGATTCTGGATAGTTTTTCCTTTTTCCCCGATCCAGAGAGAGTGTATGTGATGTTAATAGGCTACGGTCCTCACTTAGTCCAAAAACCTCAATGCGTTTCTATCGCTATCGTGTGGTCTTTCACAAGAGGATAAAATATATGAATATCAGAACTCCATGATTCTCTTTAAATATCGAAAGTGCCTTCTTAATTGGTTCTAAATCGCCACCTAGAACAGTGTCTTGTCTGTCTCATTAACGTCTCACAGCCTGCTGAACCACCCTGGTTGGGAACAAATCTAAACACTGCGTTATAAACAATACATTATAAACAATATAAACAATAATAAGCAATGCATATGTTCACTAACCAGATTAATAAGTATAAAATTCAATTTCATTAAAAATTGCATAATAAATCAATGTTAAAGCAATTGCATGAGTTTTAATACATGACATTACTAGAAAACAAACATCAACAGACAAAATGAATATAAAAACAATAAAAATTAGACCTTCCCTCTACAATTATCTATCACAGAATAAGATAGGAGAAAGTGTTTTTTCCACCTCATACATGCTTATAATTACATAAAAGCAACCAAATCTAGGTCCACATTTAAACCCATAGAATGCAAACAGTTTAATTTTTGTATCCAAAAGGTTCCCTGTTTGCTAAGTGTTAACAATCTGTTCTAAGGGAGGAACCGTAGACAATTGTCATCACGTACACTCTCTCTGGATCAGGGATAAAGGAAAACTATCCGGCATCAGAAACACACAGGTCGTATGGACGATAACCATCAGGATATCGTTAAGAGACGCTGACTGTGGATACTGATCACAGAGAGAGAAAATATCTACAGAACTTTTAATGCTTTAAATGTAATTTTATGAGATGATATGCAATAAATTATAGCACTGTGTAATTATTGTGATAAACATTAGATATATTTTTAGTAAGTCAGACATAACTGGGGATTAGATTGTGTGTGTATATATGTATATTATATATTATTTTTTCTGACTGTATGTAAATTGATTAGCTCCCCTAACTGGATTACTAGCGCTGGTTAATTTTTCTTATTATAAACTCAGTCATTGGCTTTTGTGCGGTATGGAGTTTAACGCACTATAATGCTCAGCACAAGGAGAGTTTTCAGTATCTCGTAATGGCATCGCTATGGAAAGTGCGGTACCGCTCATTTTAATGCGTTCTTTATGCACCTGATATAGCGCAAAACTCGTAATCTAGGTGAGAATGAGGTATGCAAATGGCAGATTACAACGGCAAATATTACAATGGCAGTCACAGAAGTTTCCTATAGTCAAAAAACAGGAGTGGGGTTCACTTGGTATTCACAGCAGTATATTTCCTAACATATACTGTTTGTGTATATATATATGTATGTGTATATATATATATATATATATATATATATATATCTCAAAGGCAAAGTGCACTCCAGACAATTATTTATAAAGCCTTGGGTGCAGCAAAAAACAGAGCATAATTCAGAAGAAAGGCGCACTCCAAAGGTCTTGGCATTAATCCCACTTTAATGTGTAAAAAAAAATTACAGTTGCTCTAACCACCACCAGAAATTTAAGCACAGCAAACTAGGACGTCACGCTCTACACGGTAGACACTCCCCCAAATGGGAGTGTTCATCCATGTCAACATAAGTCCTAAACAGTGAACAAGAAAATAATCAAACTAATATTAGAACATTACAGTAAAAACAATGCGGTAAAAGACGACAGCGCTGGAAATGTGTCAAAGCTGAGAAAATTGTATAGTCCTGTCGTGTGAGCAATTTATACATATCCGGCAGATACATGGTTGCCAAGGAAACTGTCAACAATCTAAGCCGACAGAGCATTGCCCATACGAATGTGTTACAGACTAACTCGCAAGTAGGAGAGAGGGGTGAGAATGGAATAAGTAAAGAGGGTTCAAGAAAGTATAAGTACCATCATGATAGTATCATAACCCCAATTTTACGTTCAGGTATATGTTTTACTAAATAAGACAATCTATGAGATATATGTATTAAGAGATAGGCACAAAGAAATACGGAATAGCTAAATTCATGATCATTGTGTACTATGACACCATAAAGCAAGTATAAACATAGGGAAAGATAATAAGGTGTTTGGGGTGTACAGATTAAAAAGCTAAAGAGTAAAAGTATCACTTTATAATTGAATGTATAAAGAAATCAGCCAAATAGATAATGGCTCTCACAGTAAACATTTAGGCAGAGAGTTCTTATACTTGCATCTTTAGAGAAAAGCCTTCAAATCCAGGTGCACATTGAGTCCCTTTGGCATAATGGTTTCCAATCTGAAAGTCCATCTGGCCTCTCTCTGTAGCAAAAGTTTATTCCGATCACCCTCCTAGCCATAGGGGGACGTGATCAATAATGGTGAATTTCAAATCTGTAACTTTGTGTTGGCATTCCAAAAAATGCAGAGCCACAGGCTGTTCAGAGCACCCTTGTTTTAAAGCTGTCCGAATGGCCGAGCGATGGTTCGCCATTCTCATATGGAGGTCATCAGAGGTCTTGCCCACATAGTATAGACCGCAAATGCAGTGTAATAAATACACAATGTAGGTCGTAGTGCATGTAAGGCGATATTTATGTGTATATACCTGGTGCCTATGGGGGTGGGTGAAGGATGGACCCGTGATGAGCCCACTACATGTAACACAGCCAAGACATTGGAACACACCTGGTTTTTTAAAGTCCAGCCAGGTGGTTTGTTTGTAACATTCAATAGGATCGGTTTTAACAAGAAAATTCCTCAAAGATCTTGATCGGCTGTAACCGATCCGTGGGGCTCTCATCTGGGTAAGTTTAAGGAACTTATCAGTTGTAATGATGTCCCAATATTTTTTAACCACATGAGGAAAGGTGTTTTTTTCTCCAGTATAGGTAGTGACAAATGTCATACGTTGATCTATACTTTTTGCTTGAGGGATTTTCTTGTTAAAACCGATCCTATTGAATGTTACAAACAAAACACCTGGCTGGATTTAAAAAAAACAGGTTTGTTCCGATGTCTTTAGCATACTCTCTCACATAACTAGAAAAGAGGGATTTTGAAGATATTGGGTCTCAATGGATTTTTAGCTTCTCATATTCTGCACATTGGGCTTTTTGAAAACATATGTCTATCATTTCAAGTGGCATTTTTTGGACAGTTCAAATGTTGTTGTTTTTTTAAGTCAACATTTTAATTTTTGCAAATGCTAATAAATCTGTTAAAAGCTAAAATTAAATTTCAAAGTTCACATTTAAACCTTGACACTTTCACACAAATTATAGGGACATTGTATTGTAAGATTTTCTTTCCTTCATTGAGTTCTCAATGGTCTCTTTCTCATGCTGGAGTGTATTAAATTGTTTAAAATATCTCTTTTACATTTATTTGAAATAGCAGATTTTAATTTTTGATTTCTCCATCTATACAGAAACTATGAGTATTATTTATAGAAAAGCTTTGTGAACAAGATGGAATAGGAGAGATTATCCTCCCAGTTGAAGGTTACAAGCTTATTGCCTGGTGCATTTTTTATTCAATTTTTTGCCCAATGATTTATATGAGCTGCATAGCTTTAAAATTATTAGAAATGTCACATTTATGTTTAGTCAAGCAATTGAAAAGGATAGGCAGACAGACAGACACAAGACAGACACCAGGCAGACAGACAGGCACCAGGCAGACAGACAGACACCAGACAGACAGACAGCTGACAGACAGACAAAAACCAGACAGACATAAAGACACAAGACAGACAGACAGACACAAGACAGACAGACAGATAGATAGATAGATAGATAGATAGATAGATAGACAGATAGATAGACAGACAGACAGACAGACAGATAAATAGATAGATAGATAGATAGACAGACAGACAGACAGACAGACAGACAGACAGATAGATAGATAGATAGATAGATAGATAGATAGATAGATAGATAGATAGATAGGGGACTTTGCATATAGAGAAAGAAAACATAAGGAGGTATTTTCTTGCAGGCTCAGCCCATTTGAATGACCATGCTCATGAGAAAAGTTGGTTGAGGTTTAAATGAGCATAAACAGTTTTTTCAAATACAAACATAAACTTAAATTATCAATTGTTTGCATATGTAATACTCTGCAGCTTTTATAACAAGTCATCGGACATTAAGGGGAAACCAATTTGATAATATAATGTACCTTCAAATAAAATAATCTCAATATTTATCTATGGTTTATTAAAATGATATAATATAATTTCACAGGTGTTATAAATATTATGGGTTATGTGAAAAATAGGAATTTAAACATATTAGGCAGTTATCGATCTTTCATATATTGCTTTGACTTTGAATGGTTTTCTACCATAAAGGTCTCTAAAAACATTGAAAAGTCTGTGATACTGCTATTTCTTAGATTTCGCCCAAAAAAAAATTTCCCTAAAAATTGAGACAAGTTTGAAGTTGATTTTAAAATAATAATAATGATAACAATAAAACAGTGAGCTTCTATAAACTCAAGTGTTTAGGAACAGGACAAGTATTCATTAAAGGTCATATGTTTTCCAGAAGTCATTAGTTGCAACATTAGTTGCTGTAGGATTTTTTTTTGCCATCTATTTGCTTATTCACTGGAGGGATGTAACTTACCAGACTGTTAAACACAATTTAAATTAAACATCATTCAGTAATATTAATATGGATACATATTTGCTAAAAAAACAAAAACACTTTCCTATTAGAGTGGCTATGGGGCCGAATTATCAAGCTCCGAATGATGCCCCTTGTTTCCAGCGAGCCTTCAGGCTTGCCGGAAACAGAAGTTATGAAGCAGCGGTCTAAAGACCGCTAATCCATAACTTGTCAGAGGCGGCGTACATAAATTGACTCCCCCTGCTAGCCCCGAATCTGCAGGGGAGGCATTGCACACAGGGCCGGACTGGGAATAAAAAGCAGCCCTGTAAAAATATGAAGACCAGCCCTATTTTCCGTTGAGTCGGTAGAATTCACAGGCCCCATTTTTCTTAAAGATGATTACTGGTATACTCTTTCCCCAATATTTTTTTCAGAATTAAATTATATTACTTTGCATTAAATAAAAATGCCAAATTGTTGTTATATAAGCACCCTACAACCCAATTGCAGCCATTAATCTCCTCTTTAAATTGTAGCTTCCCAGCCCCAACTGCTGCAGCCCACCGGGAAATCTCCTGGTATCCTGGTAGGCCAATCCGGCCCTGATTGCACAAGCAGTTCACAAGAACAGCTGGTGCAATTATAAATGCTGTCTGCATTTATCGATGTGCAGCGGACATGATTAGCTACATCATATAATATCCGCTCTCACTTTGATAAATATTCCCCAATATCTTACTATTGTATTTTTGTCATCAGCTTGATATATTTGGTTGCAAGGCATTATGCATAATATATGTCAAACAGTTTTACACCTTAATTGTTAAACATAAAAGCTATAGTTGTAAACTGTTTTAATATGAGCTCACTATTGTAGCATTATTATCAAGTGTTCTCTATAGATTTTCTTCAGTTGAAAACTGAGTCTTGTTAACTCAGGTGCATCCACTAATGCTGTCTTCAGCGCGTGATCTGAGGTTCAGCTTGAAGCCTTTATTTAGCGCTGCGGAATCTGTTGGCGCTCTACAAGTAACCAATGATGATGATAATAATAATATTAATAATAATAATATACATGAAAGTAAAAACTTCTAAAATGAAAATATTTCTTACTTTCTATTCTTAGTGAAATACATCTTTAGTTTTAATGTGATATATACAGTGACACCAGAATTTGGGCCAGATAAAATATGGAGTGCTAACTGTTATGTGCGGGCCATAACACCTGCAAAGGGTTCCTGAGCCTTTAAATGGTCTCTCAGTCTGGTTCAGTAGGAATCACAATCATGGGAAAGACTGCTGACCTGACAGTTATGCAGAAAACCATCTATGACACCCTCTATAAGGAGGGAAAGTCTCAAAAGGTAATTGCAAAAGAAGTTGGATGTTCCCAAAGTGCTGTATCAAAGCACATTAATGGAAAGTTATGTGGAAGGGAAAAGTGTGGAAGAAAAAGGTGCAGAAGCAGCAGGGATGACCGCAGCCTGGAGAGGATTGTCAGGAAAAGGCCATTTAAAAGTGTTGGGGACTTTCACAAGGAGTGGACTGAGGCTGGAGTCAGTGCATCAAGAGCCACCACACACAGACGGATCCTGAACATGGGCTTCAAATGTCGTATTCCTCTTGTCAAACCACTCCTGTAAAACAAACAACGACAGAAGCGTCTTACCTGTACTAAAGAAAAACAGACCTGGTCTGTTGCTCAGTGGTCCAAAGTACTCTTTTCTGATGAGAGCAAATTTTGCATCTCATTTGGAAACCAAGGACCCAGAGTATGGAGGAAGAATGGGGAGTCACACACTGCAAGATGCTTGAAGTCCAGTGTGAAGTTTCCACAGTCTGTGTTTATTTGGGGAGCCATGTCATCTGCTGGTGTTGGTCCACTGTGCTTCATTAATGCCAGGGTCAACGCAGTCGTCTACTAGGAGATTTTGGAGCACTTCATGATTCCTTCCACAGACGAGCTCTATGGGGATGCTGACTTCATTTTCCAGCAGGACTTGGCACCTGCCCACACTGCCAAAAGCACTAAAACCTGGTTCAATGACCGTGGGATTACTGTGCTTGATTGGCCAGCAAACTCGCCTGACCTGAACCCCATAGAGAATCTATAGGGCATTGCCAAGAGAAAGATGAGAGACTGAACAATGCAAAAGAGCTGATAGCCGCTATTTAAGCATCCTGGTCTTCCATAACACCTTAGCAGTGCCACGCTGCATTGAGGCAATAATTGCTGCAAAAGGGGCCGAAACAAAAAACTGAGTACATACAGTATGCATGCTTATACTTTTCAGAGGTCCAATATTGTTCTATGTACAATCCTTGTTTTATTGATTGCATGTAATATTCAAATTTTCTGAGATTGTTGATTTGGGGTTTTCATGATCTGTAAGCCATAATCATCACAATTATGACAAATCATGGCTTGAACTATGTTGCTTTGCATGTAATGAGTCTATCTCATATATTATTTTCACCTTTTAAGTTGCATTAGTGAAATAAATGAACTTTTGCACGATATTCTAACTTTTCGAGTTTCACCTGTACAGTATATGTGTGTGTGTATATATATATATATATATATATATATATATATATATATATATATATGTATATATATATATATATATATATGTATGTATATGTATGTATATATATATGTATGTATATATATATATATATATATATATATATATATATATATGTATATGTCAAAACTGTCAAAAAGCCACGTACCAAGTACGGGGCGATGGGCAGCGGATTGTGAGAGTTATCACTCATCCGATCTCGCTGCTTTTCGGCTTTTTGACAGCTTTATTGCTAGCCTGTCACTAAGCACCCAAACTAACTACACTGTTCTACCCCCTATACCGGCGCCCCCGGAGCCCCCGCAACTCAATAAAGTTATTAACCCCTAAACCGCCGCTCCTAGACCCCGCCGCAACTATAATAAATGTATTAACCCCTAAACCGCCGCTCCCGGACACCGCCGCCACCTACATTGTACCTAGTAACCCCTATCCTTCCCCCCTATACCGCCGCGATCTATAATAAAGTTATTAACCCCTATCCTGCTGATCCCGGACCTCGCCGCAACTAAATTATATAGTTTAACCCCCTAAACCGCCGCTCCCGGACCCCGCCGCAACCTATGTTAAACTTATTAACCCCTAATCTTCCCCCACTACACCGTCGCCACCTATATTAAACTTATTAACCCCTATCCTGCCCCCCACTACACCGCCGCCACTGTAATAAAATTATTAACCCCTAAACCTAAGTCTAACACTAACCCTAACACCCCCCTAACTTAAATATTAATTAAATAAATCTAAATAATATTTCTCTTATTAACTAACGGCTAGATTTAGAGTTTGGCGGCCAAAGGGGTGCGTTAGCTACGCATGCTTTTTTTCTCCCGCACCTTTTTAATACCGCTGGTATTTAGAGTTCACAGAAGGGCTGCGTTAGGCTCCAAAAAAGGGAGCGTATAGCATTTTTACCGCCACTGCAACTCTCGATACCAGCGGTGCTTACGGACGCGGCCAGCTTCAAAAACGTGCTCGTGCACGATTCCCCCATAGGAAACAATGGGGCTGTTTGAGCTGAAAAAAAACCTAACACCTGCAAAAAAGCAGCGTTCAGCTCCTAACGCAGCTACATTGTTTCCTATGGGGAAAAACTTCCTACGTCTGCACCTAACACCCTAACATGTACCCCGAGTCTAAACACCCCTAACCTTACACTTATTAACCCCTAATCTGCCGCCCCCGCTATCGCTGACCCCTGCATATTATTATTAACCCTTAATCTGCCGCTCCGTACATCGCCGCCAGCTACGTTATCCCTATGTACCCCTAACATCGCCGACCACTATGTTATATTTATTAACCCCTAATCTGCTGCCCCCGCTATCGCTGACACCTGCATATTATTATTAACCCCTAATCTGCCGCTCCGTACACCGCCGCAACATACATTATAGTTATGTACCCCTAAACTGCTGCCCCTAACACCACCGACCACTATATTATATTTATTAACCCCTAATCTGCCCCCCACAACGTCGCCACCAGCTACCTACAATAATTAACCCCTAATCTGCCGACCGGAGCTCACTGCTACTATAATAAATGTATTAACCCCTAAAGCTAAGTCTAAACCTAACACTAACACCCCCCTAACTTAAATATAATTTAATTCTAACGAAATAAATTAACTCTTATTAAATAAATTATTCCTATTTAAAGCTAAATACTTACCTCTAAAATAAACCCTAATATAGCTACAATATAAATTATAATTATATTGTAGCTATTTTAGGATTAATATTTATTTTACAGGCAACTTTGTATTTATTTTAACCAGGTACAATAGCTATTAAATAGTTAATACCTATTTAATAGCTACCTAGTTAAAATAATTACAAAATTACCTGTAAAATAAATCCTAACCTAAGTTACAATTAAACCTAACACTACACTATCAATAAATAAATTAAATAAAAATACCTACAATTATCTACAATTAAACCTAACACTACACTATCAATAAATAAATAAAATAAAATGCCTACAATTATCTACAATTAAACCTAACACTACACTATCAATAAATTAATTAAATACAATATCTACAAATAAATACAATGAAATAAACTAACTAAAGTACAAAAAATAAAAAAGAACTAAGTTACAAAAAATAAAAAAATATTTACAAACGTTAGAAAAATATTACAACAATTTTAAACTAATTACACCTACTCTAAGCCCCCTAATAAAATAACAAAGACCCCCAAAATAAAAAAATGCCCTACCCTATTCTAAATTAAAAAAAATTCAAAGCTCTTTTACCTTACCAGCCCTGAAAAGTGCCCTTTGCGGGGCATGCCCCAAAGAATTCAGCTCTTTTGCCTGTAAAAAAAACACATACAATACCCCCCCCAACATTACAACCCACCACCCACATACCCCTAATCTAACCCAAACCCCCCTTAAATAAACCTAACACTAAGCCCCTGAAGATCTTCCTACCTTATCTTCACCTCGCAGGTTATCACACCGATCCATCCTGGCTCCGATGTCTTAATCCAAGCCCAAGCGTGGGGCTGAAGATGTCCATGATCCGGCTGAAGTCTTCATCCAAGCGGGAGCTGAAGAGGTCCATGATCCGGCTGAAGTCTTCTATTAACGGCATCTTCAATCTTCTTTCTTCCGGAGCCATCATCTTCCAGCCGACACGGATCCATCCTCTTCTACCGACGCCTACTCGCCGAATGACGGTTCCTTTAAATGACGTCATCCAAGATGGCGTCCGTCGAATTCCGATTGGCTGATAGGATTCTATCAGCCAATCGCAATTAAGGTAGGAAAATTCTGATTGGCTGATGGAATCAGCCAATCAGAATCAAGTTCAATCCGATTGGCTGATCCGATCAGCTAATCAGATTGAGCTTGCATTCTATTGGCTGTTCCGATCATTCTATTGGCTGTTCCTAAGTTACAATTACACCTAACACTACACTATACTTTAAAAATTATTTCTATTTAAAACTAAATACTTTCCTGTAAAATAAACCATAAGATAGCTGTAATATAATTAATAATTACATTGTAGCTATTTTAGGATTTATATTTATTTTACAGGTAACTTTGTATTTATTTTAGCTAGTTAGGATAGTTATTAAATAGTTATTAACTATTTAATAACTACCTAGCTAAAAGAAATACAAAATTACCTGTAAAATAAATCCTAACCTAAGTTACAATTAAACCTAACACTACACTATCATTAAATAAATTAATTAAATTACCTACAAATAACTACAATTAAATACAATTAAATAAACTAACTAAAGTACAAAAAATTAAAAAAGCTAAGTTACAAAAAAAAAAAAGTTACAAACATTTAAAAAATATTACAACAATTTTAAGCTACTTACACCTAATCTAAGCCCCCTAATAAAATAACAAAGCCCCCTAGAATAAAAAAATGCCCTACCCTATTCTAAATTAAAAAGTTCAAAGCTCTTTTACCTTACCAGCCCTTAAAAGGGCCTTTTGCGGGGCATGCCCCAAAGAATTCTGCTCTTTTGCCTGTAAAAGAAAAATACAACCCCCCCCCAACATTGAGCTCGCATTCTATTGGCTGTTCCGATCAGCCAATAGAATGCAAGCTCAATCTGATTGGCTGATTGGATCAGCCAATCGGATTGAATTTCAATCTGATTGGCTGATTCAATCAGCCAATCAGATTTTTCCTACCTTAATTCCGATTGGCTCATAAAATCCAAGGGCATTTTTTATTCTGGGGGCTTTGTTATTTTATTAGGGGGCTTAGAGTAAGTAGCTTAAAATTGTTGTAATATTTTTTAAATGTTTGTAACTTATTTTTTTTTATTTTTTGTAACTTAGCTTTTTTTATTTTTTGTACTTTAGTTAGTTTATTTAATTGTAGTTATTTGTAACTAATTTATTTAATTTATTTAATGATAGTGTAGTGTTAGGTTTAATTGTAACTTAGGTTAGGATTTATTTTACAGGTAATTTTGTATTTCTTTTAGCTAGGTAGTTATTAAATAGTTAATAACTATTTAATAACTATTCTAACTAGCTAAAATAAATACAAAGTCACCTGTAAAATAAATATAAATCCTAAAATAGCTACAATATAATTATTAATTATATTGTAGCTATCTTAGGGTTTATTTTACAGGTAAGTATTTAGTTTTAAATAGGAATAATTTATTAAAGTATAGTGTAGTGTTAGGTGTTATTGTAACTTAGGTTAGTTTTCATTTTACAGGTAAATTTCTCTTTATTTTAGCTAGGTAGCTATTAAATAGTTAATAAGTATTTAATAGCTATTGTACCTAGTTAAAATAAATTGAAAGTTACCTGTAAAATAAAAATAAATCCTAAGATAGCTACAATATAATTATTATTTATATTGTAGCTATATTAGGGTTTATTTTAAAGGTAAGTATTTAGTTTTAAATAGGATTAATTTATTTAATGAGAGAAATATTATTTAGATTTATTTAATTAATATTTAAGTTAGGGGCGTGTTAGGGTTAGGGTTAGACTTAGGTTTAGGGGTAAATAATTTATTACAGTGGCGGCAGTGTAGGGGGGCAGGATAGGGTTAATAAACTTATTATAGATGGTGACGGTGTAGAGGGGGCAGATTAGGGGTTTATAAGTTTAATATAGGTTGCGGCGGGGTCCGGGAGCGGCGGTTTAGGGGTTAAACTATTTATTTAGTTGCGGCGAGGTCCGGGATCGGCAGGATAGGTTTTAATAACTTTATTATAGGTGGCGACGGTATAGGGGGGCAGGATAGGGGTTAATAGGTATCATGTAAGTGGCGGCGGGGTCTGGGAGTGGCGGTTTAGGGGTTAATACATTTATTATAGTTGCGGCGGGGACCGGGAGCGGCGGTTTAGGGGGTAACATATTTATTATAGCTTGCGGTGGGCTCCGGGAGCAGCGGTTTAGGGGGTAATAACTTTATTTAGTTGCGGCGGTGTAGGGGGGGGACAGATTAGGGGTGTTTAGACTCGGGGTACATGTTAGGGTGTTAGGTGTAGACAGCTCCCATAGGAATCAATGGGATGTCTGGCAGCAGCGAACATGAACTTTCACTATGGTCAGACTCCCATTGATTCCTATGGGATCCGCCGCCTCCAGGGCGGCGGTTTGAAAACCAGGTATGCTGGGCCAGAAAAGTGCCGAGCGTACCTGCTAGTTTTTTGATAACTAGCAAAAGTAGTCAGATTGTGCGCCACTTGTGTGCAGAACATCTGGAGTGACGTAAGAATCGATCTGTGTCGGACTGAGTCCGGCGGATCGAAGCTTACGTCACAAAATTTTACTTTTGCTAGTGTGTAGGGCTTGATAACTAAGGCGAATCAGCCTCGCCACAAATACGCTGCGGAATTTCAGAGTATTTGAGGTTGACGGCTTGATAACTACCCCCCTCTGTCTCTAACAGACAAGAGATGTTTAAAATTGGTTGCAGCCTGCCGGCACCTTCAATCTCAGTTATTCCCTTCAGTGGCTATGTGCATGGAAGTTTTAGGTCTCATGACTGCAGCATCAGACGCGATCCCCTTTGCTCGTTTTCACATGAGACCTCTACAGCTTTGTATGCTGAACCAATGGTGCAGGGATTATACAAAGATATCACAATTAATATCCTTAAATCCCAATGTACGACACTCTCTGACGTGGTGGATAGATCACCATCGTTTAGTTCAAGGGGCTTCTTTTGTTCGGCCAACCTGGACTGTGATCTCAACAGATGCGGGTCTTTCAGGTTGGGGAGCTGTTTGGGGATCTCTGACAGCACAAGGGGTTTGGAAATCTCAAGAGGCGAGATTACCAATAAATATTTTAGAACTCCGTGGAATTCTCAGAGCTCTTCAGTTTTGGACTCTGTTAAAGAGAGAACCGTTCATTTGTTTTCAGACAGACAATATCACAACAGTGGCATATGTCAATAATCAGAGTGGGACTCACAGTCCCCAAGCTATGAAAGAAGTATCTCAGATACTTGCTTGGGAGGAATCCAGCTCCTGTCTAATCTCTGTGGTGCATATCCCAGGTGTAGACAATTGGGAGGCGGATTATCTCAGCCGCCAAACTTTACATCCTGGGGAGTGGTCTCTCCATCCAGATGTGTTTTCTCAGTTTGTTCAGATGTGGGGTCTTCCAGAGATAGATCTCATGGCCTCTCATCTAAACAAGAAACTTCCCAGATACCTGTCCAGGTCCAGGGATGTTCAGGCGGAAGCAGTGGATGCGCTGACACTTCCTTGGTGTTATCATACTGCTTACATTTTCCAGCCTCTAGTTCTCCTTCCAAGAGTGATCTCCAAAATCAGCATGGAACAATCATTTGTGTTGCTGGTGGCTCCAGCATGGCCTCACAGGTTTTGGTATGTGGAGTGCAGTTACCCACCTTGGCAACTTCCGTTAAGGCCAGACCTACTGTCTCAAGGTCCGTTTTTCATTCAGGATCTCAAATCATTAAATTTGAAGGTATGGAAATTGAACACTTAGTACTAAGTCATAGAGGTTTCTCTGACTCAGTGATTAATACTATGTTACAAGCTCGTAAATCTGTCTCTAGAAAGATTTATTAAAGAGTTTGGAAGACTTACATTTCATGGTGTTCTTCTCATAAATTCTCTTGGCATTCTTTTAGAATTCCTAGAATTTTACAGTTTCTTCAGGATGGTTTGGATAAGGGTTTGTCTGCAAGTTCCTTGAAAGGACAAATATCTGCTCTTTCTGTTTTATTTCACAGAAAGATTGCTATACTTCCTGATATTCACTCTTTTGTACAGGCTTTAGTTCGTATGAAGCCTGTCATTAAATCAATTTCTCCTCCTTGGAGTCTTAATTTGGTTCTGAAGGCTTTACAGGCTCCTCCATTTGAGAATATGCATTCTTTGGACATTAAACTACTTTCTTGGAAAGTGTTGTTCCTTTTGGCCATCTCTTCTGCTAGAAGAGCTTCTGAGCTATCTGCTCTTTCTTGTGAGTCTACTTTTCTGATTTTTCATCAGGATAAGGCAGTTTTGCGGACTTCTTTTCAATTATTACCTAAGGTTGTGAATTCTAACAACATTAATAGAGAAATTGTTGTCCCTTCTTTGTGTCCTAATCCTAAGAATTCTTTGGAAAGATCCTTACATTCTTTGGATGTGGTAAGAGCTTTGAAATATTATGTGGCAGCTACTAAAGATTTCAGGATGACTTCCAGTCTATTTGTTTTATTTTCTGGTCCTAGGAAAGGTCAGAAGGCTTTTGCTATTTCCTTGGCTTCTTGTTTGAAACTTTTGATTCATCAAGCTTATTTGGAGTCGGGTCAGGCCCTGCCTCAAAGAATTACAGATCATTATACTAGATCAGTCTCCACTTTGTGGGCCTAGAATGAAACTTCAGTTGATCAGATTTGCAAAGCAGCAACTTGGTCCTCTTTGAATACATTTACTAAATTCTACCGTTTTGACGTATTTGCTTCTTCAGAAGCAGTTTTTGGTAGAAAAGTTCTTTAGGCAGCTGTTTCAGTTTGATTCTTCTGCTTTTGATTTTTTTTTTTCTTTCATTTATGAAAATAAACTTATTTTTTTGGGTTGTGGATTAATTTTTTCAGTGGAAAATGGCTGTTTTTATTTTTATCCCTCCCTTTCTAGTGACTCTTGCGTGGAGTTCCTTATCTTAGCTATTGCTATGCCATACGTCACTAGCTCATGGACTATTGCCAATTACATGAAAGAACATAATTTATGTAAGAACTTACCTGATAAATTCATTTCTTTCATATTGGCAAGAGTCCATGAGGCCCACCCCTTTTTTATGGTGGTTATGATTTTTTTGTATAAAGCACAATTATTTCCAAATTTCTTTTGTTGATGCTTTTTTCTCCATTCTTTGTCACCCCACTACTTGGCTATTCATTAAACTGAATTGTGGGTGTGGTGAGGGGTGTATTTATAGGCATTTTGAGGTTTGGGAAACTTTGCCCCTCCTGGAAGGATTGTATATCCCATATGTCACTAGCTCATGGACTCTTGCCAATATGAAAGAAATTAATTTATCAGGTAAGTTCTTACATAAATTATGTTTTTATGTATTTATTTAGATGGCAAGACTTTTGACTTGGGTAACCCCAAAATTACTGTTGATGGACTGACAATTGCTGGTGATGCAAAGGGAGGGGAGTTTCTTCTGCATTACAAGGGCTTCAATTTTGAAAAAGGCTTATTACATTGTGAAAACCTGTTCAAATAGTGCTTTACGCAAATTAAAATATATTGTATTTCCAATAGACTATTTGCAGGTTTCTGGCAACTTTTGAACAGTAGCCTTAGGGCTGGTTTCTACAGTTTGGCAGCTTATGGACATTGCTTAAACACCCATAATAATCCCTAGCCCCATTTACTCTTCTAGGATTGGTTCAGCACAAGTGCTTCAAACCCAAGTGCAACATAGCCTTCTGCTGTGCCCCATTTTTTACCTGATTTATCTTTTTATTTGTGTCCGTATTGCTGTTCTTTTTACTTCCATTTTTAACATATCAATCATTGTTAAAGGTTAACGGGACAGTCAAGTCAAAATGAAACTTTCATGATTCAGATAGAACAGCAACTTTTTAATTTACTTCCATTAACAAAATGTGCACAGTCTTTTTATATTTACACTTTTTGAGTCACCAGTTCCTACTGAGCATGTGCAATAATTCACAGACTATACCTATATGCATTTGTGATTGGCTGATGGCTGTCACAGGGGAAGTGGAGATAGACATAACTTTGAAAATTGTCAGAAAAAAAATCTACTACTCATTTGAGGTTCAGACTAAGGTGTATATTTATCAATGTGCGAGCGGACATGATACGAAGTAACATATCATGTCCGCTGCACAGCGATAAATGCCGACAGCATATGCTGTCGGCATCTATCATTGCACCAGCAGTTCTTGTGAATTGCTGGTGCAATGCTGCCCCCTGCAAATTTGCGGCCAATCGGCCACTAGGCGTGTCAATCAACCCGATCGTATTCGATCAGGCTGATTTCTGTCCGTGGCCTCAGAGTAGGCAGACAAGTTATGGAGCAGCGGTCTTTAGTTTCTTCTGTTTCCGGCGTGCTCCATACGGAGCTTGATAAATATGCCCCTAAGTGCTATTGCATTGTCTTTTTATCATGCATTTGTTAATTATGCAAATCTATTGTATTTACTGGTGCTTTAATAACATTTAACCATTTATCATCTATACTGCTAAATTAACCCTAATAATACACTGCTCAAAAAGAGCTTTATAACTAATAAAAAATACTGGTTGAATCGTTCTGGATAAAAACTGTAATGTTTCCCAATGTCAAGCTTTTTGTTTCCTTGATTTAATGATAAAAAGAGTAAAGCTAATCATTTAGGAGCAAAACTATTCTCCAGTAATAAATATTTTTTGCACATCATTAGCTTTGCTGAAATACATTATTAGCTACAGTGCAATTAAAATGTCTCACTACTTTCTTTCATGAACAAGAACTCTTACAAAACTTTCTGAACCAAATATCTATAAAGCATATTATGAATAAAGACATTCAGCTTCGGGATTGTCCAAAATAATCCAAAACGATTGTACAGTTTGCTAAAAGTATTACCGTACAGTAATTTCTTATTGTAGACATATATAGAAATAAGATTCTAGGGATAATGATAGCATTGTTATATTCTTCTTGTCTTCTTTTGATTGCCAGCCATTAGAATGCAGCTGTGATACTAATATTATAATACAAAGAACTAAATTCTCTGTTAAATGCATTTAGCAATGTTTTTTTTATTAAGTAGCTATTATATTCTAGCATAATATCTTTTTACAAAAGAAGATACATATTAGGGGTAATGTATATTTTTCTTTCTTGTGCTTTGCTCAGTGGATAGATAGGTGCTACAACAGAAAAGGATAGTCAAGCTATTACTTAAATTACTTAAAGGGACAGTCTACTAAAAAATGTAAGCATTTAAAAAGACAGATAATGGGGGCGGAGCCAACGTTCAGGGAGAGCAGACGTGTATGGGATGAGCTCCCACTATTTTTCTGGTTTAAACAGCTAATTTTGCTATACTCATCTCAGAAACGACTTAAAGAGATAAATACCCACTAATCTAATGTTCCCGACAACCATGGGGTGAGTTTTGTTGCAGATATACCTCAAGAATTTGGTGCAATCTAAGCTAAACACTCGGGGCCTAGCGACCTGATTGCAATAATTTCCTCGAGTACCGGATCCTGCCTATATTGGATGCACAGCCACAACCTTGCTTTACCATGACCATGGGGATAGATGATGCTATCATCGGTAAGATGCTGCTGAGTTTTGAGCGAGATATGGCTAGGAAATTTGAAGCCCTACACTGTGTAATTAGAGGTATGCACATGGAGTCGACCATATTTAAACCTGAGGTGTATGTTGAGGATAAAGGCCAGAAGAGAGACGCTCGAAAGAGGCAGCCCACAGAAGAGAGTGTTCCAACTACTTCGCTGCGGACCTCAGAAGCAAATTTTGCACCTCTTACCTCAGATCTCATGTTGAGAGATATGACCGTTAGCAGGGAGGAGGTGGAGGGTGACGGCGCTGATACGGGGGACTTGCATGATCAAGAGATCTTTGCACACCACCTGAGTACTCCGGAACCTATCTATAACAGTCCGAAGGAGAAAGGGACATCTGAGACGGAGCAGCATGTTTGCAATGTGCCTGCGGGTATATTGATAGTGGTGACAGGATCGATACCGCTACAGCTGAAACTATTTCCGGACTGTAAGGGCCCTAACGGTCTGCAACCTCTGGCGGTTGATGCCACATTCTTACCGTATCAAGATGACACATTACATAGGAAGAGTGATCACCATTTTGCTTGCCTCAAGATGAGAAGTCTTGGAGTCTATGGAGCTCTATTAGCCAGGGTTTGGCTCTATATGCAGAATTGGGAGAGACGATCTGATTATCGGTATGTAACTAATGCTGACAAAGCAGGAGTCGGCTAAACTTGCAAGGAGCCTCTAGTAAGTTTGTACTTACAAGTGCTAGATAATCTACGCTACTCTCACATTCTGAACTATTGTTAGAGACATGCTTTCGCCACGAGAATGCTCTTTATAATTTAACTATTATACCTTGATGATGGCCCACAGGCTTGAAAATTTGGGACTGGGGGCTTCACTTCTACAAATGTGGCCTCATGTAACAAGACAGTAGCCTTCTGTTATACTGCTCTTTAATGGACTAAGTACAATGTCTTGATATGGGATGTTATGTTTAACACTATATTGTTATATTTATTGCTCTGCGTTGGTTCTAGTGTTGCTTCCCCTTCACTTGCATACATTTTTAGGGTTTGCTGGACGTCTATGTCCTTTACAAATGTGCAGCTACTCTTTTCTTTAGCATAACTATGCTGCATTATGTAGGTTCAGCCCCTTCCAATCTATCAAAGTCTGCAGTAGACTATATTCTTTTCTGGTCACATAGATCTACAATACAGGAGAGATATTGGATAATTATGCTGGCATTTATGGAAACCTACTGAGGAGTACTCATACACTTACCCACTCAAGTTTCTTCTCTTCTTTAATATAGTTCACAGTCATACACTTCTGAGGTTATTGCGTTCTGGTATTTACATCAAAATCTATATCCATATACACTAATTCCTAAACCTATGAGAATGTACCATTACTTGCTCACTTTAACATATTATGGCTTCAGTTACAGAACATATGTTATATTGTTTTTCTTTCAGGAGAACAGCTCCTATGTAATTGCAAGCTCTATATTTTTATTATATGGGTAAGCTACTTTATTTTCATTACGGAGACACGAATACCGTACAAACTATTAAATGAAGCATGTACTAGACTATATTTTTAGATAGATGACATATCTGATGATGATTCAATAGTCTGGGAGTGAGATATCATGACCTCTCAAGTGGTGAGAACTAGGTCTCAGGCCCCTACCACAATTAAGAACCAAACTCAGCCCTAATCTACTATAGGTAATTAATGGAGTGTATATGCTCCATTATTGTTTCTCAGGTTGGTAGTTCAGTCTGTCTAAATAGAGTACCCTCTGTCAAAACAAATTTGTCTGATATATAATGTTACCTAGATTTTCTCTTATCTTATTATGTTTTGCTCAAAAGTTCTCGGCAATCCCTTGCCTACTGGTGTTTCATTACTACTCGCAAAGTTATGTGTCTGTTTGCCGGAACGATAACAACCATGATAACTTACCACTTATATGGCCACCATATACTCCACTTAATATTGTTCCTTATGAATCTATCTGACTAGCCTATCAAAGAATCTTCATTCTTAGTATTCCCATATCGTGCTGAGGTTTAGATTTTTTGACATATGTGCTTTTTTCCTATACCTTAAAGATCTACTGTGCCCTTATGAAACCCTGTATTTGGGATACACACCTTAATATGACACCAATCTAGGCTATTTAGGTGCTTTTGTTTTACCTTTAGTTATTAAAGATCTCAATGTTCTATTTACTGATTCGGTACTAAACAAGCACCTGAGTAGGCATGCACACATTAGTGGTAGTCTATTTTGCTTCCCATAGCATTAACTTCTATAATCATATATTGTTTGTCTTATTTTTACATTACTTTGATATTTTTAATAACCTGCTATATGTTATGACTTTGTATTGGAACGGATATGATATGTTCTACTTAGTTTCACTTGTATTGCAGATTTATATTCTTTGTATTACTTGACACTTAAGTTTGATATATCAGAGTCACTTTCCACATTGTGTGTTTTAGAGGCACAACTCTCAGATATATATTATAGACTGGTGTCAATCTAGTGCCCAGTTGTATATATGTGATATTCATATTATTACCTCACTGTATTCTATTTAGTTAGTAATTGAGGGAGTTGAGATATACTAATTCAACATAAGCCCAATAGTATCCTATAGGTTGAAGTTAAACACCTCCCATCCTGTTATGTACCTAATCGTCAATAGGAGCTCTCAGATTAGTACAGTTTATGTTTTATGGCGCAAAATAAAGTCCTTATAGTAACTATTGATTAATAACCTGTAGATCAATATAAGCTATTCCCAGAGGCATGCAGGCGCTATCTAGTTTAACATTCTGGCTGGCTCCGCCCCCCCACCTTTTACCTTCCCCCTCACCATATTTAGAGCGGCTCTTGCCCGCTGCATCCCCTTCCCCAAACGAACCATAACGCTAACCCCCCCTTGCCTTAACTCTATTTAAACCAATATCTAACCTATATTTTATATGACAAGGTGGGGACCATCTTCCTTACTCTTATATAAGACAAAACTGAAGTCTCATTATAGAATGTCCAAATCCCTTTCTAATGTTATAGATAAACGGGTTGATAATGTCCCTTTTATACATTTCCTTGGCCTATGCTGGCCTTATTTCTCCTTCATTCCACTAGCCACATTTTACCACATTTTTGTTTTGATAATTCTACCTATGAGCACCATATTTTAATTTTAATTTTATAATTGTATTGTAGGTAGGCTCACCTTGTATTAGTGGACTTGACAATATCTCTGTAATTGAATTGTATACCTCTCTGTCTATTGATGTTTTGGGATGTATTTTATGTTATATTTGTTTACGACTTCAATAAAAAAAAACTATTAAAAAAAAAAAGACAGATAATTCATTTACTACTCATTACCCAGTTTTGCATATCCAACACTGTTATATTAATAGTTTACCTCTGTGATTATCTTGTATCTAAACCTTTGCAGACTGACCCTTATTTAAGTTCTTTTAACAGATTTGCATTTTAGTCAATCAGTGCTGATTCCTAGGTAACTCCAGTGGAGTGAGAACAATGTTATCTATATTGCACACATGAACCTGCAACGTCTAGCTGTGCAAAACTGTCAAAATGCACTGCGATATAGGTGACCTTCAAGGGCTTAGAAATTAGCAAAATTTGATGATTTAAGGAAATTAGAAAGTTGATTAAAATTGCATGTCCTATCTGTATCATGAACATTTTATTTTGACCAGACTGTCCCTTTAATAGGCTTCCAAAAATTTTCTATCAATACGTTAAAGGACATTAAACTCATGAGATAAACCAGCAATTAATCACTGCATTGCAAAAGAAATGTATTCAAATCCTGTAACACGTTTATTTAGTACAATTTACATGATTTTGCAAACCAAGCGCAGTTCAGAAATACACCTTTTGGAATGCCTGGTGGAATTTATGTTCCTGGTATCTTTTGTCATTAGCAATTAGGGACAGAAGTAAATGAACTGTGATGAATTATGCAGGACAATTTCACTAGACTTAGCCATTCTAGCCTCTAAAATTGAGAGACATTGAACAAGCACAATTTCCAGAGGTTTTACAGCAAAAAAATATATACACATATTAAAATGTTATTTTATTTCCCTCAATTAAACACTGAGCTTTATGGCTCCATTTACTATGCAGTGGACCTAGTTTGGAAGCCAGTATGGTGCCGGCCTACAAATGCAAGTTAAGAAGCAGCGATCATGGACTTAAAACATCCTTGACTCATTTGACACAGATGATTCACATGTCCTACTCTCATGTAATATGTTGCATGAGAGCAGGGGGTGGAGCTACACACACTATGTGTGTGCAATCATTAAAGGGACACAAAACCCAGTTGTTTTCGTTCATAATTCGGAACATACAATTTTAAACAACTTTTGAATATACTCCTTAATACATTTTTCTTCATTCTCTTGTTATCTTTATTTGAAAAAGGAGGAATGTAAGTATAGGAGCCAGCCCATTTTTGGTTGAGCAACTGGGTAGGGCTTGCTAATTGGTGACTACATTTAGAATGTTTAAGTGTGAGGATTGAAAACCAAACAAAGAAAATATCAGGCACAAACTTTCTCACAAATAAAGAGAAAGTCTTAACAATATATGAAGACCTTAAGAACAAAGCTCAAAATCCAGCAGAAGTACCTTCCTTTAGTGAAAAGCAGTGGCTGGTTTAGTGGTTTCAAGAAGTGTTATGCTTTCCTAGTGCTCAAGATAATGTGTTTCCTGGGTCCGAGAATGCAAGCCCCCCCCCCAGGTACTAACATCACTGATTAGCAAATAAACCTACTAGTCTGGTCACTGACTTTACTAAGCCTGCCTACCTGCATGCAACCACTGCATATGCACAATTGATCAATAAGTGAAAAGGAGGTTATGGAAGAGATGCACTTGTCTAACATTAAATGTCACCCCTGACCAATTCTGTGTTTTTGTGCATGATGAGGTAATGCTGCTGGGAGCCTGTAACTCCTCCACTGAGACAAAGGACAGGAGTGGTCTGGGTCTGACCGTGACTAACTCAGTCACTAAAGTGCTGCCCCTTGTCAAGTGCTGCCTGGGTCCATTGGACCCACTTGATCCTATGGCTGAGCCGGCCCTGTACTTTTAACAATGTCAAACTATGTGGTGAAGCTTCAAATGCAGATCATGAAGCTGCAAAGGCATTTCACCCTGTTTAATATATATATATATATATATATATATATATATATATATATATATATTATATATTATATATAAAACCCACATGTATCTGCACTCCCTCTTCTTCGTGGTCAGCAAACAGGGTGCCCAGTCAGAGTATATTTAATAAAACATGGTTGAATCAAATACAAGATTTTAAATACCCTTAAACATCTCCTGCTGTGAGATGGAAAAAAAATGCGCCAAAAATCAGTTGTCATAGTGATTACAAACATAGTAGTGAACAACTTAAATGTAGGCAATTACATATGGATTATCCAACTAGGGAAAAATACATAAAATGTGACATAAATCTCCATATTAGAAATCACTGCTATTTACAGTGTACAAGTGACGAATGTGAAACATATATTATATGAATCCACTTTCTGTGTTGCATTGAGGTATTATGTTACTTTCACATTTCAGTCAAAAACACATTGGCTCAATATTCACTGTATTGTGCCAGCAGCAAGATTAATAGATTATCACCTCTAATTGGGTAGCACTCACACCCTCATATTTAGATTGCGCACCAAATAGACTTCTAATCTGACAGCTAAAAACAAATGTGTTCATAATGTGTTATATTGTAGCTGTATTCATATACTTACCTTATAGCGCTCTGTCTTAGATCCAAATATAGGGGGATATGTATCAAGCTGTCAAACGCAAATCCGTCGGAAATCCGCAGCGTAGTTGTTGCAAGCTTGATCTGACCTAATTATCAAAGCCTACAGACCGGCAAATGTTGAAATTTGTGATGTAACATACGATCCGCTGATCTCAATCCAACGCAGATCGATGCTTACATCATTACAGATGTTCCGAATACACATTTGACTTTATCTGACACTTTTTCCCAGTTATCAAATTTCTAACAGGTATGCTCGCGGCTATTCCGGACTAGCGTACCTGGTTTTCAATCCACCATCCTGGAGGCCGCGGATGCCATAGGAATCAATGGGAGTCTGAAAGCACCGAAAGCTTATGTTCGATGCTGCCAGATATCCCATTGATTTTTATGGTTGAAAACAAGTTACGTTTACATCTAACCCCTTAACATATGCCCCGAGTCTAAACACCCCTAATCTGCCGCCCCCAACATCGCCGCCACATAAATAAAAGTTGTTAACCCCTATCCCACCCCAACCCACGACGCAACCTAAATAAATGCGTTTAGTGACATGGTATAAATAAAGTTGGTAAAAAGCTGAATAGACGTGAGATCGATGACTGCTAGTTAACAACAGTCTGTACTTGGTGCGTGTTTTTTTGCTGGCTTTTTTTATAAATATGGAGAGGGTATTGGGATACGCGTCCGCGATGTTAGGCGATGTTAGGAGAGCGTATTGGTGCTGGCGAATGCAACAAAGTTGATGTCTTGCTAGAAATCCCCCCTCCAGTGTTTACTATTTGTTTGCCGTTCTCTGCTAAATCACATCAAGATGTGCTTACTATTAGTGTATCACAACATCGCATGTCACATCCATGCATGCACTAAACAGGTAGTATGTGTGTATCCTGTGTCGGTCTAGGTTACCTAATTGAGATATACTTAGTGTTAAGTTAAATTCTAGAGCAGTATCTTTACTCACTTTTCAGGGATGTGCACATCAATATGCACTATATCAGATGAATGTGGTTATACATAGGAAAAAAACTTCTATTAGTAAATGTGAAGCCAATTTATACTCATATCTATTTACACAACTAATTAAACACACCTGTTTACACAATTCATCCACATAGAGCCCCTGGCATAGTAAAGATGTTAGTTAACTGTTATGTCAAGTGAAGGCATACATATCTTAGTTTCCTTGTGCCTGGTAATCATCTCATAGATTTCATGTTTAAGACCACACTTGTAGATCATTGGTCTAAAAACTGACAAATGACAATCAAGGCTTTATCCATTCCTACTTTGTATAAGCAAAGCATATTAAACATCTCCAATATATACCAGCACTTTCCCCTCACAGGTAAGTCAGTAGATCCCAAGTCTCTTGGTATGCATATACAATTTTATAACCAATAACAGATGGATAATTACCACTGACTGCCCCAATAGTACTTGGAGCTATCACAGTGGTCCCCCCTGGAGGAACCATACACCGTCAGAAACCCAACAGTGTATGACCCTCCTGGGGATTACCATATGGGTATTACAGAAAGCAATGCCAGTCATTAGACATATTTAGACCCTGGGGGTATAGAGTTCCCAGTCAGTGTATCCAGTGGGCCTCTAGTCTGAGTAAGACATTGTCCCTATAACCATCCCTTTTCAATGGGGGGGAGCATGGTCAATCAAAATAAAGCTCATATTAGAGACTTTATGGGCCACAGAAAGGAAAAGTCTGGCTACTGGTTGTTTGATTGTACCATTTTTTATTGCAGCTATGATGGTAGATCTATGGTTAGCCATTCGATTCCTGGCATTATCTGTCATCTTTTCCCACATAAAACTGGCCACAGCAACAGCTTAATAGATGACAAAACTAGTTGTACATGTTATGTAGTGTCTAATTTCCAAACGTTGGTTCATTTGTGGGTGTCTGAATTTCTTGCATGGGATCATACCACTACAAGTGGTACATCATATGCATCGGAAGCATCCAACTTTTCCAGTCTTTAGCCACTGTGCTTTCTTGTAACAGTGACTGGGATCAGTTAGCATTACAAAGTCCAGGCCATTCCTACCCCTTTTGTAACCTATCACATGGGGATCCATCTTTTTAAAATGTTAGAGTAGGTCCATTTCTAGGATGCCCCATCTCGTACAAAACGCTCCTGCCAGATCGTGCTTCTCACCATTGTAGGTGGTTGTAAAAATCATCCTTTCTATTCTCTTTTTGGACTGGATTGTTTCTCTTTCATTAGTTACTTCTTGTATCACCTCATCAATCAGTTGCTGTTTGTATCCGCATTGTAGGAACTTCTCTGACATCATCTTTATTTGTTGTATTTGGTATATTTGACCATATATCAATATTTCTCAGTCTCTTTATTAGAATACAACCAGAAAGATCAGGATATTTGTAAGCAGTATTAAAAAATAGAAATAAAATCAGAAAAAAAAAATGCTTCTATAGGCTAAAGTGGCAAGTATTGTGTGTGTCCTTCCCTTGCACTTGAGTAATAGCAGGAACCTTGCTCTCGTAAATCTAAATGGAATGGAACCCTAATTAATGTCATTGCCAACACCTGTATTTGTCCTACTAGTTCATGTCAAAATAAATTACTCCTGTGAAAAATGTCTATTACACCAGGTTTGTGCAAGACATGACTGAGAATTACATACACATGTGGTATGAGTTTAATTAATTGGAAGCTTGCTAATAAGATTAACTTTCAATCACATCATTCCATTCAAAATGTCCAAAATCACAGAATTTGACAGATGTAAAATCATAATTTTGCATCAGCAAGGCCACTCTCAGAGGGAAATCAGCAACAAACTGGATACTCAAGATGTGGTATTCCCATCTGTTATAAAGAAATTTGAAGAATCAGGAGAGGTCAAGGACAAACAAGTACTGGAAGGCCAAGAAAAGTTTAAAGAAGTTGGGGCTGCATTTCTGCCAGTGGTGTTTGTGATATTTTCCAAATTGATGAGATCATGAAAGCTGAACAGTACAGACAGGTTTTAATTCATCATGCCATTCCTTCTGGAAAGTGCCTGATTGGGAATGGTTTCATTTTTCAGCATGGTAACGATCCCAACCACACTGCAAATGAAGTGAAGTCATATTTGGAGAGAAAAACAGCTGATAAAACACTGACAGTCATGGACTGGCCTCCACAGAATCCAGTCCTGAATATTATAGAGGCAGAATGGTATCAACTGGACAGAGAAAGAAATAAAAAAACAACCTAAATCCAAAGAAGAACTCTGAAAGAAGCCTGGCATAATATACCAGAAGTCTACTTCAGAAAACTTCAGGATAGTCTCCCCAAAAGAGATCAAGATGTGCTTAGTGCCAAGGGAGGTCACACTAAAGTAATTTTGTTCTGAAAATTGTGGTTTTTTTTATATTTTGTGTACATATTTCCTGTATTTTCTATTTGTATCTTAATAAAGAGACTGCAGCATAAATATGGATGTGCACAAATCTAATGGTGGGCAAAGACTTTTGCACAATACTGTATGATTGATGAAGAAGGCTATACCCTGGATCAGATTTTAAAAGGTATAAATACAGTACAGTAATAAGTGCTTACTAAGTAATACAGTACAGGATGTACTTTACAACTATGCAGTGTGAACTTTTCTTTCTTTTAATTTAACTATACAGTAATATGTCAGGACAATAAAAATCTTTTATTCTCACAAACTTGTTGTTCAGAACTTTTTTTAATACTGAATGTAATAATGTTTATAGCTACAATGCTTCAACCACTACAATGCTTCAACCATTTCTTACACCCACAACACACTATTCTCACTTTTTTCTTAGGTAAATTCCTACCAGTTTCCCCTAACTTTATGCTTCTCAAAGGTCTTGTTACTTTTACTGCATGATTTTGGGTAACACAATATATTACTGGAAAGCATATATCACGTTACAGCAGAAGTCAATGTATATATTCAGTTCAGCTGAATCATTCTGACCGAATATTCAGAAAAAATAACTTTCCAAATATTTGGCTGGCGTGCTATTCAGTATTTGTTTTGTTTTAAATTAAATGAATACTATATATTCAGGGAACATTTACTATCATTTTTGTTAAAGGAAAGTAAATGTTCCTTTGCTACAGGTGAATAAGTTCACCTGTAGCGTTATATACTTACCTCTAGCTGGAGGACTCTTAGCCAGCCGGATCCTCAGTGCTCTAAGAAGAAGGGCCGGGTTTAGCACAGCTCTCCGCCACACTAAAGGTAAGTATTTTAAACCATACAGGTAATTTAAAGAAAACGGATGAATACTGGTGAATTTTTTCAGTATTTCTTAATTTTCTTTTGCACTAGTTTTAATATTCATTTCATGAAAACCAAACGAATATCTGTGTTTTGGCACAAATTTGTATTTGTGACTAAACCAAATGCACATGTTTAATATATAAAAAAAGTAAGTCGTTGGCTAATATACTATCTCCCAGTGAATTTAAAAATAAGGAAAGGGGTGCAGGAAGTTCCTGGCTGCATACAAATGGAGTGTACAAATGTGGAAGTAAAAGATGCACAGCATGTGGGTATATCAAAGTAACCAAGACTTGTAAGTCATATACTACTGGATCAGAATATGATATCAAGGGCTGTATAAAATGTTCTACTGATCATATTATCTATTTAGTTGAATGCACAGAGCATAAAAAACAGTATATAGGAATGACAACAAGGGATGTAAGAACTCGTATTCGAGAGCACATCTCATATATAGAAAATGATATATCATGCTCTGCTCTAGCATCCCACTTTATAGAGGAACATGATCAGGATTTAAGTACCTTCAGTTGGTCAGCCATTGAACACATTCAAAAGTCACACAGAGGTGGTGACAGGCTGAATACTCTAAAAAAACAAGAGGCATATTGGATTTTTGTATTTAAGACATTAGTCCCAGAGGGATTTAACTCAGAACATGACATCATTAATTGCTGGAGTAATAAATAGTTAAATTTATGAGTAGTATAATCTTGCAATATTTGGCCTATCAACCCCAACTTTCGTTAGTTTTATATATGGGAAGCTTAAAGCTAAAATTGAGTCAATAATAGTATACATATATAAACAAACGAGACTGCATAAAAGTAGCTTTTTAGATATCTAGCTGTTATAAGGAAACTAATGCTAAATAAAGGCTATATAGCTATATTAAATGTACCATAATATCTATGGGGTTGCTGTGGCATAGTGCTTAAGTCTAATGCCTCTTAACCCAAAGGTTGTGAGTTCAAACCCGGCCTCAACTGCTGAAAAAAGTTTTTCTGTATATGATTTTTCTATATGTGTCTTTAATAGATGTGTTAGAAGTTGGCATTGTAAATTACTAAAAATAAGTACCTTCTTTTAAGTTGAATTTGCAACTCAACACTAGCTGTATCTTTCTATAAAATGCTACATAAAGACACTTATAGGATTAAGATTAACCTATGTAAGTTAATAGAATTTTTTTCCAAGCTGTCAAGCCGATTGAGGCTAAATCCTATTGTATACATTTGATTGGAGTAAATGTTTGAGGGCGTATACCTGTACACAGGTAAAAAGGCTACAGGTGTAGAGGTTCAGGTATGGTCTATGATTAAGGCGGTCAGGATCCGCCGAAACATGTAAGACTGAAACCGGACCTCACATCAGCTCCTATGGTTTTAAGTGTGTGTCTCTGAAGTTTTTTGCAACAATTGTTTGTGAAAGAAAATTGCTACAATAAATTCACAGTGTTTTGGAAGTATTGGATGGATCCGCCTCTTCTTTTCTACTTCATGTTTAATATATGTGCAGCAAAAGTCTGCTTAGATAATAAGTGTTTCAAAAGCATTGAACACTGTCACTTTTATAGTTTGCAATGTTTTAAAGTGCTTCGACACACACCCATGAAAAGCTTCTCGATTGTTGTATTTTTATCTTTTTTTTTCTGAAGACAGAAATAACTGAACTCCTACACATATAAACCACTTAATATGCAGAATGTAAGATAGGCAAAGCTCTGCATTGCACTTCAGTCTTTCTCGGGGGAGGGGGGTTAAAAATACATAATTTTCATAATTAATGTATTGGATATATAAGCAAATTCATTTATTGAACTTAAAGTCATCCAATGAGAATTGTTATAGTTTCTATTATTTGATTTGAAAGTTCAGACCAATCATTAGAATAACAAACAGTAAGGGGACTCATTGCAGTGGGGGTTGTGGCTAAGGACTTAATTGCAGTGAGGTTATGCTGGAGCGGGGTTAAGGAATGTGGTTAGGGTTGTAAGATACTATTGATAAGTGTATTCATCTGTGGAGAACAAGTGGTTAAAGGGACACTAAGGTTAAATTAAATTTTCATGATTCAGATACAGCATGTAATTTTAAACAACTTTCCAATTTACCTCCATTAAAAAAAATGTGCAGTCTTTTATATTTACAATTTTTGAGTCACCAGATCCTACTGAGCATGTGCAAGAATTCACAGACTATACGTATATGCATTTGTGATTGGCTGGTTGCTATCAAATAGTACAAGGGGAGTGGAAATATACATAACTTTGAAATTTGTTATAAAAAAATCTACTACTCATTTGAAGTTCAGACTAAGTGCTATTGCATTGTCTTGTTATCTTGCATTTGTTGATTATGCAAATCTAATGTGTTGACTGGTCCTTTAAGGGAATTCATTGTAGTTAGGGACTGATGAATAGGGGATTAGAAAATGTGGTACAGAGTTAGGGGAGTGGATTACTTTGGCAATTGCATTGTGTGGTGGAGGGAGTGACACTGTTATGGGGAGATTAATTGTAATGGGGGATGGTAGGTTAGGGAGATAAAGGAGATTGGGTGATCAAAGTAAGGGAGTTTGTTGCTGTGGAGGACAGTGATTTAAGGGGTTTATCGTGGTAGGTGGGCATAGTTTGAGGAATAAATTGCAATAGGGGATTGGCCATTAGGAAGTTAGGCGTGGGTGCTCACTGAGGGGCTAAATAATGGTGGTGGTCTGTTGGTTTAAAGGTTAATTTCTTTACAGTGTTTATTTTCAGTTAGATGTAAAGGTGTTCCATCCCTGCATTAGCAATATTGGTTTTTTTATTTCAAATCATTCAACTGGAATTGTCAAAGTTCACACTGATTGATTTGAAAATTCAAATCATCCAATAGAAAATCCTTGCATTCTAATGTTTTCCGTGCAATAATACTGTTGCTTGTTAAAATTCAAATGAATCATAGCAGAGGTTAAGTGTAGGTGGGAATTGTGGGTATGCGTTACTTGCAGTACGTTACAGGCAGTTAAGTGCATGAGGGGTTGTGGCAAGTGGATTTAAAAGAGGTGGAGGACAGTGAAGGGTTAAAGGGACAGTCAACTCCAAAAATTTTATTGTTTAAAAAGATAGATAATCCCTTTATTACTCATTCCCCAGTTTTGCATAATCAACATGATTATACTAATATATTTTTTACCTCTGTGATTAACTTGTATCTAAGCCTCTTCTGACAGCCCATTGATCACATGACTTTTTAGTTATTATCTATTGACTTGCATTTTAGCTCATTAGTGCTGTGTTGTGCACAACTCCACGGTGGTGAGCACAATGTTATCTATATGGCTGACATGAACTAGCACTCTCCTATTGTGAAAAGCTAATAAAAAAGCATGTGATAAGAGGCCCTTTTAGAGGTTTAAAGATTATAAAGAATATAAATATAACAATGTTGGTTGTGCAAAACTGGGGAATATGTGGTAAAGGTGTTATCTATCTTTTTAAACAATAACAATTTTGGTGTTGACTGTCCCTGTAAATGTAGTCAGGAAGTTGTGGGTATGGTTAATCTCAGTAAAGAGACATGGTAAATGTATAATTATAGTGTAGTGCTAATGTTTTGGGGTTTAAATATTATAGGGGACTGGCAATAAGGAGATTACAAACACTGAAGATCATGGTAATGGGGTTAAAAAAGAAGTGAGAGTCTGGCAGTTAGGGGATTGATTTCAGCAAAGGGATAGGGGTGTACATTTTGGTGTATGCATAGTTTGTATGTGTTTAATTGCCATACGGTACTGGTGGTTAAGAGGATAAGTTTTGTTAAGGGAACTCAGGAAGAACATTTTTGTCATAAACTAATTCTGGCTGCAGTAAACTTTGATTGGACTACTTCACCCTTATGGTAACTCCCCATTGTCACATTTTGAGGTACATCTTGGTTATTGTATATTAGCTGCACCTGGAGGTAAATCTGCCTCTAACATAGCACAATGTGAAAACCCTCTTAGATCTACTCTAAGAGTCTGACTTAAATCAACAAAACTATACTTACTAAAGCAAAGCAGGAAAAAAACAAAATGTAAGCTTACCTGATAAATTTCTTTCCGTATATGGTGAGTCCACGGCTTGAGTAATTACTGTTGGGAATATCACTCCTGGCCAGCAGGAGGAGACAAAGAGCACTACAGTTTAACTGTTAAATATCACTCCCTTACCCACAACCCCCAGTCATTTGACCGAAGGGAAATGGAGAAAAAGGAGTAACACAAGGTGTATAGGTGCCTGAGGGTATAGTTAAAAGAACAACTGTTTTAATCGTGGACTCACCATATCCGGAAATAAATAAATGTATCAGGTAAGCATACATTTTGTTTTTTTTTCCTAAGATAGAGTGAGTCCATGGCTTGAGTAATTACTGTTGGGAACCAATACCCAAGCTAGAGGACACGGATACATAGGGAGGGACAAGACAGGCAGTCCTAAACAGAAGGCACCACCAATTGAAGAACCTTTCTCCCAAAAGAAGCCTCAGCCAAGGCAAAAGTATCAAATTAGGAAAATTTGTAAAAAAAAATGTATATAAAGAAGATCAAGTTGCAGCCTTGCAAATTTGTTCCACAAAAGCTTCATTTTTGAAAGCCCAAAAAGAGTAAACAGCTCTTGATGAATAAGCTGTAATTCTCTCAGGAGACTTCTGTCCAGCAGTCTTATAAGCCAAACTAATTATACTTTGCAACCAAAAAGAAAGAGTAGTAGCAGTAGCTTTCTGACCTTTACGTTTCCCAGAGAAACAGATAAAGAGGGCAGAGGACTGGTAAAAATCCTTAATCGCCTGTAAGTAGAAGTTAAGAGCACATACAACATCCAAATTGTGTAACAAACATTCTTTGGAAGAAGAAGGATCAGGACACAGAGAGGGAACAACAATTTCCTGAATGATATTTCGATTAGAAACAACCTTAGGAAGGAAACCTAACTTAGTACGAAGAACCGCCTTTGCATCATGAAAAATAAGATAAGGGGAATCACACTACAGAGCTGAGAGTTCTGAGACTCTTCGAGCAGAAGAGATAGCAACAAGAAACAAAACCTTCCAATATAACAACTTAATGTCTATGGAATGCAATGGATCAAACTGAGCCAGCTGTAAAACTTTAAGAACAAGGTTAAGGCTCCAAGGAGGAGCAACAGACTTAAAGACATGTCTGATTTTAACCAAGTCCTGACAAAAATATTGCACATCTGGCACATCCGCCAAACGTTTATGTAGTAAAACTGATAAAGCAGAAATCTGTCCCTTCAGGGTACTGACTGACAATCCCTTCCCCAGGCCTTCCTGAAGAAAAGATAAAATTCTAGGAATTCTAATTCTACTCCAAGAGTAGCCCTTGGATTCACACCAATAAAGATATTTATGCCATATCTTATGGTAAATCTTTCTAGTAACAGGCTTGCGAGCCTGAATCATGGTCTCAATGACCGACTCAGAAAAACCACGCTTAGACAGAATTAAGCGTTCAATCTCCAAGCAGTCAACTTCAGAGAAATGAGATTTAGATGAAGGAATGGACCCTGAATCAGGAGTTCCTTCCTCAGAGGTAGTCTCCAAGGTGGGAGAGATGACATCTCCACTAGATCTGCAAACCAGATGCTGCAAGGCCACACAGGGGCTATTAGAATCACAGATGCCCTCTCCTGTTTGATATGAGTAATGACTTGTGGAAGGAGAGCAAACAGAGGAAACAGGTATGCCAACCTGAAAACCCAAGGAACCGCCAGAGTATCGATCAGAACGGCCTGCGGATCTCTTGACCTTGAACCGTACCTTGGAAGCTTTGCGTTCTGACGGGATGCCATTAGATCTAACTCTAGAACCCCCCCATTTGAGGACTAAGCTGGAAAACACCTCCGGATGGAGTTCCCACTCCCCGGGATAAAAAGTCTGTGTGCTCAGAAAATCTGCTTCCCAGTTGTCTATTCCTGGAATATGGATGGCAGATAGACAGCAATTGTGGGTCACAGCCCACATAAGAATCCGAGTAACCTCCTTCATGGCTAAGGAACTCTGAGCTCCTCCCTGGTGATTGATGTTATATTGTCTGACTGGAACATGATAAACTGGGCTGAGGACAACTGAGGCCAAGTCAATAGAGCATTGTAAATCGCCCTCAACTCCAGGATGTTGATGGGAAGAGCAGACTCCTGCCAGAAAGGCAAATCTCAGGAATCTGTGATGGTCCCTGTGAATTAGAACATGAAGATACGCATCCTTTAGGTCTATGGTTGTCATGAACTGACAATCTTGTACTAAAAGAAGAATGGAGTGTATAGTCTACATCTTGAAGGATGGAACTTTGAAAAACTTGTTTAGACATTTCAAGTCTAGAATGGGACGGAAAGTTCCATCTTTTTTGGGAACCACAAATAGGTTGGAGTAGAACCCGAGACCCTGTTCCTGCACTGGAACTGGAACTATTACTCCCAGGGAGGAAAGATGTTGTATACATTTCAAGAATGCCTCTCTCTTTATCTGGCCTGCAGATAATCTTGAGAGAAGGAATCTGCCTCTGGGTGGAAAAGTCTTGAATTCCAATTTGTAACCCTGGGATACTATATCCACAGTCCAGAGATCTGGGACATCTCGTATCCAGGCTTGAGAGAACTGATGAAGTCTGCCCCCCACCTCATCCGATCCTGGATAGAGGGCAAACCCTTCATGCTGATGTGGAATCAGCTGCGGTTTTTTTTGATTGTTTCAAAAATGATTGTATGTAAGTGCACCAGATGGAGTACCAACGGCGCACTGTAACAAACTAGGGCGCTCCCACCAATATTCAGTGATACCAGTATGTGACAAACACAAGGATTCTAGTATATCTAAATAAATATACACATGTACATACCTAAAATATATGTGCATATGTGAATATATGTGGCTAAAAGGGTGTGAAAAAATGATTATATTACACTACAAGAAGTGTTAATGTAAAGTGCTACAATGTAAGATGCAACAATACAAGGTGCAACAGGTAGTGAATATGATGTAACTGTAACAATATCCAATCTAGGTAATATAGATTAGATAAAATGTGACAAAATCAATAACAAATAAAATATAAAAAATAAAAATAATAGCAATAAGGTAGTGTATAATTAATCACTACAACATTAGAAAGTGTAAAAATAAAAGCACAATTGGGCACAGTTAAAGAGAGTCCACAAGTGTATGATCAGGGAATAACATAAAATATGTCCTTATATGAATGAAATGTGCAATGTAATATTCCTTTAATCAGCTGGTGATCCACAAACCAAAACCCATTGGATATACAGGCTTCAGAGTGGATTAGTGACCCATCCTGAATCCCAAATGATACTAGAGATATATGAGAAAGGAGAAATGGAGGCGCTTCATAGGGTGAGTATGTTAGGACAAGTGAAATGCTGCAAGATACAAACAAATGGCAACTCACGTGTTTGCAGGCACCACCAGTGGTGCGGGAGAGGCGAGCTAGGGCACAACGGTCCCCCCAGCGAGACAAACCCTGGTTATTTCAGAAAACTTGAGTGGAAACAGATCCCCAACACAGCATCAACACAGTTCTGTAGAAAGGTTTCATGCAGGGTGTCAGCTCAATTAGCTGAATGTGCAAGCAGTTTTGCCAGACAGGCTATAAGGCAGTGCAAAAGAGCACTCAGGTTGCCAATTGGGAAATAAAAGGTGAGCCTGATGAAACAGTGGTATATCCACTGAGAAACGCATTGATTTTAAATAAACCCCTTTTAACTGGAACTATTATTTTATTGTGTACGTTATATACAATCTCAGCAGCCCTTTTTATCACCTTGCTCTTTTGCACTGCCTTCCAGCTTGTCTGGCTAAACTGTTTGCACATTCAGCTAATTAAGCTGACACCCTGCAGGAATCCTTTCTACAGAACTGTGTTGATGCTGTGTTGGGGATCTGTTTCCACTCAAGCTTCCTGAAATAAACAGGGTTTTCCTCGCTGGGGGGACCGGTGTGCCCCAGCTCGCTTCTCACCAACCACTGGTGGTGCCTGCAAATACGTGAGTTGCCATTTGTCTGTTTCTTGCAGCATTTCACTTGTCCTAACATACTCACCCTATGAAGCGCCTCCATTTCTCCTTTCTTTGATTGGTTCCCCTTGTTCCAAGATGATTGGGTTTCCAAGAAGACTTGGATTGTTCCTGCTTGGAAGAAGAAGGGGAAGGCTTTCCTCTGAAGTTATGAAAGGAATGAAAATCACTCTGATGTCCTTTTGGCCTATTCTTCTTATCCTGAGTTATAAAAGATACTTTTCCACCCGTAATATCAGAGATAATTTCTTCCAAACCAGGTCCAAACAAGGTTTTGCCCTTGTAAGGAATTGCCAGAAGCTTGACTTTATAGGAAAGGTCTGCAGACCAGTATTTCAACCATAATGCCCTGCGGGCTAGGGCAGCAAAACTAGAAGTTTTAGCACCTATTCTAACATCCTATAAAATAGCATCTGCAATAAAGGAATTGGCCAACTTAAGAGCTTTAATCCTATCCTGAATTTCATCCAAGGAAGTTTCTACTTGAAGAGAATCAGACAAGGCGTTGAACCAATAAGATACCGCACTAGTCACAGTGGCAATATAAACCATAGGTTACCATTGGAGACCTTGATGAACATAAATCTTTTTTCAAATAAGCCTCCAGCTTCTTGTCCATCGGGTCCTTGAAAGAGCAGCTATCCACAATAGGAATAGTGGTTCTCTTAGCCAGAGTGGAAATGGCCCCTTCAACTTTGGGTACAGTATACCAAGGGTCTTTAATGGAGTCCTCAACAGGAAACATTTTCTTAAAAATGGGAGACAGGGAAAAAGACACCCCTGGTTTCTCCCATTCCTATGAGATAATCTCCCTAACACGGTCCGGCACAGGAAAAACCTCAGAAGTAAAAGGGTTCATCAAAGAAACTATTACATTTTCTAGATTTCTGAATCTGAGAATTCACCATCAGAAAGTCCTGATGTATCTTCTTCATCAGACTTATGAGCAAGGGCAACTTGGGAAGCAGAACTGAGGACAGGCACCTTACTTTCTGAATTTCTAGATTTCCTCTTGCATTTTCCCTGTAATCTGGGAATGGCAGCTAATGCTGCAGATACCGCTGAAGATACCAGGACAGCAATTTCTGCTTTTAAATAAACTCCACTAGGAGTTATAGAGGAACTGCAGGGCACTGCATGTGACGCCATTGAGGCTTGGAACGTAGCAGAGAAAGCTGAGGTATTATTTTAACAGCATCTTCCTGAGAGACATTAGGCTCAGAAATTTTACCTTTATTTTGCAAGGTTTTCTTGACACATGAAGAACATAATTGCATAGGAGTCTAAACATAATAAGCATGAATTCATGAGAGCAGGCTCTTGCTCCATATCAGACATGTTGTGAAACAATAAATAAACTTGTACAGATAAGTTTCAAAGATTGTAATATTCAATTAAAATAAGCCAAGGAAAAAATTCACTTTAAATTTTATCACAAATTAGGATCGATCCCCAGCTAAAATTATGTGAGAAAAGTTAAGAAAAAAGTTTAAAGGGATAGAAAACCCAAAAAATATTTTTAACTCAATCAAAATATCTTTATATAATAAATATTTTTTGTAATTGGTACCTTTGTACAAATTTCTTTACATTCCTTGTAATTTCAATTTAAAAATGAATACTGTTCCAAACCCATTTTCTGCTCATTATATGGGCCTATTTCGATGTTCTACCTATGTAGAAACATTATGGCTGCAGACTCGCCCCCCTGTCTCCAGCGGCGAATTGAGCAATCTACTGACAGGATGCAGGAGCACAAGTTCTTGCAAGCAGGCACTGGCTAATCAGAATACTAGAGGGACATCTGGACAGATTTTGTAAACAGGATCTCAGAAACTGGCATCAAGAGACTCAGAGAGTGAAAAATATAAATCTTTCCATGATTACTACTTGAAGGTGCAGGATCACAAAGAAAATGGAGGAGACATTTTAGGAGAGTAGCGTTCATGCTACAATTCTTTCCTGCCTGTGATAAAGTGCACCTGTGCTTTAGACATTGAATACAGCGGTGGGTATGAGAGCTTTGTTTATTTAAGCGGTTGGGCTCATCTCCTCCCTCTTGCTGTGTTTGCTTTCATAAGGAATCGGAGCCCTCACAGTCACTAATCAAGCAAAGACTGCAAGAAGGAGGGGGAGATGAGCCCGACAGCTTAAACTTTTTACTCACTGCTGTATTCAATGTCTGAAGAATTGTAACATACACACTGCTCTCCTTAGTGCAGGGCTGAAGTGGGACAGAAGCAGCTGTAAAGTCTCGCACAGCTCCCAGCCAACGTTAGTTCACTCTGCTCCAGACCTCTTTCCTTTGGTAAACTTGCAGCCTGGAGCATGGTTTATATTGTTCCCTGTCTCCTCTCAGTTTCCTGTGTGAAGCTGCCCCTCCAAGAGCAATGTTTTTTACTTTGCTGTGCTTTAACACTGAATGTAATATTAAAATTAAGGGGCCCAGCCGCTTCACGATTGGATGGGGGGGGGGTGGTGCTAGATTTACATGAGGGATGCTAGATATACATGAGCCATGCCTCATTTTATGGGTGGTCGTTTCTGCTCATTTCATGATAATTTTATCTTTAAAATTAAGCTATGTGAAGACTTAATTAAAAAATCAAACTGTTTTATTTGATTGCATTTATAGGGGTCTATCTATCAAGCTCCGAATAGAGCTTGACTTCCCATGTTTCTGGCGAGCCTGCAGACTCGCCAGAAACAGCAGTTATATAGCAGCGGTCTAAAGACTGCTGCTCCATAACCCTGTCCGCCTGCTCTGATGAGGCGGACAGGAATCTTCAGAATTCCATCCAATCGAGTACGATCGGGATGATTGACACCCCCTGCTGGTAGCTCATTGGCCACGAGTATGCAGGGGGCGGTGTTGCACCAGCAGCTCTTGTGAGCTGCTGGTGCAATGCTGAATAAGGAGAGCATATTGCTCTCCGCATTCAGCGAGGTCTTGCGGACCTGATCCGCACTGTCAGATCAGGTCCGCAAGACCTTTGTTAAATTGAACTCATAGTAGTATTTATATTAATATATTTTAATTAGGTTCAAATGGTAATCAATTTCTAACCCTTTAATAAACATCAAATACACTTCTAAAATACCCCTTTAGGCAATTACTGTGGTGTCTTACCGCTACCAATTAAGACCGGAACACCCAGAAATGAAGAAAAACAAATTTTTCCTCAGAAACGTTATGAAGTAAAGCCGGTCATGTGACCACAACTGCTGAGCTCAAATTACTACTGCGACACAGAGAGCCACTAAAATAGCTTCCTGGTACAATGAGTACCTATGTCCCAATAAAAAAGCAGTGTCTTTTGATGTTAAGTGCATGGTCTACCCAACTGGAAGAAAAAGCACTTACCTGCTCCGCTGTCTGGCATGTAGACAGTTACAAGGTATAAGAAGACACAGTTCTTCACAGAGACCTTTGAAAAAGAAAGAAAAAAAAAAAAAGAAACTAGGGCAGCAATTGTTAGGAAAATTCAGTAAGTACCTATATACAAGTTCCTAACTGCTTTAAAGCCACCTCTACCAGACTGCAAGGAATGACGTGGAATACGGCTACACCCCAACACTTGCTTGTAGATTAAATCAAATTTTTTCTTTGGACACCTAAACTTCACCTCCTCCATGCACCGAAGGCAAAGAGAATGACTATGGGCTGTGGGTAAGGGAGTAATACTTAACAGTTTAAGTGTGGTGCTCTTTGCCTCCTCCTGCTGGTCAGGAGTGATATTCCCAACAGTAATTACTCAAGCCCTGGACTCACCATATCTTAGGAAAGAAAGAGCACCAGTCATATACAATGGATATAGAAAAAATGAAGATGTACTATCTTAACAGATAATGGGCTTCCTTTATTACAGGCTGGACAGACAAGGTTCCTGTACGAATGCTGCACTTAGTTAACACTGCAAATCAATTGCATGAGAGCAGGACTTGTAAATTGTTCCTACCAGATCTCATCTGAATAATTTAACTTGCCACCCTTGAGGTAGTGGGGGGGGGGGGGGGTTGAGAAGCATTTAAGGCCCTTTTGCACAGTCTGCAATGCTTATGGCCTGAAGCTGCATTTTCAGCTTTAAAAATGAGGTTCATAGTCTGTTCATTATGATACCATACAAATACTTAAATACTTTGTAAGAATGATCCAGCGATTCTGGCAGAAATAACCTTTTGAAGTTAATAAGAACATTTTAGGTGTTTTTCATGAAGTCTTCAGCAGAAATACTTTTCCATTCTTGTAGCAGATAGACTCAGACAGGAATAACACTTTGGTCAGGATGCAGACACAAACAAGTTATTGCAATAGTTATCAGGTTGTCAGACTCAAGACAAATGATCCATACTTCAAGTTCTGGACTCAGGTAAACTCAATGCCAGAACTGAGCAGGCGGAATAACAGTAGGTTTAAATACAAGAGCTATAACAAGATGACAAGGAACAGTCACTGAACAGAGCTCGCAAACTGAGAAATAAACACAGCACCTAGGAATAAGTAAAGTGCTATTATAGCATTAGAGAACCTGTGTCTAACAGCCAGAAGTCTAAAGTTCAAGTTCTAGCAGTACCCAATACCCTGCACATTTTCTTTGTAAAGAAGATACCAGATGAAGGGGTTTAAAACATATTCAGAACCAAATAGACATAATCTCTAATCCATGAGCAATCTGTACAGTGATGAAGAATGGTTAGCAATGCCAATCTCTTGATTTTAATCCTAGAGGGTCTGATGTGAGGTTTGATGTTGGCATAAGGCTCAAAGAGGGGCTGCAGGACTAAGGGTCTGATCTGAAGATGGTGTGCGGTCTAATTGGTTTACCATTCATGGCTTTATTGATGATTGATAAACTTTATCTTAGTACTTTGAGATCTCTAGTTTGACATATTTCATTCATTTAACAAGCTGTAAGAATTGTTAATTATATTCTTTATGAGCAAACTCCAGCATTTATCATAATTGCTTCCATTGCATTAATCTATCAGCTGAGGTCTTTTCGGCTCACTTCAGTGTCTGCAAATAAATTATTTAATCATTGTGTTGCTGAACTATTGTCACACCTCTGTGCTACAGTTCTTCTTAGCTGCCTTGTCCTAGTTGCATTTACACGTTTCATTTTTTTCAGAGAATTAAAAGAAAATTAAGAAAAGTCATAATAATTTGAGAAAACAAATTCAATTAAAACTAACAAGTAAAAATATGAAAACTAAAATGTAATATTTCTGTCACTAGGCACCATCTTGCAATTTATGAAGACAATTAGATATATTTTAATATAAGACAAAAATTGGATTTCCCAACAGATTAGCTTTAAACCATTTTGACAACATATGATTACTCTTATCCCTTCCCCTTTCCATACTCATCTAAAATAGCAAAAAAATATATAATAATAAATAAAATGTAACCAGAAGTATTTCTATATAGAATTTCACATAATATCATGAGACTTCTTATTTGAAAATTGTTAATTCCCCCTTTCATTGATGTTTGGGGTATTGTGCATGTTGTATGCTGTCTTTAGGAGATAAAGGCTCATTTGGAGCCATTGTTCCCCATGAAATAAAAACATTAGGTTGATTATTGTCATTTAATGCCAATTACCTTCTAATGACAGGGGATTGAGACCCCACATTGTAAAGAGGGGATTCCCCCCTGTTAAACTGGAGTCTAATACCACTAGGTATTACTTGGCATAGCCAAGATTCTTTGTATTAAATTATGTCATCACTAGTGTATGCGTTGACTTCAAAGGGGGTACATTATTTAATGAGGGGGAGGGGCACTTTTAGATCAGTCACAACCCCCCCATGTGAAGTCAACACATGCACTAGTGGTGATATAATTAAATACAATAAATCTTGGTCATGTCAAGCAATACCTGTAAACAATGTCTATATTTCTCAATCTCTGAAAGTAATCAACAGTAGGAGTTGAATGTCTTACTTCATGTATTTCTCAACCAGAGCCTAGTCAAAATAAATACATTTCTCTCTTTTGGTCTCTCACCATGTTTTCCTTCATATCCCTATTACTATACCTCTATTCCTTGTCTTCAACAAACACATTCTTATCCATCAACCCTATTGGCGCTATGTAAAGATCCATTATGCTGATAACTGAATTTTATGTTTGCTTACTAGTATTTATAGATCCCTTATGACAAAATGTGGTCATATATGTGATTTTAACCCGTTTAATGGTCAAGTTGATTAAAAAGCACTTTTTACAAATATCAAAGTGCATTTAAAAATCCATTTAATACATCAATCAACAAAAACTGGAAGTTACCACTAATGTATTTGAATATGATTTGAAGACTGACAAGACTTTGGGGCTGAATTATGAAATGGTGGACGGACATGATACGCTATTGGCATTTAACATAGCACAAACATTTCTGGTGAAATGCTTGTGTAATGCCGCCCCCTGCACATTCATGGCCAATTGGCCGCTAACAGGGTGTGTAAATCATCCCAATCGTATTGGATTGAGATGATTTCAGTCCACCTAAAAGGTGGTGGAGAAGTTAAGGAACAGCGGTCTTACGACTGCTGCTTCTTAAAGGGCCATAATACCCAAATGTTTAAAAACTTAAAAGTGATGCAGCATAGCTGTAAAAAGCTGACTAGAAAAAATCACCTGAACATCTCTATGTAAAAAAGAAAGATATTTTACCTCAAAAGTTTCTCAGTAGCCACATCCCATTGTAAAGGACTTCTTATCAACAAATCAGTATGTCTGTCCTGGGACAGCGGAAGGAGCGAGCATTCGTGCACACTCATCTTATTTCCCTATTCAGTGTAAGGAAGTTTACAATGAAATCTCATGAGAGTTAAGAAAAATCTCATGAGATCACAGTAAAAGAGTTCATGACCTCAGCACTGCTGATGCTGATTGGCTGCTGTTCATTTCTTCATTTTTTTTATTTTTTTTACCTGCAGCTGAGCAGCAGCTGAGTATAACTTTTTACACAGCACTTACTCTGCTGAGCTGAGGAGATTGTGAGGTAAAATGTCTTCTTTTTTTACATAGAGATGCTCAGGTGATATTTTCCTGTCAGCTTTTTACAGTTATACTGCATCAATTTCAAGTGATTTAGCATATGAGTATTATGTCCCTTTAACTTCAGTTTCTTGGGAGCCGGAAACTTTGGGGGTAGATTGAAGCATCTGCTGCTTAATAAATCTACCCCTTTATCTTATTGTCTAAATCATTGTTAATAGAGCTGCTGCTATATTTTTTTTGTGCCAACTAATATGTTCTATTAATAAATATAACATGAATACAAAAAACAAAAATGCGTTCAACAAATATTTAATGTATGATGTAAATGCTAGTTAACCACATTAGTTTGTTTTTTTTATTTTGCATATAAATGTTTGAGTAAGAACATTTTTTTCAATGTTAAAGTACTGATTATATGGAAAAGCTTAGTATGCAAGTTGCTTCCACACATCAGCAAGTTTTCTGCAATGCTTCCTTTGCACATTTTTAGTTTTTGCTAAGAGAACTATTAACATAATAGACTTAAAATGCATATGCAATGCTTTAATAGAAATGTATTAAATCATTATACTTGGTAGGTGTCATTTGAGGTGTTAATGGACTCATTATGCATTTATGCTGCACAGATTCCTGAAACACATTCTCCTGTTTACACTAGAAAAAAAAATCAATTGGCTTTAAAGCTTTATAACAATGTCCTAACGTGTATAGGCATTCACCTTTATTTCACCAGCATGTTGAATTATAACAGGAATATGTTGTCTTTCACAAGTCTAGAGAAATAGTAGAAAAATGGCTATTTAATTCTTTGGCCCATATTTATCAAGCGCCGTAAGGAGCTTGAAGGGCCGTGTTTCTGGCGAATCTTCAGACTCGCCAGAAACAGCAGTTATGAAGCAGCGGTCACAAAGAGCACTGTTCCATAACCTGTCCGCCTGCTCTGAGCAGGCGGACAGACATCACCGGAAATCAACCCAATCGAGTACGATCGGGTTGATTGACACCTCCCTGCTGGCGACTGATTGGCCGCGAGTCTGCAGGGGGTGGCGTTGCACCAGCAGCTCTTGTGAGCTTCTGGTGCAATGCTGAATACGGCAAGCGTATTGCTCATCGTATTCAGCAAGGTCTGGCGGACCTGATCCGCAGTGTCGGATCAGGTCCACCAGACCTTGATAAATAGAGCCCTTTGTTTCTACTATCAGGTCTTAAACTGCGAGTTGTGACGTAAAGGGATATGAAACCCAATTTTTTTATTTCATGAGCAGCAATTTTAAGCAACTTTCTAGTTTACTCCTATTATACATTTTTTTTCGTTTTCATGGTATCTTTATTTGAAAAATGGCAATGTAAGCTTAGTCACAGGGCCATTTTTGGTTCAGCACCTGATTGGTGGCTAAATGTAGCCAAAAATCAGCAAGTAATACCCAGGATGTTGAACCAAAAATGGCCTGGCTTCTAAGCTTACATTCCTGCTATTTCATATAAAGATACCAAGAGAACAAAAAAATGTATAATAGGAGTAATATAGAAACTTGTTTAAAATTGTTTGCTCTATCTGAATCAAGAATGAAAAATAAAAATTAAACTTTCATGATTCAGATATAGGGGCCTATTTATCATGTGTCGGGCGGACATGATCCGCTGTAGCGATCATGTCCGCCCGACATTGATAAAAGCTGACAGCATACGGTGTCAGCATTTATCATTGCACAAGCGTTTCTTTTTAAATGCTTGTGCAATACTGCCCCTGCACATTCGCTGCCATTCAGCCACTAGTAGGGGATGTCAATCAGAGGTGGCGTGCGAGTTAAGGAGCAGCAGTCTTAGGCCGCTGCTTCTTAACTTACGTTTCAGGGGAACCTGAAACTACAAGGGTAGATTGCAGCATCAGCTGCTTGTTAAATCTACCCCATTGAATGCAGTTTTTTTTTTTAGAGATTTTACAATTTACTTCCATTATTAGATTGTGCACATTATTTTTATCTTTGCACTTAACGCACCAGCTATTACTGAGCATGTGCAAAAGTTCAAAATGTATAGTGAGTCTGTGATTGGCTGATAACTGTCACATAGTATAGGGGGCTGGCAAATTAAAGTAAATTTTGAAATCTACTGTTCATTTCAAATTAAGGCCTAGATTACGAGTTTTGCGTTAAAGGCTATGCGGTGCTAACGAGCCGTTTTGTCTCGCTGCTCACTTACCTGCAGCGCTGGTATTACAGGTTTTCAGAAACCCGTCGTTAAAAGACAAGAAGTGAGCATTGAGCAAAATGTTGCTCATTACCGCAATCCAATACCAGCGCTGCTTAAGTCATCGGTGAGCTGGTCATACGTGCTCGTGCACGATTTCCCCATACTAATCAACGGGGAGAGCTGGCTGAGAAAAAGTCTAACACCTGCAAAAAAGCAACGTAAAACTCCTTAACGCAGCCCCATTGATTCCTATGGGGAAATACAAGTTATGTCTACACCTAACACCCTAACATGAACCCAGAGTCTAAATACCCTTAATCTTTAACTTATTAACCCTAATCTGCCACCCCCAACATCGCCGACACCTACATTATAATTATTAACCCCTAATCTGCTGCTCCGGACACTGCCGCCACCTACATTATATGTATTAACCCCTAATCTGCTACCCCCAACATCGCCACCACTATATTAAAGTTATTAACCCCTAAACCTAAGTCTAAACCTAACCCTAACACCCCCTAACTTAAATATAATTAAAATAAATCTAATTAAAAATTACTATCATTAACTAAATTATTCCTATTTAAAACTAAATACTTACCTAAAAAATAAACCCTAAGCTAGCTACAATATAACTAATAGTTACATTGTAGCTATCTTAAGGTTTATTTTTATTTTACAGGCAAGTTTGCATTTATTTTCACTAGGTAGAATAGTTACTAAATAGTTATTAACTATTTAATAACTACCTAGCTAAAAAAAAGACAAATTTATCTGTAAAATAAAACCTAACCTAAGTTACACTAAGACCTAACACTACTATAATTAAATAAATTAACTAAATTAAATACAATTACCTAAATTAAATTAAATTAGCTAAAGTACAAAAAAACACACTAAATTACAGAAAATAATAAATAAATTACAGATATTTAAACTAAGTACACCTAATCTAATAGCCCTATTAAAATAAAAAAGCACCCCCAAAATAAAAAAAAAACCCTAGCCTAAACTAAACTACCAATAGCCCTTAAAAGGGCCTTTTGCGGGGCATTGACCCAAAGTAACCAGCTCTTTTACCTGTAAAAAAAAATACGAACAACCCCCCCAACAGTAAAACCCACCACCCACACAACCAACCCCCCAAATAAAATACTTTCTAAAAAAACCTAAGCTCCCCATTGCCCTGAAAAGGGCATTTGGATGGGCATTGTCCTTAAAAGGGCAGTTAGCTCTATTGCAGCCCAAAATCCCTAACCTAAAAATAAAACCCACCCAATACACCCTTAAAAAGAACTAACACTAACCCCCTGAAGATCGACTTACTGGGAGAAGTCTTCATCCAAGCTGGGCTGAAGTCCTCAACAAAGCCAGGAGAAGTCTTCATCCAAGCCGGGCGAAGTGGTCCTCCAGACGGGTAGAAGTCTTCATCCAGACAGCATCTTCTATCTTCATCCATCCGGCGCGGAGCGGGTCCATCTTCAAGACATCCGACGCAGAGCATCCTCTTCATCCGACAACTAAAGCTGAATGAAGGTACCTTTAAGTGACGTCATTCAAGATGGCATCCCTTAGATTCCAATTGGCTGATAGAATTCTATCAGCCAATCAGAATTAAGGTAGTAACAATTCCAATCAGCCAATAGAATATGAGCTCAATCCTATTGGCTTATTGGATCAGCCAATAGGATTGAACTTCAATCCTATTGGCTGATTGCATCAGCCAATAGGATTTTTTCTACCTTAATTCCGATTGGCTAATAGTTAATTTATTTAATTATAGTGTAGTGTTAGGTATTAGTGTAACTTAGGTTAGGTTTTATTTTACAGGTAAATTTGTCTTTATTTTAGCTAGGTAGTTATTAAATAGTTTAGGGGTTAATAAATAGTATGAAGGTGTCGGCGATGTTGGGGGCAGTAGATTAGGGGTTCATAAATGTAATGTAGGTGGCGATGATTAGGGGTTAAATTTTTTATTATATTGTTTGCGATGCGGGATAGCCTCAGTTTATGGGTTAATAGGTAGTTTATGGGTGTTAGTGTACTTTTTAGCACTTTAGTTATGAGTTTATGCGTTGTACCATAAAACACTTAACTACTGACTTTTAAATGCGTTAGGGATCTTGACAGGGTAGGGTATACCGCTCACTTTTTGGCCTCCCAGGACAAACTCGTAATATCAGCGCTATGGAAGTCCCATAGAAAAAAGGCTTTACAAAGTTTACGTAAGTCATTTTGGGGTAAGGCCAAAGAAGTGTACAGTGACCCTAAACCTTCAAGACTTGTAATACCAGCGGGCATAAAAAAGCAGGGTTAGGACCTCTTAACTCTGCTTTTTTACCCTAATGCACAACTCTAGCCGTTGGAGTGTTATTACATTGTATTGTTGTTACTCAGGGGAGTCAAACATACATTTCTCTAACTTTGCATAGAGTTTGTGTTCCCTTAATCTGAATATGATTTAAACATGTCTAGTGTATTCTTGTAAAGTAGAAGAGAATATAAGAATATCATCCAAATAGACAACAATGAAAACATCAAGAACATCACAAAATATATCATTAATCAAATTTTGAAATATCGCTGGGGCATTACAAAGTCAGAATGCCATAACTCTATATTCAAACAGGCCATAATGGGTCCTGAATGCAGTCAGCCATTCGTCACCGGCTCTTATTCTGACAAGGTTGTAGGCACCTCTAAGATCAAGCTTGGTAAAAACCTAAGCACCACATAACCTTTCAATGAGTTCAGGGATTAGAGGTAGAGGATACCTTTTCTTCCTTGTCCATCTATTCAATTCCCTGTAATCTATTATAGGGCGCAGGGTACTATTTTTGTTCTTAACAAAATAAATTCCTGCACCTGCAGGGGAAGTAGAGGGTTGTATAAAACCCTTCTAGAGATTTTCATCTATGTATTGTTTTAAATGATCTAATTCAGGTTTGGAAATGGAATAAATGTGTCTGAAAGGAATTGAGACTCCAGGGAGCAAGTCTATGGGACAGTCATATGATCTATGTGCGGGTAAGGTGTTGGCCTCCTTTTTTTTTTATCAAAGACATCAAGGCAATCATGGTAATGTTAAGATAAAGGAGTATTGTCAAGATGCAAGATGAAGTACAATAGGTGGAAGTTAGGGAGAGAGACAGAGTGTGCAATGGAATGTAGGTTGGTGGAGTTTAAGCCATGAGATCCCCAGGACAAGAGTATAGAGAGTTGAAGATATAGGGGCCAATTTATCAAGCTCCGTATGCCTTCAGTCTCGTCGGAAACAGAGGTTATGAAGCAGCGGTCTAAAGACACTGCTCCATAACTTGTCCGCCTGCTCTGAGGCCGCAGACAAGTTCAGAGATAGAGAGCTGACTAGAAACTGTAATGTGTAGTAACACAGAGGCTTCTAAAATAAACAAGCAATGATGGTTATATAGAGAAATTAAGAGATTGGAAATTGATCCTAAAGGTGGTATGAAGGAAATAAGGTAACTTACTGATTAAGGTGGACAGAGACTGACAATAGTACACATCAAAAATGTTATTATTTAAAAAGATAGATAATCCCTTTATTTACCATTCCCCAGTTTTACATAACCAATGCTGTTATATTAATATACTAAGCTTCTGCAGACTGCCTCCTTATCTCAGATCTTTTGACAGACTTACATTTCAGTTAATTAGTTATGACTCTTAAATAACTCCACAAACAAACAGTACGGGCCCGATCCGATATGCAGCGTCGCCCGCAAATGCCGGCGACGCTGAATTTTGCGCTGGTTTGGTATCCTATATAGGGCGTAAGGACTTACGTGGCGAAAATGGAGAAATCTTACTCCATTTTCACCTTGCCGCAAAAAGCAGCCGTAGTAAGCCTTACGCTGTCTATTGGAGCCCCGTAACTCCCTAAACTAGCTACAAAATAAACCTAACACCTAACGCATGCGCAATGTATATCTACCTGTCAACCGCGATCCCCCGTCGCAATCCCTAATAAAGTTATTAACCCCTAAACTGCCGCTCCCGGACCCCGCCGCCACCTACAATAAAAGTATAACCCCTAATGTGAGCTCCTACCCCGCCGCCAACTACATTAAACTACCCCCTAAAGTGAGCCCCTTACACCGCTGCCATCTATTTTAAAATTATTAACCCCTAATGTAATCCCCCTACACTGCCGCCAGCTATATTAAATTAATTAAGCCCTAATCTAATCCCCCTACCCCGCTGCCACCTATATTAAATTATTTAACCCCTACATTACTAAACTATCCCTACCACTAAACCTAAGTCTAACCCTACAAATAGCCCTGAAAAGGGCTTTTTGTGTGACATTACCCCAAAGTAAACTGCTCTATTGCCAGCCCTTAAAAGGGCTTTTTGCAGGGCATGCCCCAAAGAATTCAGCTCTTTTAACAGCCCTTAAAAGGGCTTTTGGTGGGGCTTTGTCACAAAGTAAACTGCTCTTTTGAATCTAATCTAAATCCCCCTACACCGCCACTACCTATAATAAATGTATTAACCCCTAATCTAATCCCCCTACATCGCCGTCACCTTTATTAAACACATTAACCCCTAATCTAATCCCCCTACACCGCCGCCAGCTATATTAACTATATTAACCCTAATTATATTAGGGTTAATATAGTTAATATAGTTATTATATTATATATATTAACTATATTAACCCTAATTATATTAGGGTTAATATAGTTAATATCGTTATTATATTATATATATTAAGTATAATAACCCTATCTAACTCTAACATCCCTAACTAAACGCTTATTAAAATAAATCTAATATTAATATTATTAATTAAAATATTCCTATTTAAATCTAAATACTTACCTATAAAATAAACCCTAAGATAGCTACAATGTAATTAATAATTACATTGTAGCTATTTTAGGGTTTATATTTATTTTACAGGTAACTTGGTATTTATTTTAACTAGGTACAATAGCTATTAAATAGTTAATAACTATTTAATAGCTACCTTGTTAAAATAATTACCAATTTACCTGTAAAATAAATCCTAACCTAAGTTACAAATACACCTACACTATCAATAAATTAAATAAACTACAAATATCTAAACTAAAATACAATTAAATAATCTAAACTAAATTACACAAAAAAACACACTAAATTACAAAAAATAAAAAAAATTACAAGATTTTTAAGCTAATTACACCTATTCTAAGCCCCCTAATAAAATAATAAAGCCCCCCAAAATAAAAAAAAATTCCCTGCACTATTCTAAATTAAAAAAGTTAGCTCTTTTACCTTACCAGCCCTTAAAAGGGCCTTTTGCGGGGCATGCCCCAAAGAAAACTGCTCTTTTGCCTGAAAAAAAAACAACAATACCACCCCCCAACATTACAACCCACCACCCACATACCCTTAATCTAACCAAAACCCCCCTTAAATAAACCTAACACTACCCTCCTGAAGATCTCCCTACCTTGTATTCACCCCGCCGGGCAGAACTCTTCATCCGATCTGGGCGATGTCTTCAAGCAAGCTGCAGTGAAGTCTTCTTCCATCCGGCGATGTCTTCAAGCAAGCGGCAGAGAGTCTTCTTCCATCCGGTGATGTCTTCAAGCAAAGCGGCATCTTCAATCTTCTTTCTTCGCTCCTCCGCCGTGGAGCATCCATCCGGCACGACAACTTCCCAACGAATGTGTTTCCTTTAAATTACATCATCCAAGATGGCGTCCGTCGAATTCCGATTGGCTGATAGGATTCTATCAGCCAATCGGAAATTAAGGTAGAAAAATCTGATTGGTTGATTGAATCAGCCAATCAGATTCAAGTTCAATCCGATTGGCTGAACTAATGCTATTATGAGTCTTGAAGGTTTAGGGTCACTGCACACTGCATTGGCCTTACCGCAAAACGACTTAGTAAACTTCGTAAAGTCTTTTTTCTATGGGACTTCCATAGCGCCGGTATTACGAGTCTGTCCTGGGAGGTCAAAAAGTGAGCGGTACAACCTACCCTGTCAAGATCTGTAACGCATTCTAAAGTTAGTAGTTAAGAGTTTTACGGTACAAAGCTGTAACATAAAACTCATAACTAAAGGGCTAAAAAGTACACTAACACCCATAAACTACCTATTAACCCCTAAACCGAGGCCCTCCGGCATCGCAAACACTATAATACAATTTTTAACCCCTAATCTGCAGCTCCGGACACAGCCACAACCTACATTATATTTAATGTACCGCATAGCCTCTAACACAAAACTCGTAATCTAGCCGTGTGTTTTTTACAAGTTTTTTTTTTTTTAATAGAGTCTGCAATTTTAGTTTGAGAATGTTCTTTTAAAAAGACTATAATTTTACAAGACCTAATATCTATTTGTCAAACAAAAATTTGGAGATATTTAAATGCTAGAACAAATATAATAAAATGAAGCAAAAATATTTCTCATAGACTGTAATTATGCATTCATATAGTTAACAAGTTAATATGTAATTATTATTTATTAGTTAATTATTCAAAGTGATTTAATGTCAAAAAATGATTTAGTCAATCTGTTCTTTTACATTTAATATATGCAAATGTTTGAAAAAAAAAAATGGATTCATTTCTACAAAGCTGTGAACTCAGAAACTTATAAATTGCCACTGAGAAGAGGCTATGAAAACTACTTCTGTATAAAATGATTTGATTACAATAAATATACATTTTTATTTTAACAGTTTGTTTGTCTTCATTGAAATTCCAACACAGTAATGTTACAAATATGGAACGTATTTAGCTTATTGTTTGAAGTTGTGCAGCTTTTCACAGGCGATATGTAATGTATTCTAAGAGACTGTTCAAAGCAAATAGATTTTTTTTTTATTTCAAAATGAATACGTTTTAAAAGGTTTTAAACAAAAATAGAATTATATATTATATATAAGCATACCTTTGTGGTCACAAACTATTTTAACCCTTTAAGGACACAGCTTTCAGTTTGCTCAATTGTTTTATGACGGAAAAATTCCATCATATGTCCTTAAGAGGTTAAGATACAAGCCAGAATGATACAAAAACGAATTATAGCAATGACATCTAAAAAGAACAGTAACATTTTAAGAAAATAATTTGTTGGTGAATAATGTAAATGTTCATGCAAAATTAAAAAAATAGACTGTTGATGATTTTTTTTTTATAGTGTATAGCATTATCTTTTTCTTTGTTTAGTTTTTAGGCCTGATGTTTACGAACTTGTGAGCATGGAGAGACCTAATGCAAATGAACACATAAAAAGTTAAAAACAAATTTATTTAAATAAGGAAATTACTTTAACCCATTTGCTACAGTGAATCTCAGTGAAGAATTTGCTCCAAATACTGGAGAATTTTTAGCATTTTCATTATCACTCCATTTAAACAGAAATAGCGCCTTGTTTTTTTATTTACCTGTCAAAACTATATATATATTTATTTATTTTTCAAAAATGTTGGGTTTCTCACTGAAATTATTTACATACCTCTCGTGCAATCATGTCTCAAATGGTTGTAAAAGCTTCTATGGGATCCCCTTTGTTAAAAAATAGCAGACATGCCTTGTTTTTCCATTGCATTTTGGTAATTAGAAGGCCGCTTATTGCAGCTGCGCACCACTCTTCTATTATTACCAGCAGTGAAGGGGTTAATTAATAGGTTGTAAAGTTAATTTTTATGGATTACCCTCACACGTAACATCTCCCACCCCCTGATCACTTCCTATCCCTCTTAAACAGCTCTCTTCACTCCCTCACGCCCCTACCCACACCAATGGTCACCCCATCTTAGGTACTGGCAGTCTCCCTCCAAACTCCCTGAACCCTCCCAAACAGTACTCTAACCCTTCCCCCCCCCCTCTAACTAGTGCCACCATCTTAGGTACTACCTAGGTCTACCTACATTTATCTTTCAACAAAGAATATTAAAAGAACAAAGCAAATATGGTTATAAAAGTAAATTGGAAAGATGTTTATAATTGCATGCCCTATGTGAATCATGAAAGTTTAATTTTTACTAGACTGTCCCTATAAGCCTTTAAAAGCTCACAGGTCTCTTCTTCCTAATAGTTCTGCTTCTGGAGAAGAGATATATGATCTCTTGAAAGTTTATGTAATGAAAAAAATCTTCATTTTGTTGGTCCACTAACAGGTATCATAATCTACAAAAGGACCATTCTGAGTAACAGAGAAAAACTTTAAAGAAACAGAAACAGTCCAATAGACTGTTATACACATAAATACATAAATAAATGTATACACACATAAAGACATGTTTATAATGTTAAAGCACTTTAGCTGCCTTATATCTTTGAGCCCTTATAACTTTTTGTTAATTTTTTTTAAAAATATTTTTTATTAGATGGAGTTATTATGAGTGTAACTTTACTTTGTAATTACTTTGTACTTCTGCTAAGGAGGGATGGGAAAATGTGGTAAAAGTGTAATTCGCTTGGTAGAATGAATAGTCCTGTTGACGTTCGTTTTGGGCAATCAAATGTTGATAAGAATGAAAATCCATTAAAAGTCAGTAATCAAATGTTATTTCCAGTTTTCAAATGTTACTTTTGTTTTGGAATGGTCATAATTAGATTAAATATCCTTATTAAAAATGTTGAATGTAACAACAAATAGTGTTCAAAGTGTAATAGTTATTGTGGTAAATTGATATATAATAGATTCTAAGATATTGATTACATTTTTTTCTATTTCGAATATTGCATAATTTAATTTGAATTATGCGATATTCGAAATATAAACAATTTAATTGAATATGACATTTAACGATAGCATTAGAAATACTATTTTATTAAACAAGTTATAATGTTGTTTACACATTCGTAATTCGAAAAGAATGAACGAACATGTTTCTTTTTTCGAATGTTGCAAAACATTCACCCATCGCTACTGCTAAGTCTACCACAATCCAATATTAAAGGGACATTCTGGTCAAAATTTAAATGCACAAAGATAAATTACATATATTTGCAATATACATCTATTGGCAAAAATGCTTCTAGTAAAAGTTATCACTGTTATAGTGTTAACATTTCCTCTGCACATGCATGTGAAGCATATCTAGATTGTCTCATTGTTCCAGCATTTTAAATACTGTAGGCTCTCTCAGCAAGTGCTGTGTTTAAAATGCTGGTGCACGGTGCATACTTACATATGCTTTGGAAACAGCTATGGCTTTTCATAGAAGCATTTTTGCTAATACATGTATAATAAAAATGTTTCTATTAAAAACTAAAATGCATCCATGTGGTGTCAATGTTTGGCGTAAGTTGTGTTGTTTGGCGTAATGTAGCGTAAGTTGCTCCAGAGCCCTTGCGGGGAGGTTTACATATGCAAGCTTGCTTCACGCAATAAAAGAAGCGGCTGTCAATAGACCACTTATTGGGGAGGAGAAATCACTGAGTACACGCTTACGAAAAAAGGCACAGGCTCTACACACTGACTTGAGCGCGTAATTATAAATATATATATATACAGTGGATCCTGTTTGCCTGCTACCTGTATGTAGAGAAGGTGAGCGGACAACTTTTCGAGTTGAGAAGCTTGTCTGCTCGTCTTTAAGTACATGGGTGCCAAAAAGTCACTACACCACTGTTCTTTGTAAAATACAATATTCTTTATTTAAAAACAACCTAACTAAAATAGTAATGTTTCTGATTGACTCTTCTTAATCAATAACAGGGTGAATTATAACCAGTTAAATTAATTTTGTCCATGAGGTTATGATATATTGCGAGATGACTTACTAACTACTTGACATTACTTGTCCCTTATGTATTTCAGCTACACTACATATACCTGACAGTTTAAGAAAGTTCCTCTTTAATTTAAGTGAGTACTGTACTTTTGTTTCTTTTTTTATTTTTGTCTACTATTACTTCCTGCACCCTCAACCATATACTGAATTGTATACTTTATACCGGACATAAGTTTACTTTTTTCATTAGAATATTGTATGGGTATGAAATTACTTTCTTTTATAGGATCCTTTCCAGGGTACCTTTTGGTGCTTAAAAATAGACATGTGCACAGCGGAAAAATTTGGTTCGATTCGGATTTTTTCAAATTTTGTTTTGGATCAATTCGAATTTGGATACATTTGAATGTATTCGTTTCAGATTCATTTGGATTCAAATAAATTTGGATGTATTCGGATGTATTCGTTTCGGATTCAATTCGTAAATTCGGAAGTTCGGTATGTGTTATGTTAATTCAGATGGTTCCAAGTTAAACAAACTGAATTATTTCACTGTTCTTTTTCACTAAATCTCACTAAATTCAATTTTTATACTGAATTGTGATTAGTCCATGGCCATTCGAATGTAACTAATGAATCCAAACTAATTTGGATTTATTCATTACAAATGCATTTGGATTAGTTTAGTTTTGTTGCTAAGGTAATTCAGAAATTCGAATCGATTCCAATCTCCGAATTTGGCGAATTCGATTTGGAACGAAACGAAACGCACATGTCTACTTTAAAACATTACTAGATTGCAAATACACTGCAATCAATAATACAGAGAACATTTGCGTGACCTTGAGCAAAGAATAACAAATAATCTGGTATTACAAGTAGATGGTTAAATTTTTTAACCAAAGTATCTTAACAAGTTTGAAACTTTCTTAAATACAATAAATTAGAAAGTATAATGTTTTTATTAAATAATTACAAAAATGATAAACAAAAAAAACAGTGGAATATACCTTTAACCCCTTAATGACAACTGACGTACCAGGTACATCATGCATTAACAAGCAGTTAATGACAATGGACGTACCTGGTACGTCAGTTGTCAAACAGAGTGCTGGAAGCGATCACAAATGCTTCCAGCAGCTCTGAGGGTATTGCAGTGATGCCTCGATATGGAGGCATCCTGCAATACCACTTTACAAGCCTCCGATGCAGAGAGAGCCACTCTGTGGCCCTCTCTGCACCGGTAGCGATAGTGCCAGTGTCCGCCGGGTGCACGATGCGCGTGTGCGTGCACGATGCGTGAGTGTGCACGTGAGCGTGCATGTGCGTGTGCACGGGGCGCGCGTGCACGTGCGTGCGCGTGCACATTTACCCATTAGCCACACTGACACCAATGAATGAGGGCAGAAAGGGGAAAAAAAAGGGATTTTTTTTTAAAAAAAATATAAAAGGATCTGGGAGGGGGTGGGGGTATTGTGGGAGGCTGCTACACTACAGAAATAGTTTTTTAAGTAAAAAATAAAATAAAAATACTTTTTGGGGGGTTTTTGGGGCCAAACTGGGTACTGGCAGACAGCTGCCAGTACCCAAGATGGCGGTAATTAGGTAGGGGAGAGGGTTAGAGAGCTGGAGGGGGGATCAGGGAGGTTGGGGCTAAGGCAGGGGTTCATCACAGCTAAAATACTTTATTATTTTTATTTAAAAAAAAAAAAAACCTCTTTTATTTAGTACTGGCAGACTTTCTGCCAGTACTTAAGATGGCGGGAACAATTGTGGGGTGGGGGAGGGAAGAGAGCTGTTTGGGAGGGATCAGGGGGTGGGATGTGTCAGGTGGGAGGCTGATCTCTAAAACCCTGCAAGCTCCCTACAAGCTACCTAATTTAACCCCTTCACTGCTGGGCATAATTAACGTGTGGTGCGCAGCAGCATTTAGCGGCCTTCTAATTACCAAAAAGCAACGCCAAAGCCATATAAGTCTGCTATTTCTGAACAAAGGGGATCCCAGAGAAGCTTTTACAACAATTTCTGCCATAATTGCACAAGCTGTTTGTAAATAATTTCAGTGAAAAACCTAAAATTGTGAAAAATGTTAAGTTTTTTTTTTATTTGCTCGCATTTGGCGGTGAAATGGTGGCATAAAATATACCAAAATGGGCCTAGATCAATACTTGGGGTTGTCTACTACACTACACTAAAGCTAAAATTAACCCTACAAGCTCCCTACAAGCTCCCTAATTAACCCCTTCAATCCAGGGCATAAAACACGTGTGGTGCGCAGCGGCATTTAGGGGCCTTCTAATTACCAAAAAGCAACCCCAAAGCCATATAAGTCTGCTATTTCTGAAAAAAGGGGATCCCAGAGAAGCATTTACAACCATTTGTGCCATAATTGCAGAAGCTGTTTGTAAATAATTTCAGTGGGAAACCTAAAGTTTGTGACAAATTTTGTGAAAAAGTGAACTTTTTTTTTTTTTGATCGCATTTGGCGGTGAAATGGTGGCATGAAATATACCAAAATGGGCCTAGATCAATACTTTGGGTTGTCTTCTAAAAAAAAATATATACATGTCATGGGATATTCAGGTATTCCTGACAGATATCAGGGTTCCAATGTAACTTGCGCTAATTTTGAAAAAAAGTGGTTTGGAAATAGCGAAGTGCTACTTGTATTTATTGCCCCATAACTTGCAAAAAAAGCAAAGAACATGTAAACATTGGGTATTTCTAAACTCAGGACAAAATTTAGAAACTATTTAGCATAGGTGTTTTTTGGTGATTGTAGATGTGTAACAGATTTTGGGGGTCAAAGTTAGAAAAAGTGTGTGTTTTTTTTCCATTTTTTCCTCATAATTTTTTTTTTTTTTTTTTAGTAAATTATAAGACATGATGAAAATAATGGTATCTTTAGAAAGTCCATTTAATGGTGAGAAAAACGGTATATAATATGTGTGGGTACAGTAAATGAGTAAGAGGGAAATTACAGCTAAATACAAACACTGCAGAAATGTAAAAATAGCCATTGTCATTAAGGGTAAGAAAATTGAAAAATGGTCCGGTCATTAAGGGGTTAACTTACTACCTTGTATTACAAGTAGTAAGTTAAAGGTATATTCCACTGTTTTTTTTTGTTTATCATTTTTGTAATTATTTAATAAAAACATTATACTTTCTAATTTATTGTATTTAAGAAAGTTTTTTTTTTAATTTAAATATTTAATTTAAAAAATTACTTTTTTTCCACTGCCTTTTTTTCTTCCTTTTAGCCAATGTTTTTGATCATATTCATATATGACCATGAATGTGGTTTATAAACGAGCCTTAATAGCGTGTGTCGACTGCAGTTCATAAGAGATGTCATGCTAACCCGCTCATTTACATTTCCCTCTGTTCATTTGCAAGTTTGCCGCTTCATTTTGTGGACAGCTAGCAGCTTCATGTGAAGATTTATTGTACTTTCAAAATCAAAAGTTTATATTAAATATATTACATTTATTTTTGACATTTATAAAAAAAGTCTAAGCTTTTACAGCCCCTAACAGACAACTCTTTTGTACACAGAGGCTGTAACTTCACTCTAGGGAGATCTACGTAAAAGAAGTAACCGCATATAGGAACATTACTTCCCTCACGAACACTTCCTGGAATATAGCGCAACTGAAATGAAGTAGAAAATTAGCTAATACTCATGAACATGCGTGCACACATAATCTAATTTGCATATTACAAATGATTGGACAAAAACAGTGGCATGAAAAAGACTAAAAACAATGTTTTAACTGAATATATTCAAATGAGGTGTCAGTTACTAGTGGTGTTCTCCTAGGGTCAGTTCATGGGCCTGTATCGTTTAATATGTTAATTAGTGATATTGTAAGTGGGCTCCAGGAGAAGGTTTGTTTGATTGCGGATGATACAAACATTTGTAACAGAGTTTATGTTCCAGGAGGAGTGGTCAAATGAGCAGTGATATTAAACAACTGGAGTAAAAGGCAAATAAATGGGCTCTAAAATGTAATGTTATCAAGAGCAAAATGATGCATATAGGATCCAAAAACTCAATATAGTCTCAATGGTACATTACTGACTGTAACTAAAGAGAAAAGGGACTTGAGAATTATTATTTCAGATTATTTAAAATTTAGTGGACAATGTAGCAGAGTAGGAAGAAAGGTCAGTGGAATATTTGATTGCATTTGGAGAGGCATTAGTAGTTATGGGGTTCTTATGCAACTTTACAGATCACTAATTAGGCCTCATCTGGAATATTGTGTACAGTTATAGAGACCATGGGGTAAATTTATCATGGTGTGGACAGACATGATCCGCTATAGCAAATCATGTCCACCGCACATCGATAAATGCCAACAGCATACGCTGTTGGCATTTAGCATTGCACCAGCAGTTCCAGCAATACCAGCAATACCGTCCCCTGCAGATTCGCGGCCAATTGGCCGCTAGCAGGGGGTGTCAATCAACCTGATCGTATTCGATCGGGCTGATTGCTGTCCGCCACCTAAGAGGTTGCAGACGAGTTAAGGAGCAGCGGTCTTAGGACCGCTGCTTCTTAACTTGCGCTTCAGTCAGAATTAAAGCGGAGTGGGTCAGAAGCAGCATCTGCTGCTTCATAAATCGACCTGCATATCTCCAGAAGGATATAAATAAGCTAGAAACTGTCCAAAGGAGGCTACTAAAATGGTACATGGTCTAAAATATAAAATGTGCAAAGATAGACTCTATAACTTAAATATATATAATTTAGAGGATAGACGGGAAAGAGGTGACATAAATATATGAAGGGACTTAATAAAGTGGATGCTGAAAGCATTTTCAACAAAAAAAGAAATGCTAAAACTAGGGGTCTTAAGTTAGAGGGTAGCAGATTCAGAAGAAATTTGAGGAATTATTATTTTACAGATAGGGTGGTGGATTCATGGAATAAACGTCAAAAAGGGGTGGTAAACATGGACTGTAAAAGAGTTAAAAAATGCTTGGGACATGTTATAAAGCTATACTAAGGAAACAGTAGCATGCAATATGGGTAGACTTGATGGGCTATTTGGTTCTTATCTATCATCAAATTCTATGTTTCTATGAGTGTAAAAAGATGCAATCACAATTATTATAATTTTTCTGCACTTTCACCTAGATGCGTACTTTGAAACAACTTTCTCTCGTTGTATTTAAAATTTGTAAAAATTAATCTCTTTGCTTTCAAGGCTTTTGTTTTTATGCTAGCTTGAATTTATCAGCAACCTACAATCTCCCTGACAGTTTGCAGCCATTTGTAGAGAATGTTTGTATTCTTTGTTTTACCAGTGTTGTACATTAGCATGTGTATCTGTAATGTTCAGAATTACTGTGTAGTAGTAGGAAACATAACAAAAGGATGTTGTGCTTGTCTGAGTAGCTTTGCACAAAGTTGCCTGTTGATGGTTTTCCACGATCCACATAAAAAAAGGACCACTCTCACACATGATGAAGAAAAAAACTTGAACTTTTATTGATGAAAAGTTAAAAATCATAGCAGGATCTGGATAACACTATTACAGCAAAGATGAAGAGAAGATCTCACTCCTCAGCGCTGCTGCTGATGCGTTTTTGCAAATACAGCCGTAATCGTAGCTGCAGTGTATGGTCCAATTAGACCTTTTAAAACACTTAGTAATTCGTGATTGGCTAAAAACATTTGCATTGAGTGAGCCTACACTCTCCACCCCCAATCATGTGGGATTACATCACCTTACATTTAACTTCTTATCTTACAGGTAAGTTATTACATGATTTACCTTTTTTGAAAATTAATTCATTGCAGAGTACAACACAATATATAAGCAAACATATATATAAAAATAAAAACATATCTATCAATGCAATACACCCAAGTTGTTTAAACTATACAAGGTGACTTTTCAGAACAACCAATAACATTTACAAAGTGAATTGCATGCATAAAGTGTTAGTGGTGCATTTAATTAATCAAACATAACCTAGCCCATTACTGATGTCAACCCTTAAAGATAAATGCCTATACACATCTTTAAGCATCAATCAAATGGAAAACCATATAATTTAAATGACATTTTTATAATGGGGTAGAGCTATTCAATAGATGTAACAAGATTTAGATTTGGTAGAGCACAGGGAAATGAGCCAAAAAAGTAAAAAATAAGAATACAGGGAAAAGGGGGGAAGGATATTGAATGGATTGAGGTGAGATTGCTGTAATTCACAGGACAAACGTAAATATTAATAGGAACTATTTCCAGAAAATTATCAGGTCATAATCAGAATTAAAAACATTTGGTGTTCTTGTTTTAAGCCTATGAATCCAGAAAACCTCACTCTTCCTTAAAAGCTTATCCTTTTCTCCTCCCCTTGATGGACATTTTACTATCTCTATAAGGGTCCATTTTAAGGACTCAGGACTTTTGCCATGTACCTCCTTAAAATGCTGTACCCAGAAGAGGTGGTGAGTTTCCCTTGTTGATAATGGAAACATGCTCACAAATTCTTTCTTTAATTTCCCTACTCGTGAGCCCCATATACTGTATCCCACAATGGTTACATGTAAGAAGGTAGATGGCATACGTTGCCCTGCAGTTTAGGCATGAGAGATGTCTAAAGGTTTCTCCAGTAACAGGGCTCTTAAAGCCATCCCCAACCTGTAAATGATCACAGGCAATACAATATAGGTAACTGCACCTAAAAGTGCCTTTAAATTGCAGCCATGAAGAACCACTGGTGTGGATGGTCGTCAATTGAGTTGGGGCTATCATATTGCCTATGGATATGCCTTTCTTGAATGTATACCTACACCCTTTACTAACCACATCCATTAAGCTGTAATCAGCTTTGAGCATATTGAAATGTTTCTGAATTATATTGCAAACCTGATGAAAATCATTACTATATTGAGTAATAAATGAAACACCCTCAAACTTCTCTTTTTCCCGTTTTCCTGGTCTCAAAAATTCTTCCCTATCTCTTGCAGAAATCCTGCTTTTGGACGCTATTACATCCTTTTTTTTGTACCCTCTATTGCAAAACCTCTCCTCCAGGTCCTTTGCATGTTTTTCAAATTCTACATCCCTTGTGCAATTTCTGCGGAGTCTGATGAACTGTACATTCAGAACTGACTTAAAGCCCCTCTTGGGATGGCAACTTGAGGCATGGAGGAGTGTATTGCCTGAGATGGGTTTCCTATAGATTTCTATTAAAATTGTATTATCTACAAGTCCTTGTAGGCATACATCTAGGTAGTTGACCTTAGACCCTCTGAATTCAAAGGTAGTTTGTATACCAACATCATTTTGATTAAGCAAGTCTACAAATATTCCTGCATCCTCCTTATCTCCTTTCCAAATGATCAATAAATCATCAATAAACCTTTTGTAATAAATGATCTTATCCTGTGTGTGTCCACCACATCCAAAGATGTGAGACAGCTCCTACCAACCCATAAAAAGGTTGGCATAAGGGGGGGGCAAACTTTGCTCCCATAGCTGTCCCACATCTCTGGAGGTAGTGGACACCCTCGAATACGAAAAAATTATGAGTAAGTAACATCTTGGTCACCCGTAATATGAATTGATGAAATCTTAGCTTATACTTAGTGAATCTCTCCAGAAAGTTTATAACTTCCACACCTCTTTTTAATAAGGTATCAAGGAATACAAAGCAACCACATCCACTGTTAACCAGTTATAGTCCTCTTGCCAAGGCTGGGACTCCAATTCTATGAGTAGTTGCTTTGTATCCCTCAAATAGCTTGCCAAATCTTTGTCTAAAGAATGGAGTATAGCATCCCACCAGTGGGAAAGTGGATCAAACAAAGAACCAATCCCACTGATGATTGGACGCCCTTTGACATCAGTCAGAGACTTATGTACTTTTGGGAGAAAGTTGAATATTGGGACAACTGGGTTCTCAACATACAAAAAACTGATAGTTTTAGCATCCAGCATCTTGTCTGCTGTCATCAGAAATAACCTGTATGGTAAGCACTACATAACACTTTTGTAAGTAGAATACATTTTCCATAAAGTTTATTGTTACAAATGTATTAGTCCAAGCAAAAAAAAACTGACTAAAGATTTCCAAAAATGGTGTTTTAAGACTTGTGCTACTGGACACAAAACCAGATATTAAGGGCTAGATTACGAGTGGCACACTAATTATAGCACACAAGCGATATGGGGTATTTTGCGTCTCTTTAAAGACGATGGAAATAACATGCATATTTTGAGTTGAAAGTAAACATCTTCGCTTGTGTGCAATCGAATAATATACAAATATATATGTGTTTGAATTAGTGATAAGCAGCTGTTATAAGAAACAAAAAACTAAATATCAAAACACTATAAAAGCGCTAATTTTAAATAAAAAAATGCAAAGAATTAATGTGACAAAAATTGTGTCTATAAATAAACTTTTATTTTTATAAAAACATTCGAATGTGAATTGTTACAGAGAACGCACTAGGGCGTAGGTCACACCAAACAAATTTAAATGTCTTAACAAACCTACAGCTTAAGCAGGATGTTGATACAAATTGAATGCAATATAAATTTCTGTTACCATATGATTGTACAGTATATATAGCGATATTCAATACCCAAGGGAATATAAATACAACTTCAGTTAAAGGCTGTCCACAATCAATACAATTAAAATAGAATAAAAGCAAAAACAACAGCAAACCGTACCTCACTAGACTGGCCAGACTAAACCTGTATATGAAGCAAGTGTGGGACAGATGCGCTCCTAACAAGGAGCTTACCATGTGAAAAAAAGTGAAAATATATTAATGTGGTCTTTATAAATATATCACAAACGTAATAGTTTGATATTAGAAAAATATATATATATAAATAAAAATAAAGTATTTAATATCGTGAAAAAATAATATAATTTGATATCCTAGGAGATGTTATTAATAATAGTACTATGACAAATTTATATTTTATCAAATATTACAAATTTATTTAAACAACTAAAAACAATTTATAAAGTAGGATCTATATTAGTCTTAAATATTTATAACTAGAGATCGTATCTAAAAATAAACATTAGTGGGAATTAATAACAATGTTATATCAATAGATACTCTGTATCAAAGTATACACATAAGTGCCGCCCAGGGTATAGGCACTCAAAAGTAAAGGGAACTGTATAGTCCATGATGGATCCAAATACAAGACTTTAATTGTTTCTATAAGGATTCTTAGAAAAAACTCTTCGGCTTTGCAAACTTTTTTCGCATATGAATAACTCACAGTTCTTAGATATAGGAGTTGATATTGAAGTCCGTGAAAGCTCAGATGAATAGGATGACGTCAGACTTCTTGATCCAATCAGCTCATACTGCGGATCTCTTGTCCAATGGCAAACTCTTATACCAGAGACAGAGCTGGTTTGTGATTACAGCTTGGATGTAATCGTAAAGGTATTCTTTGTTCCGTTTTTGGAAAAAAAGACTAAACCTGCTAATACTTACGACACATTTCTGGGTCACGCCCCTTCATCAGGTGTAGAGTTAGTGGGCTACGGCTAGCTTCTATAGTGCTTATGACACAACTTCCGGTTTAGCGTTAACCAATAGGATCCTAGTTATTCTATGATTGACAATTTAGGCATCCATTTTTAAGCCGCAGGTAAACTTCAAACTGGAATTTAGTATATGCCGATAGATTATATTGGCTCAAAAACAGTTAATGAAAACTACATAACTATTACAAAAACATATTATAAACATGCAAATAGAACAATTTATATTATACTAGGGTTTTTACTACAGTAGTTAAATAGCCAGATCTTATATATTCTCTGCACTTTTTGTAAAGCCAGAATGGTTAATAAAATACAAAGACATTGTTTACTTAACAAATAAATACATATACAAATATATGTCAATGTTTCAAGTTAGATAGTCTCTATTATTCTATAATTCCCTGCATTTATCTTTGTTTTTATTTTGCATTATATATTTGGTATGAAATTCTTCACCTATACATATTCAAACTTATAATACAATGCCTAAAAAATAATAAAAAAAGAAAAGAAAAAAAAAAGAAAGAAAAATATATTCCCATTGGATCATCTAAAGTTATTTGTTAGAATCTATAGGTTGTCTATTATGTGATTTAGCCAATTGTAAAACAAATGGTGGATTGGAGGACTCCTGCCGGCTAGGAGTCTTAGATGAACCATCTTAAACATAATCATATAGGCTATAATACTTTTGTTAGACAAACCCAATAGATAGTAAGAACACTAACCAGCACAATTAAAACCATAATAATAATAATGAAAAATATATTGATTCTATATAGGTATATACAATCTTATAAGAAAGATACAAGGCCAAAGTTTTCGTTGAGACCCTTGGGTTGTAAGGTTTGTTGTCTAAGTATCCAATATGTTTAACATTGATTCAGGGTTTTCTCTCGATCTCCTCTACATCTATATATAGGAATATGTATAAGTCCACAAAATGAGAGATCTTTTTTATTTTTTCCATGTACCTGGTTACACACAGAAATTTTAGGAAAACGTATTTCAGTGTTATAAAGATGTTCATATATTCTCTTTCATAGTGGGCATGTTGTACGACCAACATAAAACAAATCACAGCTGCATTTTAAAACATAAATTACATATACAGAATTACAGTTAAAGGGACACTAAACCCATTTTTTTTCTTTTGTGATTCAGATAGAGCATGCAATTTTAAGCAACTTTCTAATTACTCCTATTATCAAATTTTCTTCCTTCTCTTGGTATCTTTATTTGAAATGCAAGAATGTAAGTTTAGATGCCGGCCCATTTTTGATGAATAACCTGGGTTCATTCATTTCATCCACCAATAAAAAAGTGCAGTCCAGAGATCTGAAACAAAAAAGAAGCTTAGAGGCCTTCTTTTTCAAATAAAGATAGCAATAGAACAAAGAAAAATTGATAATAGGAGTAAATTAGAAAGTTGCTTAAAATTGCATACTCTATCTGAATCATGAAAGAAAAAATTTGGGTTCAGTGTTAGTGATGTCGTAAATAGTTCGGCGCCGAATAGTTCCCGTCGAACATCGCTTGTTCGTGTTTGCCGCAGCGGGCGAACATATGCGATGTTCGGTCCGCCCCCTATTTGTCATCATTGAGTAAACTTTGACCCTGTACCTCACAGTCAGCAGACACATTCCAGCCAATCAGCAGCAGACCCTCCCACCTCCTGGACAGCATCCATTTTAGATTCATTCGGAAGCTGTATTCTTAGTGAGAGGAGGGACAGTGTAGCTGCTGCTGATTTAATAGGGAAATCGATAGCTAGGCTAGTGTATTCAGTGTCCACTACAGTCCTGAAGGACTCATCTGATCTCTGCTGTAAGGACAGCACCCCAAAAAGCTTTTTTTAGGGCTAGAACATCAGTCTGCTTTTTTTTTTTTTTCCTGTGTAATCTAATTGCAGTTGCCTGCCTGCCAGCGTGTGTGTCAGACTCACAGCGTATACTGTGCCCACTTGCCCAGTGCCACTACTCATATCTGGTGTAACAGTAGTGTACATTTAAAAAAAACAACACTTTTTTGACTGTGAAATAATAGCAGACAGCTGCCAGTCCCAAGATGGCCGCCAATAAGGCAGATGGGGAGGGTTAGAGAGCTGTTTTGGGAGGGATCAGGGAGGTTGGGGGCTAAGGGGGGATGCTACACCACAGCATATGTAAATATGCTAAAAAATTTTTTAAAAAACTTTTATTTTAGTACTGGCAGACTTTCTGCCAGTACTTAAGATGGCGGGGACAATTGTGGGGTAGGGAGGGAAGGGAGCTGTTTGGGAGGGATCAGGGGGTCTGATGTGTCAGGTGGGAGGCTGATCTCTACACTAAAGCTAAAATTAACCCTGCAAGCTCCCTACAAACTACCTAATTAACCCCTTCACTGCTAGCCATAATACACGTGTGATGCGCAGCAGCATTTAGCGGCCTTCTAATTACCAGACAGCAATGCCAAAGTCATATATGTCTGCTATTTCTGAACAAAGGGGATCCCAGAGAAACATTTACAACCATTTGTGCCATAATTGCACAAGCTGTTTGTAAATAATTTCAGTGAGAAACCTAGAATTGTGAAAAAAATTTAAGTTTTTTTTAAATTTGATTGCATTTGGCGGTGAAATGGTGGCATGAAATATACCAAAATGGGCCTAGATCAATACTTTGGGTAGTCTATTAACTCTACAAGCTCCCTACATGCTCCCTAATTAACCCCTTCACTGCTGGGCATAAAACACATGTGGTGCGCAGTGGCATTTAGCAGCCTTCTAATTACCAAAAAGCAACACCAAAGCCATATAAGTCTGCTATTTCTGAACAAAGGGGATCCCAGAGAAGCATTTACAACCATTTATGCCATAATTGCATACGTTGTTTGTAAATAATTTCTGTGAGAAACCTAAAGTTTGTGAAAAAGTGAACAATTTTTTTTTATTTGATCGCATTTGGCGGTGAAATGGTGGCATGAAATATACCAAAATGGGCCTAGATCAATACTTTGGGATGTCTTCTAAAAAAAATATATACATGTCAAGGGATATTCAGGTATTCCTGACAGATATCAGGGTTCCAATGTAACTAGCGCTCATTTTGAAAAAAAGTGGTTTTGAAATAGCAAAGTGCTTCTTGAATTTATTTCCCTATAACTTGCAAAAAAAGCAAAGAACATGTTAACATTGGGTATTTCTAAACTCAGGACAAAATTTAGAAACTATTTAGCATGGTTGTTTTTTGGTGGTTGTAGATGTGTAACAGATTTTGGGGGTCAAAGTTAGAAAAAGTGTGTTTTTTTCCATTTTTTTCTCATATTTTATAATATTTTTAATAAGAAATTATAAGATATGATGAAAATAATGGTATCTTTAGAAAGTCCTTTTAGTGGCTAGAAAAACAGTATATAATATGTGTGGGTACAGTAAATGAGTAAGAGGAAAATTACAGCTAAACACAAACACTGCAGAAATGTAAAAATAGCCCTGGTCCTTAAGGGAAAGAAATTGAAAAATGGCCTTGGTCCTTAAGGGGTTAAAAAAAAAAATAGAAATTTGACTGTGAAATAATAGCAGTCAGTTTCCTTCACATGTGTGCGTTTCATGGCCTGAAAGGGCACAGTGTCATACCAGTGCAACTCATATCTGGTGTAACAGTAGTGTACATTTAAAAAAAAAAATACAATTTTGACTGTAATAGATTGAATAGCAGTTAGTTGTCTGCAAGTGTGTGTGTCAGGCCTACAGCGTCTACTCTGCCAACTTCTGCCAGTGCACAGTGCCACTCATATCTATTGTCACAGTAGCTTGCACGCATAGTACCACTAATCAAAAAAAAATGACAGGCAGAGGCAGGCCACCCCGCAGGAGCCGTTGTGGTCGTGGTGCTGTGATTCCCTTTGGCCCTAGAATAATGCCCAGTGTTCAGAGGCCACGTACCCTGAACTCGAAAAGTTCTGAGGACATAGTTGACTGGCTAACACTGGACACCCAATCTTCTACAGCTTCTGCTCGGAACCTTGACGCACCATCCTCCTCCAGCTTAGCTTCAGGCACCTCTCAAGTTACCACTCGCCCGCCTGCCGCCACCACCAACACTAGCACCACAGCCACTTCATTTGATCTGTCAGAGGAGTTATTTACACATCAGTTGGAAGAAATGAGTGATGCGCAACCATTATTGACAGAGGATGTAGATAACAGGGATATGTCTCAGTCAGGCAGCATTACACACATGGACGTACGGTGTGATGATGATGATGTTGTACCTGCTGCGGGAGATTGGCCTGTCACTGTGAAGCGGGCGTAACCCTTACACTACCTGATCGATACAACATCATACCTGATGTTTTAAAGCACGTTACTCCAAACAATTTAGGAATGTTAGGTGATTTATGCCATTTATGGATTAAAACCAGACTCTGCATCAACTATGTAATTTTCCATGGGAGTTTTTCCATGGACCCCCCTCCGGCATGCCACAGTCCTGGTGTTAGTCCCCTTGAAACAACTTTTCCATCGCTATTGTGGCCAGAAAGTCCCTGTGGGTTTTAAAATTCGCCTGCCTATTGAAGTCTATGGCGGTTCGCCCGGTTCGCCCGTTCGCGAACATTTGCGGAAGTTCGCGTTCGCCGTTCACGAACCGAAAATTTCATGTTCGCGACATCACTATTCAGTGTCCCTTTAATGAATTGTTTAATCTTCAAGTGTATATGTTCATAACTGTATAGTAATGCTCTTTTTGGTGAATATTTACAATATTCACACCGCTTACATCTATGCCACCCTTTTGGAGGATCAGAAGTCAATATGTTGGCTATGTTATTGTCTCCAATTTCATTTCTCTTTTCTTATTTTTCCCATCTTACAAATTTAAGACTCATATTTGAGGGGGAAAGAATAGATTTTAAATGTTGTCCTTTTTTGCATATCATATGATTTCTATCAGGTAAGTTGGATCCCAATATTGGTTCTTTTTTGAGTAAATGCCAATGATTATTTATGGTCCTTTCTTTCCTACTCTTTTCTTGACAATAAGTGGTCAACATTCTGTCAGTAAATGTGCCTTCAAAATCATTTCCAGCAATAATATTTCCATCTATAGTTTTTACTAAATATTTCTTTTTTTTTTTGCTTGTCTCAGTTCTCCCTTCTAGCATTTTGTTACGGTCCAACTGGAGTACCTCATTTAAATTGTTTTCCAAAAGGGATGTTTCAAAATCTTTTTTTTTTATAAATCTCCCTTTTAACATTTTGGCCTGAGAAGGAAAATCAGATATGTTGGTAAAATGTTTTCTAATGCGGGTAAACATTGTATGGAAAATGGCCCGTGACTTAAATGAGTTTGACACCCCTGCTCTTGATCAATGTTAAAGGGACATTGTTCTGCCCTTGAATTTGTTTCCAATGGTCCATGCCCTGATGGATGTATTTAGTTATTTGCTAATGGCTCTCTTGACTTTATGTTGTAATTTGAAATAGCATTTTTTTGCTTATTGAAACCATCAGTTATACTGAAAATATTAATACAGATGTGTCCTCTGTAAAGCAGGAGAAAATAGCAATAATTAAGGAGAGAGAGAGAGATTTTGTATCTGAAATAGATGGTTGTAACTATTAGACAGACGCCTAGATTACGAGTCTTGCATTAGGGTTAAAAAGCAGAGTTGAGAGGTCCCAACTCTGCTTTTTAATGCCCGCTGGTATTACGAGTCTTGAAATGACAGGTGTACCGCTCACTTTTTTGGCGAGACTCGAAAATACCGCAAATCCACTTACGTCAATGGCATATCCTATATTTTCATTGGGATTTTCCTAAAACTCTTAACTAAAGTGCTGAAAAGTACACTAACACCCATAAACTACCTCTTAGCCCCTAAACTGAGGCCCCCCACATCGCAAACAGTTAAATAAAAATTTGAACCCCTAATCTGCCGAACCGGACATCGCCGCCACTTTAATAAATATCTTAACCCCTAAACTGCCGCACTCCCGCCTTGCAAACACTAGTTACATTTTATTAACCCCTAATCTGCCATCCCTAACATCGCCGACACCTACCTACATTTATTAACTCCTAATCTGCCGCCCCCAACGTCGCCGCCACTATATTAAATGTATTAACCCCTAAATCTAAGTCTAACCCTAACCCTAACACCACCCTAACTTAAATATAATTTAAATAAATCTAAATAAAATTACTATCATTAACTAAATTATTCCTATTTAAAACTAAATACTTACCTATAAAATAAACCCTAAGCTAGCTACGATATAACTAATAATTACATTGTAGTTATCTCAGGGTTTATTTTTATTTTACAGGCAACTTTGTCTTTATTTTAACTAGGTACAATAGTTATTAAATAGTTATTAACTATTTAATAGCTACCTAGTTAAAATAAAAACAAATTTACCTGTAAAATAAAACCTAACCTAAGTTACACTAACACCTAACACTACACTATAATTATATTAATTACCTAAATTAAATTAAATTAATTACAATTAAATAAAATAAACTAAAGTACAAAAACAAAAAAACACTAAATCACAGAAAATAATAAAATAATGACAAGATTTTTAAACTAATTACACCTAATCTAATCCCCCTAATAAAATAAAAAGCCCCCCAAAATAAAAAAGCCCTACCCTACACTAAATTACAAATAGCCCTTAAAAGGGCCTTTTGCGGGGCATTGTCACAAAGTAATCAGCTCTTTAACCTGAAAAAAAAAATTACAATTCACCTCCCAACATTAAAACCCACCACCCACACACCCAACCCTACTCTAAAACCCACCCAATCCCCTCTTAATGAAACCTAACACTAATCCCTTTACGATCACCCTACCTTGAGAAGT